>NW_027530632.1:3631735-3659221 GCF_008692635.1 Crocuta crocuta
AAGTTCCTAGGTTCAGGGACTCTTTGGTTCAGCCTCTCTAGAGAAAAACTTCAGTATTTTTTTGTGGGTGGTTTGGGGAAGTAGTTGCCTGCTCTGCTGCTCTGGTTGAGGGGAAAAAATCTGAGCGTCTTCCTGACTCCTGCTCTTTTAAAGGATTTTTTTAATCCTTTAAAAAAAAAAAGGGAGCTTCCCTCCCCTTTATTATTTTTTTAATTCATCTTTTTTTTTTTTTAAGTAAACTNAAATCAAAAGTCGAATGCTCTACCCACTGAGCCAGCCAGGCGCCCCCAGCCACACCTCCCCCTAAAATTTTTCTATTTACTTTCAATGTCCCTAGGAACTGCAGTTTTTGGGCTTTTACCATCTGCTTTTTCCAGGGCCCTCAGGAATGCACTAGCTCCCTTGGCTTCAGTTTCGATTCCCTCACTTCAGGTGCTTGGCTGAAAGAAGAAAGATCTAACCAGGCTAGTTACCTCTTTTCCAAATGCTTTTCGCTTCTAATTTTGTGATTCTCTCTCCTTTGCTGTTCGATTCGCTTCCATTTTCTTGATCTTGTTAGTTCCTATCTTTTCTAGTCCTACCTCTGGTTTCTAGAGGTGGACAAACGCTCGTATTCGATCACCTGTGTTTAATCAAAATCCCCTCCCTTCCTTGAAACCCTCTTTTTTTCTTGGATTTCCAGTTACTCTTGGACATCTGCTTCTGCCCTTAGAATATGAGCAGGAACCAGGGTTTTTATATCTCTGCCACTTGCATAATGTGTGCAGTGTAGTAGGATTATTAAATGAATGAACTTTGAATGTGTGCCCCAACCCACACATTCAAAGTTCAGGCAGTCTGCAAGTCTGCCTTGGCTTTTACTTTCCGCCTGTGCAGAAACTTCAAATCAAACGGTGAAATCTCTCTGGTAGATAAGTTGGGAAGCTCTCCCCTTTCCTTGATCCCTGCTTCTTTCCTTATCCACAGTGTCTCACGTGTGTCTATCCTTGCAGCACACCAAGAGTGAGAGCCTGAAGCCCCTTACGGCTGTCTCATTCCTCAGATCTCCCTTTTGCCTGTTTGGCTGAAGTCCTATTTGCCCCAACCAGTACTGCAGGCTTAGGCAGCTGTGATGTTTGTTTGGTAATGATCCCTATTGTTTTCAACAAAGCTTCGGGGCGTGGGGCTTTCCCTTGGAGCTCCAAATCAGGTCAGTTCCCTTTAATGGCAATGTCCTCAGAGCTACAATGCCAGAGAATTGCAATCGGGAGGTGGGGGGATGGAAGCAGCCCCAAGTTAAAATGCCACAGATGTTGTTTGAGGACATCAGCCACTAATACTCCTCCATAAAACATTTTGCCATTAGAAGTCCTGCCCCCCACCTTAGATTTTCAACGTATTTTTATACCATTTATAGTTTGATAGTTTTATACTTTGTATAAATACTTCCTCGTGTCCTTGATATAATTCATTATAAGTTATTTCTGAGCACTGTGTATCCTCTTTGGATGTCTCGTAATTTATTTGGTATTTCCCCTGTTGTTGGACTCTAGATTATTACTTGTTTAATATTTCTCCCTTTCCCCAAGCACTTGGGTGGTTCAGTCAGTTAAGTGTTCGATTTCGGCCCAGGTCACCATCTCCCGGTTCAGGAGTTCGAGCCCTGCCTCAGACTCTGTGCTGACCACTTGGAGCCTGGAGTTTGCTTCGGATTCTGTGTTTCCCTCCCTCTCTGCCCCTCCCCTGCTCATGCTCTGTCTCTCAAAAATGAATGAATGAACATTTAAAAAAAAATTCAAAAATATTTCTCCCTTTCCCAATAGGCTCTAAACTCAAAGAGGGCTGGAACTCTTTGGTTTACCACTTCATCTTCTGTGCCTGACACAATAATTTTTGTTGAATAAAGGTTTTCCCCCCAAATTTTAATATACTGTAAATAACACTTTGAGGAGTATATTATTGGCAGATTTCAGATTATTTTCTAAGAATGGCATTCCAGAAAGGAATTCCCTGGTCAAAGGACATAGACCTTCTTAAGCCCATGACTGACATAGGGTGCCAGATTGATTTCTAGAAAGGTTCTACCAAAATGTCTTTCAGCAGGAACTAGTATCCCTATCAGTTGTGTTGTGCATTTGGCAACCTTGAGCATGCTAATTGCTTAAGTTTTATTGACCTGATAGGCCAAAAAAAAAGTTAAATGGTATCTCACTGAACGATTTTGTGTTTTCGATAACCAGTGAAAGTATTCATTTCCCTTATTTAACTTTTTGTGTTCCGTCAAAAATTCGCCATTTATGGTCTCCCTCACCCCACCCTCAGTTTCCTATTAGTTGCCTAGTATTTTTCTCGCTAATTTCTATAAACTTTATATGCCAAACATATTAACCTATTATTCTTTCAAATATTTTTCAAGTTCACCTTTTGATTCCATTCCTGATGAGTTTGATATGCAGAAACTGAAAATCCTACAGAAGCAGCCTCTTCATTTGGTGTAATTAAATCTTTAGCTGGACTGTTTAACAGGTGGGGTAGCCTTAAAAAGAATACCATGTAGCTTCAACATTAAAGCTTCAGAATACACATTAAGTAGCTAATCCTTTTGTATTCGGCTGCCCTTTTCTTTGAATAGTAGTCTGATAATCAATTAGAAATAACATCAGAAATAGATAGATAGATATAGTTTTACATCTTATCCAGAATGCACCATCAATGATTTGTAGTCCTGGTCTCTTTAAAGTGGCATGTGCTACGTTAATGAACTGCAATACCTGCGGAATTCTTTCAGGTTAATTTATAGGATCCTCTGTCCTGGCCACCTCCTCTCCCCAGTCTTTTGTGGGTTTGTTTCCTTTAATTCAGGATCACCTTTATAACATAACTCTTGGTAAGTAGGCAACTTAAAAGTAGCCTGTTAGCACAAAGCATTTGGCATGCTGTGGGCACTCATTAGGTTTCTGCACTGGGGCTGGGGAATGAGTCTGTCTATGGAATTGGTTAAAGGGAGTTGATTAGGAGAGCTTCTACCATAGTCAGAATCTGTCAATCCTTCCCTTTATTTCTGTAATTGTTTTGATGCTGGAAGCCCTTCCCTTCCCGGGAGTTATGTGGAAATTCACCTATATTTGTCTCTGTCTTACATTTAATTCTTTGATTTATCTGAGATTTATTGTTTTTCACCATGAAGTAAGGTTCTAAATAGATTTTCCATCCTCAAATTATATGCCAGTTTTTTTAGTACAGCAAGGGCTTTCATAAAAGTGATCAAAAGTGTCCTTTCTAGTTCTCAACAATTAGTCTAGCCTGGAGATTGGAAAGTCCGTATTGTCCTTGGTTAGGGCAGGGCAAATAGGTAATAGGGTAAGAGACACATGCGCGCGCGTGCGCGCACGCACACACACACACACACACACACACACACAAACACAGAGAGAACAGGGTAACTGGGTAAGAACGGAGTTAGCAAGAAGTGAATAATTCTCCAGAAACCTCTTTTAAATCCCAGGCCATGCCCCCCAAAAAAGCAATTTTAAGGAGCAACAGGGCTCTATTTGTGTAATAGGTAGTTTATTAAGCAGCTTAATAAGCATAAACAGTTAAGTACTTTATTAATAAAGGGTATGCCAGCAAGGAAGGAATTAAGAAAAGTTTTATGCATANATTTCTGGTGGGAAAATATTTATGATAATTTCATTGGATTATGATGTGTTTCATGTAAGCCTTTCTGTGGAGTAAGTCGACCTCTCAGTACAAGTAATTGCTTTTTCCTGGGTCATAGCATTAGGTCAACTAGTGAAATACAGAGTCTAATACTGTTTAAGGCTGTGAACAGCTTCCAAGTATTATATGGAAAATATGGGATTAATATTAAGGAATTGCTGTGAAGCAAATGTTACTAGTGAAATTTTATTATACGGTGGTATTAACGCTGGTTTTATGTTTGAAAGTGTTTACTCTTTGAATGATCACTGTATGAATTTTACTTTCAAAATATTTAGTGTTGATAGATTCTGTTTAAGCTTCCCAACATTTATTTGTATTATAAGTCACTTAGAAGTGACTTATCAGCATTGTATTAAAGCAAACCACCACCAACCACCACCAACCACCCAACATGGGAGATTTGTTTCAGCTGCAGGGCCTTTGTTTATTTATTTAATTTATTTATTATAGTTGACACACAAAGTTACTTTAGTTTCAAGTGTACAGTGTAGTGATTGGACAAGTTTATACACTATGCTTTGTTCACCACGAGTGTAGCTACTGCCTATTATTCTTAAACCTCTTTTCTTTCCTTACTCTGGAAAATACCAGTTGCAAGCCCTTCCCCCCACCTTCCAGTTTTAGGTTATTGGGGGTTCTTGCTAGAAAGCATAGCAGAATACATGCAGCAAGTGTCCCCAAGTTTTTTAGACCATCTGCAGCTACCTGTGGCTTCCGTATAGTCTAACATTTCAGATGGCTTGGTGATCTATTGGCAGATGGCTAAATTGGAATCCTTGCATAAGAGCTTTATTTTATCTTTTCATTCCAGAATGGAAAAGTGAAATAGAGAAAGAAGACATTGAAGGTTGTCATATTTTCTGTGAATTTGAGAAGTATTGACATTTCTCAGAAAAATATGGCTATAGATTGATGTTGTTAGTGCTTTGGGGTTTTTCCTTTAGAGTTACATTTCTTCACCTGGAAAGAGCTGAGGAAAAGTGGCATTTGTAATGGATTGATAGTTTTAGTAGATAGGATTTTTGTTTTAGGTGCCTTTGGAGACCTGGCTTAAACTAAGTAGAAAGTTATCGCTGCTTTGTGTAAGTCTCAAAAAGAGTGGTGTTAAGCTTTTAATTCAATATTTGCTGAGACTGCTGTGCCTGATAACATTAAAGTAAAAAGGGTAAAATGGCTCTGATCTCCACCACTCCCTTGTACCTAAATACCCTGTATTGCTTACTGCTTCTTTTGAATCCAAGGTGATTCTTCAACTTGATGTGTCTGTTTCGACGTTTTCACTGTATGTCTGTGTAGAACATGTCTAGAATATTTATGTGCATTTATCTTATGTATAGGTGTATCATATCCTACCCAGTTTTACTTGCTTAGGTAGCCCATAAGGGCTTCTGAAATATTAAATGAGTATTTGGCTGAGAATTTGACACTTGTACAAAAAAATGGACACAGCTAGCCTAGAAAAAAATGAATGTATCCTGGTTAGAAGCCACGGGTAAAAACTTAAGAGAACATGGTTTGGGATGTACTTGTAATGAGGAATTTGCCCTCTGTCATAGTCCTTTCAGGCTGCTATAATAAAAATACCATAAACTAGGTGGTTTCAACAACAACCATTTATTTCTCACAGTTTTGTAGGCTGGGAAGTTCGAGATCAAGGGGCTGGCAGATTTGGAGTCTAGTGAGGGCCTGTTTCCTGTGGCTGTAGTCTCACTATGTCCTCACGTGACTGATGGGGTGAAGGAGAGAGGGAGGAAGAGAGCTCCTTTATAAGGGCACTAATTCCATTCATGAGGGTCTCACCCTCATAACCCAGTCATATCCCAAAGGCTGCACCTCCAAATATCATCATATTGGCGATTAGGTTTCAATATGAGAATTTTAGGGGTACCTAAACCTTCAGTCTGTACTACTGATTTCTGTTTCATGTGGCGATCCTGAACATCATGCTGTACTTCAGTTTTGTTTTGCTACAAATTTTATTTCTTCATTTTCATCAGAAGGTGCTACTTCCAGTTTGACCGAATCTAGTAGAGTTTATTAGGTAGCAGTATATAGGTAACTTTGTATAGGAAAAGATGCAATACATCTTCAATCTTCTGTTTTCGCTTGTGTGGGTCTCTAAATCATTCCAGATGGTGCCCATTGTGAATAGTAATAGCAAGGGAGAAAACTGTTAACATCCTAGCTTCTAGCATATGTCTCCTGATTGTGGGTGTATATACCCAGTGTCAAGGGTATGTTACAGCATACCTGTTTTGTATGGTGGCTTTTAGAAAGTTACTGAGACCTTTCCATCTGCATTAGCCAAGTAGGAGGATGGTTTAGTCAGTAGGATATAGCTAGTGCTTTTATCTCAAGCATGTAGCTATGTTTTTGAAAGAAGCTTTTATCTTCTCATCTAGCCAGGATGTTTGATTTTTAACTTGAAATTTCCTACCTCTGCTTGCCTGTCTTTATTCATATTTTAGACTAAGGTCCTTTAACATTGAGACACTTTAACTCGTACAATGATAGCACTATCTGTAGAGATGCCTTTTATTTTCTGTGGTTGGGGTCTATGTTCTATTCACTGTGTAAGGTATTTCAGAAGTGATCTGAGCAATCTTGACCTTTTAAAGATGCCTTTGTAACTTGTCCCATATTGTTACTGTTTACTTTTTAAAGTCTGTTGGGTTTTCAAGCTCCTGTAAGTTTCTAGACTTTGCAAGTGGTTCTGAATGGTTTCAAAATGTTGAAAAGGAAATTGAAGTAACCTTTGGAAAACTTCAGTGAACTTTACCTGGAAATATGTATGTAGCCCCTCTTTTAAAGACTACTTGAGGTCACCTGGGTGGCTCAGTCAATTAAGACTCTGACTTCAGCTCAGGACATGATCTCATGGTTTGTGAGTTAGAGCCCCACATCAGGCTCAGTACAAGCCTGTTTCGGATTCTGTGTCTCCTTCTCGCTCCCCCTCTGCCCTCCCTTGTGCATGCTCTCTCCCTCTCTCTCTTTTTCTGTATCTCAAAAATAAATATTAAAAAAAATTGTTTTTTAAAACTACTTGAGCTATTAATGAGTACATTTTTTTTTGAATATTACTAAAGCTTCTCTAAACATAGAAACTTCAATCATATGTTTATCCTGGGTAGTAAGACTTGGATCTCAGGGGTTACTTCACTGCCCTTCCTAAAGTTAGGGATTGTACGTAATCCACGATGATAATAAAGACAAGTCATTGTATTTGGCTGGCAATCAAATATTTGTTGATTTTTAATTAAATTTGCTTAGTTAGGTTTACCTTACCATATGCTTTAGTCTGTAGAGCTNGACACAGAATCTGAAAGTCTCCAGGCTCTGAGCTAGCTGTCAGCACAGATCCCGATGCGGGACTCGAGCCCACGAACTGTGAGATCATGACCTGAGTTGAAGTCAGACGCTTAACCGACTGAGCCACCCAGGTGCCCCTGTGTTTTATTTATTTCTGAGAGAGAGACAGAGACAGAGACAGACTGAGCAGGGGAGGGTCAGAGAGAGAGGGAGACAGAATCTGAAACAGGCTCCAGGCTCTGAGCTGGCTGTCAGCACAGAGCCCTACGTTGGGCTCAAACCCATGAACTGTGAGATCATGACTTGAGCTGAAGTCCGACGCTTAACCGACTAAGCCACCCAGGCGCCCCTACTTTCTACTGTTTTTAAAAGATTAACCCATAGGATAAAACCTGAATTCTGAGTTGTAGTGTTATTTCTGCACAGTGAAATTAAGGCTGTGAAGATGATTAGAATATGCCCTTGATCTTTCCGTGCTTCTGCCACCCCAGTCCATTATTTCTCTGGTGTAAAAGCAGAACGAACTCTTAGAATTCTCTGCACTACTACACAAGACCATATTACCCTGTTCTTGAAATGAATTTGATTTTAGATGTTGAGTAGCCCTAATAGGCAGCAGATTATGCTAGTTGTGAAGAATAAATTACATTTTATAGATTAACAATTTATATGTTTATAGTAATTCAAGGTTCAGAGTTTCTTTTTCATTCTCCCTTTGTATATGATCTTCACATCAACCCTCTGAGGTAAGTAGATTTTCCTATTTTTTCCACCTCACAAACAAAAGGAACATGTTTTTTTAGAAAATGTGACTGGTCCAGAGTTGTAGAATTCATATTATGTAATTTTCTCTGAGTTACTTGGTAGGTGTGGAAATCTTGACCCCTTTTCTCCATTGTAAGGTCTATAATTTTGTCTTAGAATCCTAGAATTCTAGAGCTGGGAGAAACTGAAATTGGTACAAATGGAAAATAGGATCCATATTGGGTGCCAGGTCAGTTAGATGAGTTGTAGCTGTTGAGACTCAGAGCTGAAACAGGTTTGAAGCTTCCAGCTTACTTGGTGGGGAGTACCCTGATTGAACCATGTCTGAAGCAGACATAGGCAGCCTATGGATGGCAGATATGTTGCAGTCATGCTAAGTAAACCTAAGGTACCTGATAATTTCTTTACTTATGCTATTTTCACCTAAATTTAATTAAATCCTCAGTAAGTTAAAGGATTTTCTGTGTACCAGTTATGAAATTTAATTTTACTACATGGAACAGAAAACACCATAGTGGCCTTAAAGTAGAGTTTATTTTTTATTCCTGAAATCCCAAAATTTAGCATTCCAGGACTGGTATGGTGTCTCTGGGATACCATTAGGGCCTAGGTGCCTTCTAGCCTTCTTCCCAGCCATCTCTAGTGTATGCTCCTGGTTGCAGAGTTATTCCTGAGTCCTTGCATCTGTGTTCTAGGCAGGCTGGAAGAGGAGGAGGAGCAAAAACGGTGCCTACCAGATGTGTAAGACCTCTTTAAAGAACTCTCCTGTAAAGCACATCCAGTGAAGTCTGCTTTTGTGTCATTGGCCACCAAACTATATATCATATGGTCCCTTCATTGACCAGAAAGCTGGGAGGTGTGTTTTTACTTGATTGAGTATATTGGAGCCCAACAACCCTGGGCTTCCAGTAGCAAGAAGAAAAGGGGAGAGTGGATATTGAGTGGACGATTAACAATCTTTGCTATAGTATACCCCATTAACTATCCAATCCTTACTCCATCTTTTTCCCATACAAAGAACATGCTCTCCCCTCCCCCCCAGGCCAATGGAAATACCTCCAAAGTGTTACTTAGTTAGTTTACCCATTTTCCAAGTCAATTTCTTGGTGATATGCAGTATACCCCATTAGGTCTGGGTATGTCTTATGGTCTGGTGTTTTACAAACTGCCATCTCCCCGATTGTTACCTAAGTAGGGAAAAAAAATAGGGTAACTGTAGTACAAGTTCCCACCCAAAAAGAGGGGAGAATGGGAAAGATAGCAGTGACCAGATTGTACTGGGCAGGAAGAGAGCAAAGACTTCCTGCCTTGGCAATTGAGAAAGTTCCTTGGATGGCCTGAGAGTTGCTGGTTCTCCTCTTTAGAGGGATTTCCTTTGCCTGGGAAGTAAATCTGTGAGGGGAGCCCCAGCATCCTCAAGGAGCCTTGTGATTGCCCTTCCTTATAGGTCAGAAATTATAGTGGGAGCTGCTGCCACTGAATTGGCAAACCTAAATACAGGGTGAGTAATTGGATCCTGGGGTGGCAGAGGCCAAGTGGCACTCAGTCCCCAAGGGCAAGGTAGGGGTGGTTAGCTAAATAACCGGGTCAAAGTAGCAATTGGAATATTCTGAATAATACAGGGGGATTTCCTTTGCCCCAGAAAAGGCCCCTGACTGTTCTCTAGAGATTCTTTGTTGTCCATTGTTCTCCATGGCCCCATCTCAAGCACTCATTGGGGAGCACACTTTTCTTGGGAAATGCACAGCTTTCACAGCTAATAAATGTTCTGTTGGTGAGGATTTGGGGCCATGAATTATTTTTAGAGACTTAATACTTGCTGGCTGCTGCAAAGTAGTCTTAGAGTTTCTATGATATTCCCTCAAGAACTTTGGAGTGTTTGATATTTTTGCTTTCAATAAGCTCCATGGAGGAGAAGCCACATCTAGACATAGTTTCTTAGCCTAACTTCTTCTGCTTACTGGCTTCTGTGCTCAGCTCTTTTCTTTTAGCTTTTAAATTAATAGCCAGCTGCCTTGAGGTAGGCAACATCCTTAATCTGATTTTTTGCTGGCTGTTTTTCTTCCTTGTCCTGAAGAGAACTCTTAAAACAGCTTGGGGCTGTGGTCTTATCTCCTGCTAAGACAGCTACTTCTGAGTTACTGCTTATAATCACCTCAATTCGAGGTGCAGAGGCTGTTGATATTTACAGCCCTGCAAAGCTTCAAATTATGTGACTCTCAGTCAATCTGGATTGAAGGCTGCAGGCGTTTCTATGTCTAGCTCTAGTTTGATTTGGTCTCTCCTGGGACCGGATGCAAAAGCTTCAAGAACAAATGATACTATACTCATATCCTGAAATTTTCCTATAGTTCCCTAAATTATAGTCTGCATTGGTGTGTGGTGTTATCAAACATTTTGCCACCACCTATCAAGAATAACTTTAAAGTCCTGTTGAATGTGTTAGAGACGGATGGCATGAGTTCTTAAGACTAATTTTCCACAGTCTTTTCTTTTCCTTCTATAGATATATTCTAAGCATTGATGGGCAGCTTGGTGTACATCTACTTTTTACCCCTAAATTGGGACAAATCAGGAGTGTTTTTGGAACATTGGGGGGGAAAACAAGGAAAAAGTATGAGCAAAGAAATATGTGAACATAATTGCCAAGAAAGAAATTAATCAGTGATAGGTAAATGGTCAAGAAAAAATGGGCAGTGTGTTCTCTGTATGATTCTATTAAAGCATAGTAGCCATTCCAGCTTTCTGATTTCAGCCACCAAGTGATGCAGCTTACCCAGGGTCTTGGTTCTTGGCCATGTTGAATGATATCATGGTTATATAGAAAGTGAACTTACAACTGGTTGCTTATAAGTTCAATACTAGGGCCTTTCGGATGGTGAGTAATCATTTTCTCCTATAAATGAAAACGAAATTTGTGGCTGTTTTATTTGGTACTTACCATATATTATTCTTAACCCTTATGTAAATGTCCTTGGTCCATCAANACTTCTTGGCAGTGTCCTAGACTGGGAGTCTTGAAAGACAAGTTCTAATAGAGAATGTTTTGTGCTACTTAACTTGGGATGTTATTGTGACCTCTGTACTTTGTTAGTTTTCCTTGATTAGATCTCTTCCAGGTGTTCCTTGAAAAAACTGTTGAAAAGAATTAACATATCAAAAAGTAGATAATTAGAATCTTAGAATCTCTTAGAAAACAAGATTCTAATGGTTCTAAGATTTCAAACTTTCATATCCTGTGAGCTACATGGGGAAGCTTCATCAAACAATAGATATTTGAGCAGCAGTTGTCAGCCATTAATTAGACCTTAGTGCTTAATACTAGTAAATAACCATTTTTGTTGCCTGTTAAACCCGAGGCACAATGGTAAGCATTTTACATATATTCATTTAATCCCCACAATAGTCTATTCTATTAAATTGCCTTGTTGGAGCAAGATGGCAGATTAAGAGAACCCCTGCCTGAACAGAATCCAACATTTGGCAGCCATGCATGAACAAAAGTGCCTCTGTATGAGCTTTGGTTTCCAGGTAGGAGGTTGCAAAACCCCTGTGGAGCCCAAGACCAAAGAAGGCCACTTTGAGAAGGTAGGCCTGTGTGCCACTGTGGTCCTGGCCACAGACCAGAAGCAGCCCCACTTCTCTGTGCATTTGACACTAGCCTCTCTTGCTTACAGTCCTGTCACCAGCCCCTCTTTATTAAAGTACTGGGACAAGCCACTTCTATGTTCCTGGTAACAGGCCTGCTGACCCTTAAACCCAACTGTAGTCCCATGACCCAAATCCAGCCCCACTCCACTGTCATCCCATAGCAGTCCTGCCCACCTAAGGACCTGCTGGAAACCATGCTCTTAGGTGCTCCCAGGAATAGGCCCACCAACCACAGATCTGACTGCAATCTCTGAAGCACTCTTGCAGCCTGGCTGTAGTCCTGCTGTACTAAAGTCTGGAAGGAGTCTTCCCACCCCTCCGGGCATCCCAGCAACCCAGTGGGAGCATGCTCAGGGAGCTCATGGAAGCTACACTGAACTGCACCCCTGGCAAAAGGCCTGCCAACTGTGAACCCAGCAACAACCACAAGCCCTGGCTCCACCCTTGCTCATGTGTGATCCTAGAGGCAGTCTAATCCGTCTTCAGACCTGTCCCCCTGCCAAAACCAGTCTCTAAAGGTTAGAAGAGGTGTCTGTTTTTTCACATGCATGGTTACCAACATATGGCTAGGCTACATGGATCATCAAGAATCAGGCAAATATGATAGATCAAACAAAACTAATAAAGTTCCAGTAACTGACTCTAAAGAAATGGACTAGTTGGGAAAGAATGCAATATAGTCTTCTTAAAGAAGCTCAGTGGGCTACAAGAGAACAAAGACACAACTAAGCAAAATCAGGAAAACCAAACAGGAATGAAATGAGTTTTTTCAAATAGAAACCACAAAGAACCAAACTGGAATCCTGGAGTCAAGAATATAGTGAGACTTAATTGAAAAATTTAAAGAGCACTTCAATAGCCCACTTAGAATCAGTGAACTTGGTGACCGGTCATTTGAAATTATCCAGTTAGAGGAACACAAAACAGAATGAGGAGTGAAGAAAACATATATATGACTTATGGGGCACTATCAAGAAAATCAGTATGCATTATGGGACTCCCATAAGAAGCAGGAAATGAGAAAGGGGCAGAAAGCCAATTAAGAAATACGGATAGAAAACTTTCCAAACTTGGGAGGGAAATGAACATCCAGACCCATGATAACTCAAAGTACACCAAATAGGCTAAACATCAAGAGATCATTAACCTGACATAATAATCAAATTGTCAAGTCAAGGACAAAGAATTTTGAAAGCCACAAGATAAAATCAACTTGTCACATATAAGCCATCTCTCTGCCACCCCTCTTTATGATAAGACTATGAGCAGATTGCTTACCAAAATCCTTGTAGGCCAGGAGACTGTGGGAGGATATATCTGAAGGGTGGGGGAAAAAACTGCCAACAACAACAAAAATACTATATTCAGCATAGCTGTACTTGAGAAATGAAGAGATGAAGACTTTCCCAGACAGACAAACACTGAAGGAGTTTATTACCACTGGACCTGCCTTCCAAGAAATGTGAAAGGAATTCAAGTTGAAATGAAAGGACACTAATCAGCAACAAGAAGACATATGAACTTGTAAAAACCACTGGTAACAGTTAAGTATATACCTGGACTCAGAATACACTAATATTGTAATGGTGGCACATAAACCACTTTTACTTGTAATATAGAAGTTCAAATACAGAAATATTAAAGAACTATAGCTATAATTTGTTAGTAAGTACACAAGGTAAAATGTTGACACTGGTAACGTAAAAGTATAAAGTTCTTGTATGTGACCAAAGTTAGAAAGTAGACTCTTAGAACTTTAAAATATTTTATGGAAACCTCCTGCTAATCACAAATAATAAACAGTAAATGCACAAAAGATAGGAAGGAATCAAAATATACTACAGAAAATTCACAAAGGAAGACAGTAAGAGAGGAAGAGAACTACAAAAAAGTGAAAACTAACAAAAAGACAATAAGCCCTTACCTATTACTTTAAATGTAAATAAATTCTCTAGAAGACCGTAGCTTCATTGATTTAAAAAATAAGACTATGCTGTCTATAAGAAACTCACTTTAGATTTTTAAGACCCACATAAAGCTGAAAAGTGAAGGGATGGAAAAAGATCCTCCATGTAAATGTTAAAAGAGTAGGGGTGGCTATACTTACATTGGACAAAATAGACTTTATGTCAAAAGCTGTCACAAAAGACAAAGATGGGCATTATATAATGATAAAAGGTTAAAACCACAAGGAGGATATAATAATTAAAATCTATAAGCACCTAACATCAGAATACCTAAATATATAAAGTGAACACTGACAGGACTGAAGGGAGAAATAGACAGCAACACAGTAATCGGATACATCAATATCCAACTTTCAGTAATGGATAGAACACCCAGACAGAAGATCAGTAAAGAAATACAGGACTTAAATAACCCTGTAGGCCAAATGGACCTGATAGACATAGAGAACATTCTATCCAACAACAGCTAAATCAACTTTCTTAAATACACACAGAATATTTTCCAGGATCGATCCTATGTTAGGTCACAAAATGAGTCTTTTTCTTCCCTGCAAAACAGGTCTTAACATGATTTCAGTCTTCTTGAATTTGTTAAGTACCTTTTCCAACCACCATGATATCAAACTAGGAATCAGTAACAGGAGGAATTTTGGAAAAATTCACAAATGTGGAAATTAACCAACATGTTCCTGAACAGCCAGTGGGTTAAAGAAAAAATCAAAAGGAAAATTTAAAAAGTCTTGAGGAAAATTAAAATGGAGACACAACATACTAAAACTCCTGGGAAGCAGCAAAAGCAGTTCTAAGAGGGAGGTTCATAGTATCACTCAGCATCGCTAATCATCAGGGAAATACAACTCAAAACCACAGTGAGCTATCACCTCACACCTATTAACGTAACTGTTATCAAGAATACAAGTGTTGGCAAGGATGTGGAGAAAACGAAATCCTTGTGTGCTGTTGATGGGAATGTAAATGGGAACAGCCATTTTGGAAAACAATATGGAGGTTCCTCAAAAGATGGAACTACCATATGATCTAGCAATTCTACTTCTTGGTATATATCCAAAAGAAATGACATCAGTATCAAAGAGAATCTACACCCCCTTGTTCATTGCAACATTATTCATTATAGCTAAGCTATGGAGACAGCCTAAATGTCAGCCAGTGAATGAAGAAATAAAGAAAATTTGGTATGTGTATATACACAAACAGTGTAATATTGTTCAGCCTTTAAAAAGAAGGAAATCCAGCTGTTTGTGACAATGTAGATGAATCAGGAGGACTTCATGCTGTGTGAAGTAAGCCAGTACACAGAAAGACAAATACTGTATGATCTTATACATGGAATCTAAAATAGTTAAACTCCTAGCAGAGAGTATAATGATAGTTGCTAGGGGCTGGAGGGGGGGTTGGAGAAATGGGGAGATGTTGCTTAAAGCGTACAAAGTTTCAGTTGTGCAGAATGAGTAAGTTCTAGAGATCTAATGTACAGCATGGTGACTATAGTTAGTACTATATTGTGTAATTGAAAGTTGTTAAGTATAGGTCATAAATGTTCTCACCACAAAAAGAAAATGGTAACTATGTGAATTGATGGAAAGGTTAATTGGTAACTTGATTGTGGTAATCATTTCATAGTATATACGTATATGAAATCATCACGTTGTATATCTTAAGTACATACAACTTTTCTTAACTGTACCTCAGTATACCTCAATAATACTGGGTAAAAAATACAATAAGCTCAGGAGGTAGGTAATATTATTCTCACCTTATAGATATGTGTAAATGGAGGCCCAGAGAGGTTTAAGTCACTTGTCCAGGGTTACCAGGCTCTTGAATGGTAAAGTTGGGAGCCTGAGGAGGTTTGATTCTATCCGCTGACCTTGCTGTAATTGTACACAGTTCCTGCCATTTGTAAACTCAGTAGGGGTAGTAAAGATGTAAATAATTGAATTATTTTATTTTCTTAGTTCATAGTTACTATGATTGTTTCTTAATGTCTATAAACATAAGTTGCATATGAGAAGCTGCTTTGGCATGCTGAGTCAATTTTTTTTTTAGAGAGTGTGAGCAGGGGGTAGGGGGGAGAGAGAGAGAGAGAGAGAACACAAATGAACACTTAAGCAGGCTCCATGCTCAGTGCAGAGCCCAACATGGGGCTCCATCCTACAATCCTGGGATTGTGACCTGAGCTAAAATCAAGAGTCAGATGCTCAACCGACTGAGCTACCCAGGCACCCCAAAGTCAGTATCTTTTCTGAAGCAGTAAACCAAGGTAGTCTAGCAAGTTAACAAACATGGCATATCAAATAAACCAAAATGGTATGCAGCTTATTGGAAACATTCATTCAACAAAATATGTTGAGCCATTACTGTGTTCCAGGTTCTTCTGAGCCCTGGGGATATAGCCATGAAAACCTAGAGGGTGCCCTTTCTGTTACTGAACTTACTAGTCTACAGAGGGAGACCAGTGTTAAATAATTCTACAAGTAATTGTTTAAAATTACAGTTGTGGGTGCTGTGACAGAACAGAGAAAGAGAACTCATTCTGCTTTGCGAATGAGAAATGGGGGAATGTCCAAACTTCTGAGTAGAGCTCTCTTTCAGAGTCTCCAACATACTTGATTATTTTATCAGTAAATTTTGTGGCTCTTCATGTTCTTTCTGTTAATATACTGAAGTTATGTGCTTTGTGAGCACCAAGGGGTAAGACAGCTTTACTTGCTCTGAGGAGAATTAAAAGCAATGTGAGGTACTGAAGCTAAATCTTGAGGGATTAGTGGAGAAGGATTGGACAAGAGGAAGGGTCTTCTAGGCAAAGGAAATAGTTTATAAAAGTTAGTACAAGGATAGTGGGAGCAGATGAGAAGCTCATCTTTTTTAAGATGATTGTGGTTAGTATAGGTGGATGTAGTATGTGTCTAGGTGGTATTGAGAGATGAGCTGAGAAAGATAAATGTGAAATATGTATGCAACCAAATTTAGTTTCCACAGTTGTTCTACCGACCTTTCCCTGTCACTTCAGATGATAATCTAAGAGCTGTGGGGAATGGAGTAAGATTCTTTTCTCTTCCACATTTTAATTGTTAGCGTTTTTAAAGTGTAAGGATGGACTTGAACAATTTAGGTAATGAGATATCTTATAGTTAAAAGCATAATTGTACACAATGCAATAATTATAAGGGTTGCAGTCAGACTACCAAAGCGTGGTTATCAATTAGTGAAATGCATTTGGACCTCCTAGCTAGGATGAGGTTTGGGTGTTGGAGGAATGTATATTACTGCATGCATATAAAATTAAGCTGACATGAAGAAAAAGGTTTTTAAAAAAAATTTTAATGTTTGTTTTTGAGAGGGGGCCGCAGGGAGAGAGGAAGACACAGAATCCGAAGCAGGCTCCAGACTCTGAGCTGTCAGCACAGAGCCCAGTATGGGGCTCAAACCCAGGAACTGTGAGATCATGACCTGAGCTGAAATTGGACACTTAACCAATAGCCACCCAGGCACCCCTGAAGAAAAAGGTTTCTAAGCATGGTGTTTCAAGCGCATTCTGATGAGGCACAATATTTTATTGTTAATGATTGGACAGATTGGGTGGAAGGAAAGGATCAACCATGAAAACCTGGGCAGTGTGATGGAGAGCACTGAGCAGAGGTGCATGGCTTGCAGCCTGGGCCAGCCTCTACCACTGATCTTAGGCAAGTCACTAGATATTTCAGGATCTGAATCTTGAGGTTTTTACTTTTTTGAACTTTTTACTGAAGTATGACATAACCTACAGAAGAATATACAAGCCATAAGTGTGTATAGTTAGGTGAACTTTTACAAACTGAATACACTCCTGTAACCAGGACCTAAATCAAGATATTAGGATATTATTGGAGTCATCTTTGTGCTTCCTGTACTTCCATTTTTATCTTTAAAATAGGAGTAATACTGTCATCTTCACTGTTTAGGAGTGTTGAGAAAGGACAAAAAGTAGTTCAGTCTCTCTCACATAGTGTTGTGCAAGTGAAACAAGATAGCTTTAGCACTGTGTTAGACCAGAGAAGTCGGACCAGTTTCCAAAGTTGTACAGAGCTTATAGTATAATTAATAAACCTATTAAATTGGGGGTGAATGAGGAAGTAAGCCTGAAAACCACAAAGCAAAGGGACAAAACCACCATCTAAAACTAATCATAAAGATGCGTCAACAGAGTGTGATGCCTTCTGTTACTTCATACAAGACGTCATTCTTGGTGTGCCGTGCTGGCTCGGTTGAGCATGTGACTCTTGATCTCAGGGTTGTGAGTTTGGGTCCCACAGTGAGTGTGGAACCTACTTAACAATTTTTCATTCAGTAAACCAACTTGTCTATTTTCATATGTCCAACCAATATGAAACCACTTATTTGAGGATGTTCAAGGAATGGTAGCTCCTGGAATTAAAAGCAAGTTGCATATTGAAAATACAAGTTTTTACCCAAAGCAATCTACACCTTCAAAGCAATCCCTATCAAAATAACACCAGCATTCTTTACAGAGCTAGAACAGATAATTCTAGAAGTCATATGGAAGCAGAAAAGACCCCAAACAGTGGAAGCAATGTTGAAAAAGAAAACCAAAGCTGGAGGTATCACAGTTCTGGACTTCAAGCTATATTACAAAGCTGTAATCATCAAGACAGTCTTATCAAGACACAAGATAAGACACACAGATAAGTATAATAGAATAGAGAACCCAGAATTGGACCCACAAATGTATGGCCAACTAATTTTCAACAAGGCAGGAAAGCCTATCCAATGGGAAAAAGAGTCTCGTCAGCAAATGGTGTTGGGAAAACTGGACGGCAACATGCAGAAAAACGAACCTGGACCACTTTCTTAGACCATACACAAAAATAAACTCAAAAAGGATGAAAGACCTAAATGTAAGACAGGAAGCCATCAAAGTCCTAGAGGAGAAAACAAGCAGCAATGTCTTTGACCTTGGCAACAGCAGCTTCTTACTAGACATGTCTCCAGTGGCTAAGGGAAACAAAAGCAGAAATGAATTATTGGGACCTCATCAAGATAGAAAGCTCTTCTGCACAGTGAAGGAACCAATCAGCAAAACTAATAGGGAGAAGATGGAATGGGGGAAGGTATTTGCAAATGACCTGTCACAGAAAGTGTTAGATCCAAAATCTATAAGGAACTTATCAAACTCAACACCCAACAAATAAATAATCCAATGAAGAAATGAGTAGAAGACATGAAGAGACACTTTTTCAAAGAAGACATCCTGATGGCTAACAGACCCATGGAAAGATGCTTAACATCACTCATCATCAGGGAAATCCAAATCAAAACCACAATGAGATGCCACCTCACACCTGTCAGAATGGCAAAATTAACAACTTAGGGAACAAAAAATATTGGCAAGGATGTGGAGAAAGGGGAGCCCTCTTGCACTTCTGGGGAAATGCAAACTGGTTCAGCCACTCTGGAAAACAGTATGGAGGTTCCTCAAAAATTTAAAAATGGACCTACCCTGTGACACAGCAGTTGCACTACTAGGTATTTATCCAAAAATGCTGATTTAAAGGGGCACATTCAACCCAATGTTTATAGCAGCATTATCAACAATAGCCAAATTATGGAAAGACCCAAATGTCCATTAACTGATAAATAGATAAAGAAGATGTGGTGTATATCATACAATGGATTATTACCCAGTGATCAAAAAAGAATGAAATCTTGCCGTTTGCAACAATGTGGGTGCAATATGCTAAGGGAAATAAGTCAGAGAAAGACAAATACATGATCTGATTCCTGTGGAATTTAAGAAACACGACAGTTGAAAATAGGGGAGAGGAAGGAAAACTAAGATTAAAAACAGGCAAACCATGGAGACTTAAATACAGAGAACAGACTGAGGGTTGCTGGAGGGGAGGTAGATGGGGGAATGGGCTAAATGGGCATTAAGGAGGGCACTTGTGATGAGCACTGGGTGTTGTATGTAAGTGATGAATCACTAAATTCTACTTCTGAAAGGAATACTACACTATACATTAACTTGAATTTGAATTAAAAAAAATACCCACGAGTCACCAAATATTTCTGTTTAGGTTTCACAAGGTATGATGTTGAATCTCCTTACATTAACCTGAATGTTAACAAATGCTTTCAGGACAGGAAGTCCTCCTTCATGTTTTTAATACTATTAACTGAATAATTGGTTTCTTGCTAAGTGATCATAAATGAAAATACATATGTTTGTAGCATTTTCTGAAAAAATTTTATTTAGTGTGATGACAAATTGATGCTCACTGTTTCTAACAAATGACACTAGCTCTAGTCACCAAAATAGTAATTCTACATTTTTCTGTTGCTTTCAACTTCATTTCCTTTTGCAACATCTTATTGGATTCCTTTAAGAGCTATTCTGAAATTTACTTGTAAATGAAAGACAGTGAACTATGATTTTAATTTCAATAAAGGTCATTTTACTTGCATATTTTTCTCTTTGATATTTAAAAATATCTTTGAGCTCAGAAGTTGAGTAATTCTTTCAATTATTTGGTGATTTACTTGGAAAGTTCTTAACGTCAGCAGTACAGTTCTAAAGAATAAACAGATAGAGCAGCTGTACTTCTAATAAACATTTGAGTACTGCCTAGGATTTCCAGATTTTAAGATAGAATTTGAAAATGTGAAGTTGGAAGAAAAATTAGAACCAAATATTATCTGCCTATTATTTTCATAGACCTGCTTGGGCATTTGAATCCTCTCATTTTGTTCCATGTAGTCAACAACTTAGTCCATTCCACCAGGAATGGCCAGCTCTGGGTCTCCAGAATGGCCTGTGACAGACTAGAAGGGGCTGCATAGGCCTGTGATAATGCTGCCGTAGTATGTGCGTTGGGACACAGTATGCCCTTGTTTGTTATGTGACTCTGTTCCTTCGGAAAGCCAGCTTCTCTTCTCCATCTTCTGGACAAAGTTTAGTATTGATAGATGTTCTGAAAGAGGTATGGATGTAAGACTGTCTTTTTTCCCCCCTGTGTTAAGGAGAAATCTAGTCACTGGTAAGAAGGTAGAATCTACGTTATGGTTACAGAAGGTATCTCGCATGTGAATGCAGCATAAGGTAATTTAAACTAAAACACATCCAAGCAAAAGAAACCATCTTACTCCTTCTCAAGTACTTGGCTCAAGTATTCTGACTCTTTAGCCAGAATTGAAATGCTACCAAGTAGTCACATGGGCCCATGAGTAAATGTAAACCCTTTCTCATTAGAACAAGGACTCTCCTATCCAGCATTACAGCATGTCTTTCCCAGGCAACAGGGGCATACCCTTAAGACAGATCTACTCGGAATAAGAAGGATTTTTTTAAAAGTTTATTTTGAGGGGAGGAGGGGCAGCGAGAGGGAGAGAGAGAAAAGAGTATGGGAAAATGGGGTAGGGANCTGAAGCAGGCTCCAGGCTCTGAACTTTAGCACAGAGCCTAATGTGGGGCTCAAACCCATGAACCCTAAGATCATGACCTGAGCTGAAGTCGGACACTGAACCAACTAAGCCACCCAGGTGCCCTGGAAGGAATGTTTTTTGTTTTTTTTTTTAATGTTTTATTTATTTCTAGGAGAGAGAGACAGCGTGAGCAGGGGAGGGTCAAAGAGAGAGGGAGTCACAGACTGAAACAGGCTCCAGGCCCTGAGCTGGCAGTCAGCACAGAGCCCGACGCGGGGCTCGAACCCACGAACCGCGAGATCATGACCTAAGGGAAAGTCGGACGCTCAACTGACTAAGCCACCCAGGCGCCCCTATATTTAAATGATCTTCAACTCTGTCAGATTTTGAATAACAAGGATTTGTCAGAATTTACCCTTTTACTGTAAAGGGTCTTTTATCTCTATACAGTGTAATACATTTCCTCCCCTAAGAATCAAATGTATAGTTAGTTGATAGATGTGTCTCTTGTTGACACTTTATCTGATGTGTTCTGAGTTGAATTCAATTCCACAGATATGTGTGTACTCCAGGTCTTGAATGAAGCTGTAGGATAGTATCTCCTAAAATATGTTTCAAAGAACATTGGTTCTATCTTTTTTTTTAAGGATCATCTGCTCAGAAGTTTAGGAAATGCTTGTTTTAATGAAATTTAACAAGCCTGTCTCTTCTTAGAGGATGTTTCAGAGCCTTAAATTTGCTAATACTGATTGAGATTTTTAAAGGTAAGAATATTATAGAATATCTCCTAAATATACTTTGCTCTTAGAACGTTTGAAAAGTTGAGCACTGGGTAGGAATAGTGAGCCTCAAAACACACCTTAGGAAACGTGATAGGGATAAAAACGGTTTAACAATGAGTAAGCAAGTGTTTCATAGGAATTAAAAAATATCTTTGGCATTCTTGAGGCGCTGTGATTTTTTTGGAAGGAAGAGAAATGGAGAATAGTATGAAGAGAAGGAAGACTGTTGCACTTTGACTTTCAGAGTTCAGGTCCTAGCTCTGTCTCCACACCTCATGTGTCTGTGAGTATGTGTTTTGAGTGTACGTGGGAGGCGGTGGTTGTCTCTTGCCTTTTGGAGACTGAGTTCTCATCTATAAAATGAGGGACTGGATCAAGTGACACCTGGAATCATCCCTAAATCTGACCTTTTGTCTAGATGAGCTTTGCTTTACCAAACCCATGTACAGAAGCTAGAATTTTAGGTAACTTATTGGGCCCTCACTTGCTTTACAAAAAGAAATCTTTCACTGTGGAGAAATCACCTTCTCAAGCTGAGTTTTAGCGGTTTTCCCCACAAATCCATTAGTATGTAATTCACATGAAAAGTTTACAGAAGTATAATTGTAAGTTAAATCCACTTGTAACTATAGGCATTTACTTTCTCATTCTTGAGAGTTCTTTAAATTTTTTTTTGTGTGTTTACCGTCACATATTACCATTACATATTCCACAGTACAGAAATGCAGAGTTACTGTCCTTAATGAGATTATAGTTTGTCACCTTCATATAACAGACTGGATTTTTGAGCTTGTTTTATACCTCTGATTTACCACAGATACTTAGCTGACCCATAATACAAACAGCCCAAAGTACTATACATCTGCTGCTTTCATTTCTTGGACAGATAATGATGTTGATTAGAGGTATTAGTGAAAAAGTTGGTCTTTTAAAACTCAAGTGTTGTAATGTACTTATTTTACTTAAAACATGTATTGGTTAATTTTTAAAAAGATACATTAATGTCTCATGAAAATAAAATGCATTCTAAGTTGTATTTTTATTCCTTCCCATTTTAAAATTATTAAACATTGTAGTAAAATGCATATGACATGAATTTTGCTATTTTCACCATTTTAACTGTATAGTTTAGTGACCTCAATTACATTCACAATATTGTGCAACCATGTCTAAGATGTATTGCAACTCTTTCGGTAACTGAGGCTTTGTTGTGACTTAAGTTGGTTGTATTTTACAGCACTTTATGCCACCAGGCTAACTTTGTGCCAAATTAAGATATCATGACCCTACGTAGATATTATGGAAAGGGGAGAAACTCATGGTATAGAATGGCTAAATGGCTTCTTCAGAGCCTAGTATTTTAGATCGCAATTAGCTAAATCCTTTGGTAGATGTTGTACTTTGATCTGATTGGTCAGAATGGAAAGCAGCGAATACCTTCTTAAGTAGTTAACTTTTGTTAGGCACAGGTATTCTACTGTGATAGCATCCTTTTAAGGCAATGAGTATTTCAAACAAAGAAGTGCAGAGTTGTGGCTATTATGTATTGGCATACCCTCTCCATCTGGGCTTTGGTCTTTCTAGCAGTCCCAAGTTACAACTATAGGTTTTGCCCTTGCTTACAATATCTACTTGGCAGTGGGGCTGCAATCTGGTAACTTCTGTCAGAAACCTTTCCTCCACTCTGGAGATGCTGGGTCTCATGATTCTTCTCCCTCTTCCTCTTGGTTGTTAATCTTCAGTCTTTGGGTACATGAAATGACTTGTCCCTGCAAAAGAATTTAAGGACCAGTCTAATTCCCCTATTTGAGGGAAGACCAGAGAGTTGGAACTAATAGTGATGAATTTTAGAGCTAGAACATACATACTCTTATCTCCAGTCACAGAAGATGATTGTCCTGTGATGGTAGATGAAACAGGGACAGGATTGAAAGAAAACCCTATTGAGGAAACCTCTGGTGCCTTATGTTTTTCTCTAAGTCTGAATTTAGATCTTGGCAGGTGGAAGTAGTTACCTATCTCTAACACCCTCTATGAAAATCGAGGAAACAGGCACAGAGTGACTGTAACTCAAAAATAGCCTGACAGTTGCAAAGCCAGAACTGGGCGACCATATTTTCTTGACTCTTACTCCAGTGCTAGATACACGGGAGTGTGACTGTGTTTGCTGCCTACAAAACACTTGATAGAATTGTTGCTGCCATGTATTAATAGAATTACTCCAGAAGAAATAGTGCTAATATTCTAGTTCTCCGTCACCTTTTAACCAACTAAAGATGTTTTTAGTGCCACTTAATAGTGCAGTCATACAGCAGAAAAGAGACTTAAGTCAATATGCAGTGTTAATTTCACTTTTTTGTAAGTTTGAAAATTGTTTTTCAAATAAACTTTGAACATGAGGAGAGACGCTTTCTACAAAATAGTGTTTTTCTCACACTGTAAGTGAATACTTACTATATACTTTTTAAAAAGAAAACCCAGAGTACTACAGAACGTAAGTAAAACATTTAAGGCAGCTGAAGTCTACAAATTTTCCTGATAAATACAACAGTCTGCCTCTGTAAAGGTGATAGAGATTGGATAACTTAAGTAGGGAACCTTGGACATATGTCTGATACAGGTGTGAGGCAGGGATAGCATAGGGATTAGGAAAGTCATAGGCTCTGGATTTGAATTCTGATTGAAAAGTTACTGGTTCTGGGGCTAGGCCAAGTTACTTAGCTTCTCTGTATTTCAGTTTCCTTCTCTGTGAAGTGGGAGTAAAGACACTGCCTGTCTTAGAGTAGTTACAAGAACTTAATTAGCTAACACCAGCAAGTTTTAGAGAAATGGCTAGCATATAGTTCTCAATACCTATAATACTTATAATATATTCTAATATATACCAATACAGTACCTGTCACTAATAATTTTATGATTCTTGTTGCTCTTTTTGGAAGACTATGGTAAATGTGACAACCGAGTGGGGAATCTTTGGTAAGTGCAGGACTTTTGACCTGTGGAAGCTTTTCACTACTTGGATGTAAATATACATATTTTAATCAGAATTTAATAAATATTAATGAGATTTTTTGTTGAGAAGGTATTTCCCAGCCCAGATGGTTCCACTAAGCCAGCTTGATTCCTTGGTCACTTTTCTGTACCATACAGTTAAACGATTTGTAATTTTTTCTATTTTTCTACTTTCCTGGAAGTATTTTTATTGGAATTCATTTTTTTCTGTATAAATCCTAAAACCAGGCTTTTTAAAATACCAAATTTTGGGGGTCACCTGGGTGGCTCAGTTGGCTAAGCATCCAACTTCAGCTCAGGTCCTGATCTCACAGATTGTGAGTTCCAGCCCCACGTCAGGTTCTATGCTGACAGCTCAGAGCCTGGAGCCTACTTCAGAATCTGTCTCCCTCTCTCTCTGCCCCTCCCCTGCTCATACTCTGTCTCAAAAATAAACATCAAAAAATTTTTAAATACCAAATTTTTAAAATAATGGCTTCCAACATAGTGAGTTTCCTTTCATACTGTAATTGCAGTACATTATTTTCTTTATCATTTTTATACTAATATACTAACCAATATGGTCTTTTTCAACCATTTATTTTTGAGAGAGACAGAGTGTGAGCAGGGGAGGGGCAGAGAGAGAGAGAGAGAGAGAGAGAGAGAGAGGGAGACACGGGGCTCAAACCCATGAACCGCGAGATCATGACCCGAGCCAAAGTCGGACGCTTAACCGACTGAGCCACCCAGGCGCCCCCCTGTATAGTCTTGTTTCAAGGGAGGCATCATTCACTATACCTTCCTGATAATTCTTCATTTCACATGCATTCTCATTTCCCTGGCAGTCCTCTGGGCCAGGGTTCCGCCACTTCAATATTGTTGTTAATGCTACTTTCTTCAGAACCTCTCAATAACTTGAGTCAGAGGGCATAAGCAGAAGTAGATTGTGGATAATTAAGTGACTGGGAGTGAAGGTGTCCCTGTAGTGAGGTTTCTGATGATGAGGAGCAGAGCATGGTTGAGACTGAGGGCAAACCAAGATGTTCCATATGAGAAGTCAAAGGTGGGAGAAAGAAGGAGGCTAAAATGGCTTTGTAAGATGCTCTACAGAAACTCTCCTCAAGAGCAGGAGCTTCACCACTAGACAGCTGTAACATTTAGTTAGGCCATGAAGAAGGCTCACTGAAATTTAAGGAGGAGTCAGAAGGGTTAGTATGATGGTTTTCAGCAATGCTTTGTGTCTGATCAGTTCTACTCGAGGCAAGGATAGAAGTCCAGAACTTCACATTTTACAGAACACATTAGTGAAACTATTCTCTTAGCAAATGACTTCCTGGTTTAGGGGAGGAATCTCTCCCAAGATTTTAGATCAAGCAATAAAAACAGATTGCTCTAACAGCTTTAGCACTGTGTGCTGTGGCTGATAGTTTAATTTATGTAATGCTTTATTAAGATTGGGAAACATTAAGCATTGTATATTTGAATCAAGTACTCCTCTAAACCAGTAAGCATCTGTTGCCATTCATGCTTGTCTCTGTTCTGTGAAAAGCAGCATGATGGCCCAGGCTGCGAGTATCCGGGGCAGTGATTGAAACAGCAGCCTTTGCTAACTCCACTGATCAGTCCAACCATCTTTATTTTCTGATCACTGTAATACATTTTACCCGACTAGAGTTAGGGTTTACGCTGAGTGGTCTCTTTCAAAAAGAATTATTAGTCTTGATCAATAGTATATTACCTGTAGATGAGATTTCTAGCCTAATGTGATTTGCTCAGCTGGTATTGAGGTCCATTTTATCTGTCCAAGAAATGAAAGCAGCAGATGTATAGTACTTTGGGTTGTTTGTATTGTGGATCAGCAAAGTATTTGTGGCAAATCAGAGGTATAAAACAAGCTCAAAAATCCAGTCTGTTATATGAAGGTGACAAACTATAATCTCATTAAGGACAGTAACTCTGCATTTCTGTACTGTGGAAGTACCAGAATTTTCTGACAAATGGAATGGTAATGGCTCTTTTGATGTGTTCCCTGGAAAGAATTGTGTTCTGTGATTTTTTTTTTCCAACTGATAAACTCTTTGTTATTCAGTGCTTTCAGTGTTATTTACTAATAGTGTTAGAGCCAAAATAAAATAGAACCGTGCACTGGAACTCATTTCTTCTACTCTGTTATAGCTGGCTCTGTGAAAGATGTTTGAGGAAACCCTAATTGCCTACAGCCCTACAATGAATTGCATACCAGATGTACTGTTTTTAAAGTCGTGGTTCTTGGTATGCATTTTTCACCTTTTACTTCAGTATTAGCCTTTTGTTTGGAGCATTTAATGTTAAGCGGTGTAAATATGTCTTTCTAGGCGACATAACTGGATTCTCATTTTTTTTTCCCCCAACAAAGAAAGCAAGGTCAGCATAACTTTGCATTTTCTTCTCAGGCTGTTCCTTGAGTCTGGTCAGAATTGAGTCAAGGTCAAAAATACTGATTTCTTCTTTTTGCTAAAATTTAGTAGAATGACTAAATATTTTGGATAAAAAGTTCTTCTGAAAATGTATATTTTAGATACTATTCAAATGGCATGATTTCAGACCTTTTGCTTTTCTTCTGACAAAAGCACTTTTCTATAAGCTTTTCACTTTCTTTACTCTTTAACCACAAAGTATTTGGTCATATGAGGACACAGGAGGAAGTAGATTGAGTGTGACCTCAGCTATTGTGTTAGACATTTTATACAGGATTAGTTTCAGATAAGCTCCATGGATTTGAACTTTCTCAGTTCTTGGATAACATTTGTCCTCTTCAGATCTGCCCCTGCCCTGAGTTCTAGGGATCCTGATCCCCAGTCTGGTGTAGCCTGGGAGTGCCTACCTTCTCTTGGCAAAGG
>NW_027530632.1:3659357-3663611 GCF_008692635.1 Crocuta crocuta
GCAGCCAGTAGAGAGGAAGAGAGGGTTATTGGCTAGCACCAAGTGAGAAGAGGGGATCCAGAATGGGAAGAGAGTCCGTGCCAAAGCCCAACTCTCTCAAATGGCTGGTTTTAGCTCAGGATGAGCTCAGGCTCTGGTCTGAAAGGATTAGCATAAGGCTCTTCCACTTACTAAGTTCATTTGGTAATGATTGTGCTTCAGCAGTCAGGCCCTAGCTGGTAGGTGGATTGGGAGTTTGATGACCTTGGTGTCATTGTGTTCTAGCCTAATTGTCATAGCCCTAAAGAAGGGTGACAACCACAGGCAACATAATCCACCAAGAATTCTTAGTTGTTTTCACAAAAATCTTGGTTCATTTTGCATTTCAGGGAGAGGGAAGGATTTATTAGGTTGTACGATGGTAACTCATCTACTTGTACCAAATGGGATAAAAGTGGTAGTCAGGAAAAATAGTTCAGAATCAGTCACCTTTTGTTAGGCCTTTTGCTTAAGGAATATTTGCTTGTGGAAATTTCGGCTTATTTAATTCAAAAAGTGTAAGATTTCTCCACTCTATGACATGCTTTCAGAAACAATGAATCTTTTTAAGAATTGCCAAAGTACTAGGAATAGAAAAAGTTAAAGTGACAGAATTAGAGGTGACAGACATGGCAAGGATACAATACATTGAAAATAATGGTCCCTGCAATGGCGGGAGGTATGTGCCTTTAGGTCCGCCGTAGAGAGGAAAGGAATCTTTTGCTCAGAGACTACCTCTTTAATGAGGCTTACTCTGACTATCCTGTTCAATAATAAAACCTGTCCCAACCCACCTTAGTATTCCCAGTTCCTGATTGTTATTTTTTTCCTATAGACTTATCCCCCTTTAGCATACTTTATAATTTCTTTATTGATTATGTTTATTGTGTCTATATTTCTTCATGCTTCTAACACACAGTAGAAAAATGCTTGAGTTTAAATTTCTTATTTTGTATTTTGCTTGTCCTGCCTGTTCTGTTTCATTTTTTTCTTCTGTGATTGTTTTTTATCACTCCATTCCCTCCCCCACTTAGTTTCGAATTTAGATACTGTTTCAATTCTCTCAGTGGTAATTCTTAAAATGACACTTAAAATGCGCTAATGGAGTGTAATACTGGTAAGTCTTACTACCCTTATCTCAGCCAGTGCAGGGATCCTAGGAAATTTTAATTTTATTCTTTCTTGATTTATATATTAATATTTATCATACATTTTAATTCTTTCTGTATTTGTAAGCCAGCAAGACATTATTATTGCTTTACACAGTCAGTATTTAGATTTACTCACCTATTGATGTTTTACTTTGCTCTTTTCATTCTTTGCATCTCTGACCTTCTATCTGGAGTAATTTTCCTCCCACCTGAAGTATCCTTTAGAAGTTGGTTTAGTGTGGGTCTGCTATGATATACTCTTTCAGTTTGTGTTCATGTTTACATCACTTTCATGATTGAAGTCCCTGGGTATAAAATTGTTTGAATGGCAATTTATTTCATCTCATTGAATTGTTTCATTGTCTCTGGATTCTGTTGTCAGCTGTCAAACTGTCACTTCTTTGAAGCTAATCTTGTTGTTTTTAACCTCTGGTTATTTTCTCCTTGTCCTTGTTTTTCTATGATGTGTCTTGGTATAGATTTTATTTATTCTGTGATTAACTGGGAATCTTGAATTTGTAGCTAGATGTGTTTGAATATTCTGTGAAAACATTCCAGAAAAAAGTTCTCCGCTATTTCCTCAAATATTGCCTTGACCTCATTGTCTTCTTTCCTTCTGGGATCCCAATTAACATACATTAAATCTTCTCATTATTTCATCCAAATCTCTTACCTTGCCTTTTATGTTTTCTTCATGTTTTTCTTCATGATGTGTTCAGATAATTTCTTCTGACCTGTATTCCTCTTTACTAATTCTTCAGCTCCCAGAAATTCATCCATTGAGTTTTAAATTGGCACTATTGTATTTTTTTGTTTCAATATCTCATGCCTTGGTCTTTTTCTCTTGTCTCTTATTCCAGTTCTTGCTCCTGCTAAGATGGCAGTATCTTTCTCAGAGGAGGATTTGCCTTGCCAGGATTGTGGGGGCAGAACTCATGACCAGGACTGCCCTCATCCAACTTTTTTTAAGAATTTTTTTAAGTGTATTTATTTTGAGAAAGAGAGAGAGAGAGAGAGAGCACACAAGCATAAGCAGGGGAGGGTCAGAGAGAGAGGGAGACACAGAATCTGAAGCAGGCTCCAGGCTCTGAGCCATCAGCACAGAACCTGATGCAGGGCTCGAACTCAGGAACAGCAAGATCATGACCTGAGCCGAAGTCAGACACTTAACCAACTGAGCCACTAAGGCGCCCCATGCCCTAATCCAACTTTAAGATTTGAGATTCTGTGGACTACCAGATAAGGAAGAGCCACACTCCAAGTCCACACAAGGCTAGGTTTGCTTTTGGTCACCTCCACCTTAGGCCTAGCTTTTCAGAAGAAACCAGAATAAAGTGCAGATTGGTCTCTCAGGTACACTGCAAGACTTCTCTTCACTTACCCTTTCCTATGAGGTCATATGAGCCCTATGAGGCAGCTACTTCTCAGAGGACTGGAGAGTTGCCCTACAGACAAAAGTAGCTGTGTGAGGCTGAGCTTCCTGCTGTGGGTTCTCTTTTTCTCCTAGATCTTCAACTGGCAAAATTTAATTACCTCATAACATATTTATACTTTCAAGGAGTGTGTGTGTGTGTGTGTGTGTGTGTGTGTGTCTCCAGGTTTTATTTTGTTCTTCAGTAGAAAGGTTGGTCCAGGTTACCGGTTTCACAATGACTAGAAGCAGAACTCTCCCTAATTCCTTCCTGTGTCTTAGTTTTCATAGTGAAATGTCACCTTAGTAGTACAGGAGACGTCTCATCTTTTATAGAGGAGAAGGAGTAAAGAGATGCTTGTAACAGATGACCCCCTGAAGAAGTCCCCTCTTGTGCATACGGGCCAGGCACAGCCCTTTATGCTTTCTCTTATCCCCTCAGAATCCTCTGAAGTATCTGTTATCTCTATTTCACTGTTTAAATAAAGTGGACCCAGAGAGACTGAATAACCGGCCAAAGGTCATCATGGTGAGGGGCAGATCCAGGATTTAGCCCCGAGTCTTTTGAATTCTGAAGCCTATGCTCTGTTTATGCTGTAATGGCTTTGATTCAGAGGAAAAGTTAGTGTATCAAGAGTTAAAGTGACTTCTCCTGAAAGGGACTATTTTGTACCTAAGGGATGTTTGCAGCCAGAGTGTTTATACTTTTCAGTTGCTTGGGCATGCCGAAAGGAAGTTTTAAGTTCATTATGCTATTTTAATGTGCAAGGATTCTTGGCTGGTAGAATAATTCTTTCTCTTTGGAAATTTCAGTGGTCATTCAGTGGAGCTGCATAAAAAATTCATACATTAAAAACATCTTGCTCTTTTCTTTGATCTCAACCCATCTGTTTTGTAGGGATGCTAGATACTCTTCATGCTTTGTTCCTTGTTTTTTTGTTTTTGTTTTTTTCCTTAAAGGCTGCTTTAAAATACAGGCTTTGGTTAAGGGACAGTAAGTAGTAATTGTGTATGTATTGATTTTTAATGGATTGATGAATAGTCACTGGTAATAAAAGGTTTCTAATTTTATGGTCTCATCCTAGGTCTATTTACAGGTTTAAGCTTGTGCTTAAAATTTAGTCTTCAACCCAGTATTAATTAGGAGCCATGGCATTTGTCTTCTAAGTCTTAATTGATTTATTTACTTATAATTTCATAAAAAAAGATCATATGGATAAAAGAAATGGTTTATTTCCATTTGGTTATATTTTATGGTAAACTATTATTGTGATTGAGGCTCCTATTTAATCTTGTCAGATTACTAAACTGAAACTTGTTTTAGTAAACTGTTTAAACATTCAAATAAACAAAAAGCTTGAATGAATTTTGAGCTAATCATTATCACAGCGGATTTTATAAACTTCTAGGTTGAAAAGCTTTCTGAATTTTAGGAGCTATATTTGGGTCTCTGCCATTACAAAATACTGCTTTTGTAAAATGCCTCAAGTTTACAAGGCCTGTTTTAAATCATTAAAACAAAGTGTTTAAGAACAGATGTTACTACATGTTAAAAGTAAAAAAAAGTCTGCTTTCTGAGTTTTAATTATGGTAGCATTAGAAGGATTTTGAATTGGCATGCAACATCTCTAGTAAAACAAAAGAATTTATTCTTGAAGAAGTACTTAAAATTAA
>NW_027530632.1:3664044-3674128 GCF_008692635.1 Crocuta crocuta
AAATTAACATGTCGTGTGATTTTACAACTTTTGCCTGCCTTTCAGTAATTGGCATTGACAAATTAAAAGTTTTATTTCTACCAGATAAAAGAAAATCTCCCAGAGATTAAAGAGCTAGAAAGCTAAGTTTAGATGAAGTAAAATATAACCACACTAATGTGTCTTGAAGATGACACCCATGTTTGTGCATCGTAAAATGGGTTTATCTGTCCATTAGTCCATCCAGAAAGCATTTACTGAGTCTCCTTAGCATAATGTCACCCATATAGTTCTATATACTAGGGATACGGGGGGATAAGTGAAAATCCCTGTCCTCAAAGAACTAGTTTTGTCACTCAACACATCCTTTATTAAGAGCTGATCTTCAATTATGTATAACCTTATGTGGATTCATGTAACCCCCAACTTTCTTCCCTTTCTATAATATGTAAGATCAAATAAGGAGATTATTAAAAACACCATTTTCCAACCAGTGTGTCATGACTGCAGTACACGGAATAGATTCCAGTAGCTTAGGTCTCCTTTTAGACTCCAGAAGGCTGTGAAGGGGAGTGAACGTACAAGTATGCGTGCTTGTGCGCACACCCGTGTGTGGAGACAACAGAAAAGGTACTCCTATTCTGTATAATTTGGCTACTTCAATATTCCCCAAAGCCCAAAAGGTTGAGAAACATCAGTTACTTGTTTGAGATTTTAAAATTCTGAGCCAGGACTCCTGGAACACTATAACATAGACCTGATGAGTTTAATGGCTGTTATTTGTAACTGGACACATTGGACATAAAAGAACTGTAACTCATCCCCTAATTTTGAATAGAATGGACTCCAAATACCAGCTGGAATGGAAGAGGTTGAAAATGTACCAATTTCCATTTCTGGGACAAAATAGTTTAGACTCACTTTTTCCTGCCCCTCTCCCAGAAATACAACTATTAATGCCTTGGAAATTATTTAACTATCAGCAATAAAAGGATTCAGAATTGGGAAGAAGGTAAAGTAGCAGTAATTGAGGAATAACCGTATGGTAAATTCACTGGGTTTTCTTTTCTGCCTCCCATTTACTTCTTCACTGGATGCTAGAGAGACCTCCTACCCAGAACCACCAAAAGTGATAGAAAACAAAATAGCCTGTTTTCTCTAGTCAAAGGACCAGGAAAGGGGAAGCTTAACAGAGACTTAGTGGGACTCCACACCTGGAGCCCAGTGGGCAGTCTGATCTGTCCACAGCTCCAACAAGAATGCCCTTGGTGGGTGGCCTGTTGTGCCAACAGCATCAAAGCCCTGGCCATTTCAGCCCCCGTGCCACAACCTAGGCCCCAGTCACCTGATCTGCCTACAGCAGCAACAAGAACAAAGGCCAGGCTATACTAGTTTTGGCTCCACAACTGGCCCAGTAGGCAGGCTGATCTGTAGGTGGCTGTGGCGGCAGCAGCTGTCATTTATGTTCCTGCGTTCCACCCCATGGCAGGAGACCCAGGCCCGGTAGCTTCTTGACCAGCCCCTCTGTCTTCAAGGTTGCCTAGGGATAGCAAGTGGTCCTGGCAGTCACCTTTTGCCCCTGCAGATGGCATCAGCAGGAATTGACTGGGCGCCTGAGCACCGGAAAAAGGAAGTAGACCAAAACGGCATTGTAAGGGCTCAGGAAACTAAGCAACTGTCATTGGAACCGAAGCCCACAAAAGAACCCAAGGACTTCCATACTAAACCTAAACAGGGTGACTCCCTGCTAAAATAGAAGATTCTTTGATCAAGAGTCTGATAGAGACCAAAATGTCCGAGATATTTGCTAAGCACCAGGAAGCCCACAATTTGAATGAGAAAAGACCTTCAACCGAGGCCAGCACTGACTTGAATCCGATATTGGAATTATCTCATGGGAGTTTTAATTCAGCTGTCATAAAATTGTTCCAACAGTTGGTTACAGATTTTCTTGAAACAAATGAAAATAAAGATCTCAGCAAAAGAGAGCCAAGAACAGTTCCTAATGAATTGGAATTGGAATGTGAAAGAAAAGGATCAAGAATGGCACCATAATTTTTGGCTAAGCAACTGGAAGGAAATGTGGACTTGGCCTTCAGCTGAGATCAGGAGAAGGGAGATTAAAAAGCTCAGGAGTTTACTTTCAGATGCGTTGAGGAATACGATGGTCCTTTCCTCTTCTTGTCCTCTGCATTGTGTGCCTTATTGATTAATAGGAAATCCTTACATGAGCTGCGGAAAGATTGATCCACCCTTGGGAAACTAGTTAAAAATTACTAACTTTGCATTACTAACTTGCATATTCTTTGTAACATGCAGGGACTTTGGTTTCTTACCTAACTTGAAAAATTCCCCAACTGTTTGAATGTTCGATTTTACTATCTTGCCTAAACAGTTTATATCCACTTATTTTATACTCTTATTTTCTGATTTTTCCCCCTAAAGTAGTTATTTTCCAGATCATCTCCTTCTTTAGACCTAGAAACTGATTACTACAATTATGATTCAAAACCTATTTTCTGCTGCCCTGCACTGAGCTGGGTAATTAGGTATAAATGCTTATTCCTTTGTATGCTTTCCCTTTTTGTTAACTGTTTTTTGGTTAAAAGACCAGAGGTTACATTATTGCCTGCTGAATATGCTTATATTAACAATTGTAAAAAGCAAATTACTTTTGGGAGTATTAATGAATAGACATTTAAATTGCATAGTTAAATCTTTTCCATCCTTTACTAAGCAAACAATTGGATTATCTCCCTTGCTGTAAGAATTTAAACAACAATTTATATGCCGTGTTTGGGTGAGGGAATATTCGTTTCAGAAAAAAAAGTTTGAAATCAGAATATTTCACAGCTATTACAACCTCACAATTTGTAGTGTTATTGTAAATATTAAAATTTAGCTCATCATGTCCAATATGTTTTTCAGGGAGCACTAATGTTTAATAGGTATAACATGGGTGATGGGAGAGGGAGATGGAGGAAAGACAGGCTGGTTTTCTGAGTGCAAGACTTGGCTGCTGATGTGTATTGTGGGTATGGGACAGGGATGGGGGGGTATTTCATAAGCTGTTTGCCCAACTTGACAGAGAAACTTTTATTCCTTAAAGACTCTACAAGATGCCAATTTGGGAAACCCCAATTGGGAGTGTTAGCAAAATACATTTTTGTTTCTGTGCTGCTGTGTAAACTTTGCATAATCCTAATACAACTAAAATGAATAACAGAGAAAAGAGTGTATTGCTGGCCTGGAGGTTTCTTTTACTAATTTATGTAATTTAAATGAGATAATTTTATTTCAGAATTAGATCTAACTTGTTATGGAGATCATAAAACGTGGTTCTGAGTGGGAAGAGATTAACAGTACTCTGATACAGAAATATTGCTGGCAAAAAACCCCAAACCAAACCAAACCAAACAAACAAAAAACCCCCTAGTAATGAAGATGGTAACTTCTGGGCCCAAATATTAGTTAATAGTAGGCAACAGTACTATTACAGGAATAAGGTAGCATTTGGAAAACTATGTTAGTGAAATATTAACAGCACACACTTCTTTTAGAAATATGACTTACAGTATAACTTCATGCTGCCAGACTTCTATAATTTTTAGTTTTAGTTTATAAAGCCTAGACTGTGCATGCAAAATTTGACAATTGCAATAATTTTAGTACTAGTTATAAGTAAGTTCATGAACACTAGTAGAAAGTCAGGAGCAAATTTCCAGAAAGTAATATTCCAGAAATATTAATTTCCATTAAATATTTTCATTGGGCCAGTTTCTGATATATAGCCCCACATCTAGAAGAATAGCAACATGTAAATGTGCAGCTCTTAATTTAAAAATGGAAATTACGCTTTGTTTGTGCCAGCCTTGAGAGGAATGGGGAGAATCTTTGTGCCTGGGGCAGAGCCTGCTAAGCACTTGGTCTTTGTATTTCTAGAAGATACAATGTTCTAAGAGCTTGCCTTTGGCAGTTTTATTTTTTCTTTCTGAGTCTCATAGTCTTTCTGCAGAGATGATTCCCCCAGTTCACTTTGGAGGAGTGGGAGGACATGTTTGTGTTTTCTGGGACTCGTGCTTCTTTGGTCTGTACTCTTAAGTACTCTCATTCACATCAGTGGCTTCAGTTACCTCCTGTGCACCCATGCCTTCTTAGGGAGTGCGCAGATTGAGAACTTAGACCTTGGAGTTCCAGGTCTTGGTTCCAGTCCTAACTCTACCACTCACTATCTGTCTAGCCCTAGACAACCTGTCTTGGCCTCAGTTTTCCTAGTCTGTACAATGGGGGCCAGTAGTTTCTTACTGTTATGATAAATAATGATATATATATTACAAATAAGTGACTCCATATAAAGTTCTTAGCCTGCTTGGCAAATGGTATGCTGTAAATGATAGTTGGAGTTGTCTTCATCATCTGCATGTTGATCCCTTCCTTGAACTTTATATTCCTGTCTAATTGTGCTTTATAGACCTCTGCTTGGAGAGTTTGTGGAAATCAGTATTTTGGAAATAAGTATTTTGAGAACACAGACAGCCAGGATGCCTTGGTGGCTCAGTTGGTTGAGTGTCCGACTTTAGCTGAGGTCATGATCTCACAGCTCGTGAGTTTGAGCCCCGCGTTGGGCTCTGTGTTGACAGCTCAGAGCTTGCTTTGGATTTTGTGTGTCCTTCTCTCTTTGCCACTCCCCAGCTCATGCTGTGCTTTTCTCTCTCTAAAAATAAACAAACTTAAAAAAAAATTTAAAGAAAGCACAGCCATGTGTCTCCTTTTCAGTTTTTTACTAGCTTTCTCCTGTAGCCCCTCCCTCATTTGTTGGTGTCATTATTTACTCAGTAACTGTTGCCAGAAATCTGTAAGTCCTTTCAACTGACTCCCAAGCTAATCATTCAATACGTTGTCACTTTAAGTATCTCAGTTGCCTCTACTGCATTGCTTTAGGTGTTTATCACCTCAGGCTTGGGCTAATGGAGTAACTTCCTAAGTGACCTCTACTCACCCCCTTAACCTGTCTTCCACTCTTCTGCCCTCCTTTTCTAGCCACTTCTTAGCCTTCAAATTTATACATCAGTAATACCAGATAGCTTGTAGTATCCAGTATAAACCATGCTTTGACTTGGCTGTAGGCTGTTCCACATGCTACTACTAATTTCTGGAATTTTCCCCTTTTCCTTTTGGCCTGAAAAATGTATTCATCTTTCTAAGCCCTCCTAAGTGTCCTTGTCTCATAGAGGCTTTCTCTGACTGCCTTCCTATCCACAGGTAATATATTCTGGGGTATTATTACTATTTTAATACCTTGTTTTATAATGTACTAAAATTATGTGGATGTAGCAATAACCATCTGTTAAGACTGGGTGTTTCCTGAGGGTAAAGATTGCTTTATTAACCTTTTATTTGTCTGTATTGGGGTGGAGGGGTCTTCTTTCCATTGGGGAAAATGAGGCAAATGAATAAGATGTGCAAATATCAATAGACTTTGTTTAATGTCAGTGCTTAGGCTTAAAATGGCCTAAGTATGTACAACCAAGTCAAAATTCTTACTTTGGGGTGTGTTTATTTTATACTACTTCTTATGTTTTATTTTTTCTTTTTTTCCTCCGTTCTTCCTATGTTTCATATCTATTACAAAAGTATTTTTCTCCTTTTAGCAGGTGTCCTTGATACATGCTCCATTATATATGAGCTAACAAAGACCAAGAGTCCATATCCTTCTACCCATGACCTGAATGCCAGCCCTTCAAACACGCATGCATGTGCTCGCGCGCGCGCGCGCACACACACACGCGCACACCCACACACACACACCCCAATCAAGTTTTCCAGAATTTTTGGATTATCAGGAATTGCTATATGTACCCTGCAGACCTCTCGAAATGGTGAATATATCCTGTGTAGATTCAGACCAGAGAATGGTGTGCTACATAAAATCTAAAGAAAGGTCTACTAAACTTTTCACTGAACTAGCAGGATTTGGCAGAGATACTAATTATGCCAATACAAGTACTGAGTAACTGTTAGTCTTAACTCTTTGAATTACTCAGCTTTGACAGTTGAGCTAGATTTGTTCTCTTAACTTATTGGAGATCCACAACCAACTTTTTCAAATAAGCCTCCCCTTTCTATTTTCAAAGAACAACCTGAATTGTACTGATCTTAATTCCTCTGTCAGGTCTTTAATTGTGAACATTCAAGGCAGCAGTTCTTGAGACTTTGATTTTAATAATTTTCCACATCATGTGTGTTTCTTTGGCAATAGCTATGCTTAGGCAAAGTTTTTTCCTTTGGTTTAATCACTGTAACTAAAGTAACCCAGCTTGGTATGTATACATAAGTGTTTGTTGGTGGTGGAGGTGGGTACCAGAAGTGTTAAAGAGAAAAAAGTATCAGAACAACATCCCTGTCCTATCACTACCACAAAGCTACAGGAAAAGAGGGTTAGATTTCTTGTTGGAATGATATGTGTGAGCTCTTCCTTAGTGGCAATGACTAATGGTGTTGAAATAAGAGGAAAAGACCCTCATTGTCTTTATTAGCTACTTATATATTTGTGTCTACAAAATGCAGTTCTTGGGATTTTATTCTTACTGCTAATGTCATCATTATTATTATTTTCACGTTGTTTCCTTTTTGCTACCCACCATTTATTCCCTCAACATCAGAACTGCACAGAAAGTAGGAGGAAGATACAGACTTAGTAAATGAGCAGAGAAACAGGTACAAGTAGAAGTACCATGATTTTTCAGTTTTATATATGTAGGTAAAATGATATAAATGTATTAGTGGCTTGCTCATTCCTAGTTTATTTTTGATACATCATTCACCAAATATTTATTGAGGGTCCAGTATATACCAGGTACTCATTGAATTTATATTCTAAATACGTATAACATAATATTATATATTGTAAATATATGTCACATAATATAAATACATATATGCATGTGTGCATATACACATATGCACACACACAGTTGATATTCATTATTTGCAGTGGTTATGTTCTATAAAGTTGCCACGGACACTGAATGAGTGCTGAACCATTGCCCCTAGGGGAAATACAGGGTTAGGTTCCTGTGAGCCTTTGGTCATGTTTTCTTAAACCAATCAATACATAACCTGTTTTATGTGTATTTTTGTTTAAAGATACCTTATTTCATATATTGTTGATTCATTAACATTGACCTCCTGACCAACAGCTGTCTAATTCATTCTAGAATGAGGCCTATCAAACACATACATTTTCTCCTTAAGGCCCGTCACAGCCTTCTTACACGTAGGAACACTAGAAAGCCCTTCAACATTGTANCGGGGCTCGAACCCACGAACCGCGAGATCATGACCTAAGCGAAAGTCGGACGCCCAACCGACTAAGCCACCCAGGCGCCCCACTTGAAGGGCATTTTAAAGAATGAAAATTACCAAGAAAAAGCACAAAATGTGAAAAAATGCACTAAATGGCAAATAGGACACTTGCTTACAGTATGATCGCTGAAACAGGAAGGCAGAGTGTCCCCTTGTTCACCCTTAGCTAATAATGTCCACATCAGGTGACTCACATTTTTCACTGCGCGTGTTTGCAAAAGACTGTGAAAGTGCAATGGGTATTGATTTGGGGTTACAAATAAATATTAGTAGGTGACTTTGTAAATACTCCACAGATAATGAGGATTGCCTGCATATCAACTCTGTGTGTATGCATATATATTTACAAATATTGTGTGTGTATATATTTTTATGTATATGTATATAATAGGAATTTGTAGTTGGTCTTCACTTCCCCCATCCTTCTCTTTCCTTTTGTTAATTGGTTCTTCCTGTTCATGGTTTTCCTATATCTCTTGTGGTACATTGTACAATTCGTTATAAAGTAACGAAGCTTCTAATCCTGTGATATGGACAGAGAGTTTACCCCATTAAAATGAATATAGTTCATACTGACTTTATTATGTTTGAGATGCAAACACTGTTTTTCTTTTACATATATCAGGTCACTTAAGATAACTTGTACGGGTATATAAAAACTTAAGACCTTTGATTAGCAAGATCTTAAGGATGTGACTCTGAACCATTAAAAACATTTTTTTAACTGGGAAATGTACGTATGGAGGAGTATGTAAAGTGTGTGTTTATTAAAGAAGAATAGTGGAACGAAGACCCATGAGTCCATCATCCAGGTTATGAAATGGAATATTACTAATACCTTTCAAAGCACTTTGCATGCCCCTGTGCAATCACAACCTCCCTGCCCCCATAGCCAGCGTCCTGGCTTTTATGTTAACCATTCCTTTTGGTTTTCGTTATAGCTTTACCACCTAGGTATGTATGCCTAAACAGTATATTTTTTAGTCTTTACAAACTGAGAAGGGCAGGGCGATATTACCCAGTGTAAAGACAGGGCAATATTAGCACTATTGTATAAAGACTCAGGAAGAGAGAAGCAGAACAGAACCTCTTGTGCAGTCTGGCTTCAGGTACCCTGAGAGTGTAGAGGAGCCCCTTCTGGAAGGCCAAATGGCAAGGGTGCAAATAAATCCCAGGACCCAGGGCTCCTCACAGGCAGGACATTAGTGCTGTGCTATGGGGCTGGTTTACTGTTCTTCAGGATAAGTTTAGGGGGCTTGGGCTGCTTTGCATTTTCCTGCTTTTTGGTTCACTGAAGCCTGCCTCCAGCTCTCAGGAATATACCAAAGGAGAACACTGCTGTGGAGCAAAAAGAGTATCTTCTGCTGATTCAGGCAACAGAGAAGAGCAGGAATCTTACCAGCCCCTGGCTGGAAGAAGCAAAACAGAAGAATGGGCCCAGCACACCTGGTCCTTCTGTTTTGAGATTGAAAAGGGTGGCAGTGGAAATTCTGACCGCTCCCAGTCTGGACTGGTTAACCTCTCCTTGATACCCCACTGTCAGCCTGAGGTCCCTTCGTTACTCCCCTGTGGATTCCTTTTATGTATCTTCTGTGTTGGTTGGATCTCCTGTTTGCCATCATTTGGTGCCCTTCTTACTGATCTAGTCTCTTGGGCAAATATATCTTAAAATAATTTCTTCACGAAGTATACACTGCAAGTAATTTATTGAGCTCTTTCATGTCTGAAAGCATCCTTATGATCATTGATTTTTCTGGCTGGATATAGAATTAAAAGTTAGAAATTTCCTTCATGACTTTGAAGGTGTTAACTCTGTCGTCTTCTTGCTTTTCATGTTGCCACTGAGAAACCAGAAGCCATTGTGGTTCCTGATCTTGGTGTGTAAACCATATCATCCTCCTCTCCCAGCACACCCTTCCCTCCTCTTCTGGAAATCTGAAAATCTGGCCCACAGTGCTCTTAAATTCCACAGATGGCATGTGCGGATGTGGGTCTTCTGTATTTTGCTGAGTAGTTGATGGGTTCTTTAAATGTGGACAACTCATGGTTTAAGTTCTAGGAAATTTTCTTGGATTATTCTTTTGAGTTCTTCCCCTCTGTTTCTTTTGTTCTTTTTGCTTTACTTTTTGGGGTATTTCCTCAGCTTTATCTTCTAGCCCTTCTGTTGAGTTTTCAATTTCTCAAGGTGTTTATTTTTCAAGAGCCCTTTTTATAGTTTCTGAAAATTCTGTTTTTGTTTGATAGCTATAATGTCTTAGGATATTAATGGTAGTTTGAAGTTTTCTTTCGTGTTTAGTCTGCTTCCTTTAGGTTGCTCTTTCTGTTCATTTTGAGATTTCTGTCTTCCAAATTAGAGACTATTCTCCAGATGATGTCTGGAGACATTTTTGGATGTCAAAACTGGGTGAAAGGGGTGCTGCTGAGATTGCCGTTAAACATCCTGCAATGCAGGGAACATCTTCTAACAACAAAGAACTATCCAGGCCAAAATGCCAGGAGTGCTGAGGTTGGAAGCCCTGCAGGAGAGGAACTGAAAGCTGACTGAGAGCTCTGCATTTGTGGGCGGAGCTTGTTGAGCAGTGCAAGTCATCTATAGATCTTTCCTTCTGGGCTGGTCAGATAACACAACAGGAAATCATTCTTCTACCTGAAGAATAAAGCTCTAGCTTTTAACATTCCCCCTTGTTAAGGAGAAAGGGGCTGGACCTGATTCAGTTTGTGTGATCATTCAATCCCCTGG
>NW_027530632.1:3674181-3677662 GCF_008692635.1 Crocuta crocuta
GAGGGGGATCTACAACTGTAACTGCTTGTCTAGAGATTTCATGTCATTCAAAACTTGTTCTTGTAGCCCCACTCTCTTAACCTCTAGTTCCAGGGTTATGTGGTACTGCCAGCTCAAGAGCTTCTTGAGGATTCTGGAGTGTAAATAAATGGGTTTGGTTTTGAACGGTCCCTCTTTTCTCTTTGTCTTTCAGCTTTCCTGACACTGCTAAGTCAGTTACTACTCTATCTGCTTTTATGCTTCCCCAAATTTGATCATTACTATGGTCTCCTCTCATTTCTCCCAGTCCTTTTTTAAAAATGATAACCCCTTTGGTATCATTTGAGAGGACTTTGGGGAGGAAGATAAATTACATGCATTGTGTTAAATCGATCCTATTCCTATTATCCTGGAAACCGACATACTATATTCTAGCCTGATTTCACTTAATTCTGGTCTCCTTTTTGGATGGATTTACTTTTGGTATCAAAATTGCTCATTTCCTAGACTCAACCTTTTTTCAGGTAAATGAAAACCAGAGGAGAGGACTCTGTCTGCATAGAGACACAGCTGCATTCTTTTCAAAACCTTAGGCCTTGGCATAGCAATATTCACTTACAACATACTCTGGTTTAATTGACCTTTTACTTAAAAACAGAATTCTGCAAGCCACCACCTGCCTCATATGGAGCCTTGTGCCACAATCCCTGTCAAAATTCATTGTTCTGAAAGAGTTAAATAAAGAACGTCTATTTTATCAAATGTGAAATGCTACCAGTTATTTCATTGTAATTAACATGCTGGCCAGGATTAGGAGAAACAGGAGAAAGATAGTTGTCTACAACGATGTCAGTATTTCCCCCCACATAAATACTCAAGAATCAGCGGTACCATAGACTTAAACGCCAAGGATGAAATTTCAAGCTTCAAGGAGTTTAGGCTAGATGATGGCCAGATCTAGGCCTCCTGAACTTTTGCTATTCCTTAAAATATCATTCAAGTATAATAAGTATAAAACATTTGCTATATTACACACACTTTACTACACCCTCTCTTTTTTAAGATGGGAAACTAAGCCTGAGTATTTCATAACCTGCCTGTCTTGAAGCTCTCAACCAAATGTACTCAGATCCTGCTGCAATTATAGACAGTGTATACTCATTTAAATTTTTATCAGTTGCCACTGAGTTTCTAGTTGATGGATTAAATCATAAGAAAAACTTCAGGTCTGTTTCAATCTTTTTTGTGTACTAAATTTGATTCATCTTTGTTAATTCCCTAGGTACTATTGAGGGACAGACACTTGAAATGCTTTACTTTTGACCTGTCTTCAGGTCTTCAGCAGTTCATAAGTAAACTCATTTTCCTTGGCCTCACATTATAAAATTAGCCTAAAAAATTGAGGATTCAGTTTTTTTTTATTTTTATTCACAGATTTAGACACCTTACTGGGGTTTTTTCCTCCCTATTCCCTTTTCTTCCTTTCTCTCTAGCTTTCTTCATTTTATTATTACTGAAAGGATGGGAAAAGAAGCTATGCTTTCTTCCTCATCTTTGTTCAAACAGGAAAAAGTAAAAGAAAAAAACAAAGAACACTCTATTGTCCACGAATAATCCCACATACAGATCTTGGAAAGCTTCCAAAAAGATGTAGTGAATTGAAGCACACAACACAAATGTATATATAAATAGAATCCCAAGGGGTTATGTGTGGACAAAAACCAATTACATTAAGCATTTCCTGAAATTGCTTGCTGTTGTCAGGATAAGTAATCACAAGTAAGACATCCAGATTGAGAATGAAAACATTTGTGGGAGTCCTGCCTCACTGTTACATTGTCTTCTCTTAGAGGAAAATCTTTGAACAGTTTCGAGTGGTTATCAAAAAAGGTCCTCTTTCTTCAGAGTTCTGAAAGGCCCATTATTACCATTTTTTCCCTTCCAGTTGAGCTTTGCTAGATTGCTTGAAGAGAGAGATTTGAGGCTGTGGTGTAATTAATGTCCAGATGATGGCATGGTGAAATCAACTAATTCATATGATGTTAGAGAAATGTTTGAGTCTGAGTTAGATGACATTCTTTTCCTTGTCCCCTAATTGAGAGGAAGACAAACTTCCTTTAAGGTGAGCGGTATCACGAGTGTCCCAGTGTAAGTGACCAGTGAGAGTATTATTTTTCCTGAGCAAGGGCGGGTGGGAATACACATGTGTATATGTGTATGTGTATTTAATGACTTCAACCACACTCGTCTTCAAATAAGCTATAGTATATTGCTGTTGCCTTCTTTATTATTCAGTAGTCAATTCAAGCATGTGCAAATGAATCTTTAGATTACCTTTTGTTCAGATACTTATTTGATGACTATTAATCACAAGGAACTGTGCATATTTAACACTCATCCCAGTTGATTCAATTGTATGGGCAGTATTGAGAGCCACCAATTTAGGGAGAGAGCTGGATGACTCAGATGACTGGGTCAGTGGCTCTCCTGGTAGAAATTACTTCCTTTCCAGTGGCAATTTAGAACAATTCTAATTTGAAGTTTAAGGAAGATAGATTTCTCTGTGACTTCACGTGAGACTGGAAAGGTTGTTGGACAGGAGTCATGCAGGGCTTTCTCTTTGTGAAGTGTCTCTTTAAATCTTATGACCTGATTCTACTAGGGTGTGTTTTCCAATTTGGGAATTATTTATGTGTTTCGGTTCTTAACTAAATACTATGCGTTGAAAGTACCTTCTTTCTCTGAGATTTTAGCCAGAAACATAAGATCAGATTTTCATTTTTAAAACATGACTGCAAGAGTGAATGGGAGAAAACCAGTTTTTTAGTAGTCCTGCTAGAAGATGGTAGTAGCTTAGACTAGGGTATGATACATGGAGAGAGGTGGACAGGATTGAGAAAGATTTGAGAGAAATTTCGTAGGATTTGTTAGTGAAGATTAGATAGGTGGTGGGTAAGATGAGAGGGAAGGTGTCAAGGATGACTTAAGTTTCTCCTTCAAAAGGTGAAAGCTGTGTGCACTACCACTGTGATTTCTTATTTTGTTTAAGGTGTTGATAATATGTATAGAATATTACAAAGATGATTTGCCTTGGGTATTAGGAAGCTAGTTAGAATTTTAATAAGTCATTTTGAAATGCAAATTTGTGTTCTATTCTGTCTTAGTAACTTCTAACTTATGAATTATTTACCTCATGGATTATAGAAAAATATGTTCAAAATTTACATTACTTAAATTTGATCTTAAAGTATGGCCATAGTAGACAATGAAACATCAGTAAGATGTTGATGGGAAACAGGGACTGAAAATCATTGAATTAAACTTGATGTTTTTCTTTTCTCTTTTTTTTTTTTTAAGGGGTCCCTTCAGTGTTGTACGACGATGTATCAACAGAGAAACTGGGCAGCAATTTGCTGTAAAAATTGTTGATGTAGCCAAGTTCACATCAAGTCCAGGGTTAAGTACAGAAGGTAAGAGATGGATTTTAAATAAGTTATTTGAT
>NW_027530632.1:3677721-3678464 GCF_008692635.1 Crocuta crocuta
ATTTGATGTCTGGCTTTATTTCATCTCCAAAATCCATTTATCAACCTAACCTTCATCTGGGGGTGGAGAAGTGGTGGGTATGATGTAGTGGGAAGTGGGTGGAGACAGTTTAAATTCCAGTCTAGTCTATCAATTCTAAAACGTGGTATTTGAAAGATAGCTTGAATCCTTTACAGTTATAAAGCCATATAGGATTGCTCTAGGCCTATGATTTTTTTCCATGATCANTGTATACACATATTTTTTAGGGTTTAATTTTGATTCCTGTGATACGGAACAAGGGATGGGAAGGGAGGGAGGGGAAATAATGAGAAAGATAATGATAATTGCAGATTCAGAAGAACCTAAAAATTCCTTCCAAATCCATAACTTCCCACCTTTAGGATTATGGTCTAATTGAACTAAAAGACTCCGATATCACATTTGGGTTAAGTCACTTAGGGTGTATATGTGAAAATTTGAAAGATCAGTACTGTTAGGACTTGCAGGACTTAAAATTTGATTTTAAGACCTTGATATATGCAAATCTTTTAAAACAGTATGTAAGCATTTTAAAGTTTTATACAGCTTAAGTCCTAGTTTCACATAGCCACATTTCACATGTGCTCATACTTCAGCTGGCACAATTGATTATATTTATTTTTCTAACTAGCCTGTCTTCTAAATTCAGACTTAACACTCCAGTATAAGGCATAGCCTTCTTTAGTCTTTTTTTTTTTATCTCAAGAACAATGCAGTTGAAA
>NW_027530632.1:3678541-3679649 GCF_008692635.1 Crocuta crocuta
TCAAGTAGGCTTTAAAAATTAGTTATGTTTCCTAAAACTTAACTATATTCAAGTTTAGTATGCTGTATTTGATTTTCTTTACCTCACTTGTCAACTAATAAAAGCTTCCTGGGTCTTGAGGTAGTTTTGTACAAACCTCGTTTATTAAACCTATGGATATGTTGAATCTTTATTTCCTTTAAATGTTTTGTTACTGTTGATGAACTTAGTAAGAGTCTAGTTTAAAATCACAAGTCTAAATCAGTTACTCAGTATACCAATTTTCTATTGATTTAGCTCATTGTTATACTTAATTCTACATCTCTTCAGGCTAAAGATATTTTCAGGGAGTCAATTGATTACTTTCTCAGTTTGCTCAGGTTGTTTATTGACAGATTTCTTCAGCAGGGATTTCTGGTGCCACAGACTCAGACTGCCAGGCTGAACCTCTTTTTTATGGTCACCTAGTTAGGGAGTCAAATGCCAAATTTAAAAAAAAAGGGAGAGGTAGGCATGTAGTCCTTGTCTCCGAGTTTGTCTGGTCTTTACCTAATGTATGAGAGCCTGTCAACTGAAATTGTAGCTTACTCCTTCATTGTTTTGGCACTGCTTTTGCTATATAAATGTCTTCAAGCCCTATTCTGAAGACAAGGCCAGGTCATTTCATTGATCCTGTATGGTAAGACCACAACCTGTACATATTAAATGATACTGGTTGAATTCTGCATATTACTCATGATTTTACCTGACTTTGGTAAGAGTTCTGTGTTATTCAGATGAAAATGTGCAACTTATCCTTTAGATTTATGGCACCAAAGTGTAGTTTTCTGTCGTCTTTAGCACAATGACTTACAATGACCAAGAAGCAAAATCAAAATTCCATCTCCACGACCCCCCCACCTGTTTTTCCTTTTGTTCTTTTTTGCAATGGTTCCCATTTCCTCTTATTCCTCATNAGTGGGGGTGGTGGGTAGAGAGAGAGGGAGAGAGAGAATCCAAAACAGGCTCTCCCTGCCAGTGCAGAGCTTGATGCAGAGCTCGAACTCACAAACCATGAGATCATGACCTGAGCTGAAATCAAGAGTCAGCTGCCCAACCAGCTGAGCCACCTAGGGGCCCCAGAAGAGCA
>NW_027530632.1:3679752-3694865 GCF_008692635.1 Crocuta crocuta
AATCCAAGAAGCCATTAAATTGTAAACAGAATTATATATACATGTTCATTTTCTTAGGAAGAAAGCCCACAGCTTTTATTAGATTCCTGAAAAGGCATATTATTCCTAACTGGTTCAGTTTCTTCTTTCATATGTATGAAACAATGAAATCAGTGCTTATGAACATAAGATGAATAACAAGTTTTTATTAAATGAAAGCTTGGCGAATTTATATTAGGATATTACTTCTGATCGGAGGATATTTTCATACTTACATACACATACTCCATAAATGAAATTCCTTGATGAATATCTTAAAACTTTTAATTAATACACATTTTATCTCTTACTCTGCTAACCCACTAATGAAATTTGCCTTTTTTGTTTTAAAAATGGTATCAAAATTAATTTAGGCACAGTGTTATAAAGAAATTTTAAGGAATGTAGGATATATAAAATTGGAAACTGAATTGACAGTTTTGAGATCTTGAAGGAACTTTATTCTTTATGGTTTAATTTTAAAAGTTTAAAAATGGCAGTTTTTATTTTGGAAAAATATTGTCTTCTAGAAAGAAAATAGAATGGGTTCCAGTTTACTTAGTCTCTAAGAATATCTCATTCTAAAAGTCCCAGATAGAAGATGATGTCAGCGAAATTGGAGGAGTAAGGACCTTTGACAATTCTTGTCTCCATAAAAGCAAAGGGAAAACTGGCAAAAATAGAATCAACTTTTTCAGAACTCTGGAAATTAACCAAAGGCTTGCAGCTATGCAGGAAGAATTTATTCAGGAAAAAGTGCTGATTCTTGCTAAGAACAGTAGGCTTTGTGGCATTTTAACTTGCCCCATTCTCATCCCCCTCTCTCCAGTTCCATGGTAACCTTGAAAATAGAGTTTGCAATCATGGTGAAAACCAGGAGCTTTGGCAGCCACCAAAGGAGGCAGTACAGGGATGGAACTCCTTGAAACCCTCATGCCCAAGAAATTATCATTATTTGATCTGACTGGTAGTTCCTGATAGGGACCCCACTTGCAAGGCCTGTCTTTTTTTGACCTGATTTGGAGACTGCCTACTGCAAAAAACCTTTTTCCTGGGGGCATTTGTTGAAATTTTTTAGAGGGAGTATAACTTCCCAGCTGTCTGAGGTCGTAGAGTACCAGTTGGGGCAAATAGAAAGCTAACCTAAAAGCTTAAAAAGAATATCAAGATAGAGTTCTGTAGGGGCTCTGAAAAAAGCTCCAATATATTTGTGGGAATCAAAAAGGCCATGCACATGTATAGGACTGTGCACATGCTCAGAAGAGACCTGACTAGGCCTTAAGCTCTCAACTCTGTCTACCTTTCAGACTGTGCAAGTAGGAACTGAATGCTAAGGCAGAGTTGTTAACTCCCTGAGCATGAAAGCTATGCCCTAATACATATACCAGCCCCTGAGCAAAGACCAAGCTAAGCAAGCCGACTTAGTGGCCACACACAACAAAGAATGCACACTTTAGACAATTAGTTCCAAAAACCCATTAAAGAAATAGGAACAAAAACTGCAACCGTAACGGTAAACCCTAGAGGAGGGGAAATTCTAATTTCCAGAGTTGACACATTATTTAAAACATTTAGTTTTCAACAAAGAATTGAGACCTACAAAGAAACAAAAATAGAGCTCCTTAACAGTGGGGAAAAAAATGCAATCATTAGAAATTAACCCTGAGCAAATGGAGTTGTTGGACTTACCAGAAAATGAGTTTAAATCGTCTGTTTTAAATGTGTTCAAAGAGATGACACTGTCTAAAAAACTAAAGGAGAATATGAGCATAATCTCACCAAATGGAAAGTGTCAGTAAAGAGAAATTATAAAAAGACAACCAAGTAGGGGTGCCTGGCCGGGGTGGCTCAGTTGGTTGAGCGTCTGACTCTTGATTTCAGTTCAAGTCATGATCCAAGGGTTGTGGAATTGAGCCCTGCGTTGAGCTCCACACTGAGCATGGAGCCTGCTTAAGATATATTGCCTGCCTCTCTCTCTCTCTTTCTTTCTCTCTCTCTCCCCCCTCTCTCCCTCCCTCTCTCCCCCTCCCCCTCCTTCATTCTCATATGCTTTGTCTCTCTCAAATAAAATTTAAAAGAGAGAACCAAATAGGAATTCTGGAATGGAAAAGTATAATAAACAAAAACAGTGTTACTGGAAAGACTCAACTGTATATTTGAGCAGACGACAAAGAATTAGCAGTCTTGAGGATAGGTCCATTAAGATTACTTAGGCTGAGGAGCAGAAAGAAAAAAGATTGAGCAAAATTAACAGAGGCTCAGAGACCTGTAGGGATACCATCAAACACATCAACGTATGTCTAATTGGAGTCCCAGAAGGAGAGGAGAGAAAGGGATAGAATATTTGAAGAAATAGTGGTGAAAAATTTCTCCTATGCAATGAAAAATATAAAGGTACATATCCAAGAAACTCAAGAAACTCAAAGTCCAAGTAGAGTAAATGCAAAGATATTTCATAATCAAACTGTCCAAAGCAACAGAAGTAACTCATCATGTACAAGGGATCCTTAATAAGATTAACAGTGGACTTGTTAGAAACCACGAAGACCAGAAGATAAGGGGATGATAACTTATTTTCTCAAAATGATGAAAGAAAAAGATGATCTAACAACAATTCCATATCCTGAAAAATGATACCCCACAAATGAAGGTTAAATAAAGACATTCTCAACTAAACAAAACTGAGAAAATTCACCACTTGTAAACATGGCCTATAAGAAATAGCAAAATTGATCCCTTAGTTACTAGGTAGTAACTAAAACCATAAGAAGAAATAGAGCACCAGTAAAGGCAATTGCATATGTAAATATGAAAGACAGTATAAATGTATTTTTTAAGTTTATTTTACTTATTTTGAGAGTGGGGGGGAGAGAATCCCAAACAGGCTCCATGCTGACAGTGCAGATGTGGAGATCAGACTCATGAACTGTGAAATCATGACCTGAGCCGAAATCAAGACTTAGTCGTTTAACCGACTGAGCCACCCAGGTGCCCTAAATGTATTTTTGATTGTAATTTTTTTCCTCCTGATTTAAGGGATAGATAACTACATAAAGCAACCAAGAGCAAAGTTGGTAGACTGACATTACTCCAGAACTTAATTTAAAGCTACAGTAATCAAGACAGTGTAGTATTTGTGAAAGAAAAAACAGATCAATAGAAAAGAGAGCCCTAAGCTAATCTTTAAGTAGCAAAGGCAGTGGAGAATCTTTTCAACAAATGATGGTGCTAGTACAGCAGGATATCCACATGCAAAAAAAAGAAAAAAAAAAGATCTAGATATAGATCTTACATTGTTTTCAGAAAAATGTACTCGAAATGCTTTTCTCCTCAGATTGGGAACAAGGCAAGGCTGTTCATTCTCACCATTCTTACTCAGTCTAGTGCTAGAAGCCATCACAATAAGCCAGGGAAAGGAAATAGAAGCACAGAAGTTGAGAAGGAAGAAATGAAACTTTTTATTTATAGAGGACATGAAAGCCTCTGTACAAAATCCCAAGGATCTAAAGCAACAAGATTTCCAGAACTAATCAGTGAGTTCATCAACAGTAAAAGATGAATATACCAAAACCAATTATATTTTGTTTTTCTATATACTTGTCAAAGAACACCTGGAAACCACAGTTAAAAACAGTGTGCTATTTGCAGTTGCCCAAGATAAAATGAAATTCTTAGGTATAAATCTCACAAAACATGTATAAGCCTTGTATGGTAAAAACTACACCTCCCTCATGAAAAAAATCAAAGATATAAATAAATGGAGAGATGTACTCTCTTCATGGATTGGATGATTCAACATTGTAAAGATGCCGTTTCTCCCCATATTTATCTATAGGTTTGCTCTAATTCCAATTAAATCCCTAGGAAGATTTGTTGTGGATATGGAAAGCTTATCCTAGATTATATATGGAAAGGCAAAAGACCAAGAATAGCAAGAACAGTTTTGAAAAACTAACTGTAATAAAGTGGGAGGAATTACTCTACCCCATTTTTTAAGACTTCTATAGCTGTAGGAATTAATACAGTGTGGTGCTGACAAAGGAATAGACACTTAGATCAGTGCAACAAATTAGATTGCTCAGAAGTAGGGCCACACTCGTGCAGCCAACTGATTTCTGACAAAGGTTCAAACCCAATTCAGTGAAGAAAGGGTAAAGTGTTTTTTTTTTTTTTTAAACAAATGATGGTGGAGCAATTGGATTTGCATAGGCCAAAAATTTAACCTTAACCTAAATCTAACATTTAAAATTTTTTAAAAATGTTTATTTACTTTTTTTGAGAGAGAGAGGCAGAGTGGGAGTGGAGGAGGGACAGAGAAAGAAGGAGATGCAGAATCTGAAGCAGGCTCCAGGCTCTGAGCTGTGGGCCCAGATCCCAACATGGGGCTCGAACTCACAGACCATGAGATCATGAACTGAGCCGAAGTCAGACACTCAACTGACTGAGCCACCCAGGCACCTCTAAATCTAACATTTTATATAAAAATTAATTCAGAGTGTATCATAGATATATTGTGTTTAATTTTATTTTTTTAATGTTTAGTTTTGAGAGAGAGCATGCACAAGCAGGGGAGGGACAGAGGATCTGAAACGGGTTCCGTGCTGACAGCACAGAGCCCAATGCAGGGCTTGAATTCAGGAACCATGAGATCATGACCTGAGCCAAAGTCAGACACTTAACCAACTGAGCCACTCAGACTCCTCTGTATCATAGATTTAAATGTACAACATAAAACGACATAACTTTTAAAAGAAAACATACCAGAAATTCATCAGGACCTAGGATATGGAATTTTAGACATGCACAGTCTAGAGGAAAAAAATCAACAAAAAAAGCCCAGTTACACAATGTGTAGAAAACATGAACATTTTCCCAAAAAGTATTATACAAGTTTCTACCAAGCACATGAAAATATGTTCAAAGTCCTTAGCTATTAGGGAAATATAAATGTAAACCACAATGGGATGTTACTACACAACTATTAGAACATTTGTAATAAAAGATAATAATACTATGTTCTGGTAAAAATGTGGAGGTACTAGATCTTCTGACATTGCTGATGGGAATATATAGTGATAAAATCACTTTGGAAAATAGTTTAGCAGTTTCTTTGAAAACTAAACATAGACCTGCCAAACAACTCAGCAGTTGTACTCCAGGGAAGTGTACCTTCAGAGAAGGAAGAACCTATTTTCACATGAAGACCCGCAAGCAAGTTTTCATAGCAGTTCTATTTGAAATAGGTAAAATTGACAAAGAACTAAAATGCCCTCCAGTGGATTAATGGTTAAATAAATTGTGGTACATCTATACCATNNTTCTGAAATGGATCTCAAGGGAATTCTATGTTTAAAAAAAAAAAACAACAACTTCAGGACTCCTGAATGTCTCAGTCGATGAGCATCTGTCCGACTCTTGGTTTCGGCTCAGGTCATAATCTCACGGTTTGCAAGTTTGAGCCCTGTGTCATGCTCTATGCTGACAGTGCAGAGCCTGCTTAGGATTCTCTTTCTCTTTCTCTGCCCCTCCCCTGCTCACCTGTGCACGCTCTCTCTCAAAATAAACATTTTAAAAAATTAAAAAATCTTTCTGAAAGGTCATATACCATGTGATTTCCTTTCTATAATTTTGGAAGTGATAATATTTTGGAGCTGGACAACAGGTTAGTGATTTTTCAGGTATTAGGGATCACAAAGTTTTTGTGAGGAGCATGAGGGAAGGAGGGGGGAGGTGTGACTCTGAAGGGACAGCATGTTAGGATCGCTGTGGGAGATCTTTGTGAAATCTGAATAAGGTCTGTCAATTGTACCAGTGTCAGTCTCATGGTGTTGACATCGTTATATAAGGTGTTACCATCAGGGGTGCTGGGGAGGAAAAATTTTCTGATACCCCAAAGATTCTTCTTTCTGGTCTAAAACTTAAATTGGTATGAGACAGATTAACAGGAGAAAATCAAATTTAATCGTGTACGGGGAACCCACATAAACATGAGATTCCAAAGACAGGCAAAATAAGGTATAGTCATTCTGGACTTAAGAAAAAAGGGGAGGAAGGCAATTCACAGGAAGAATGGAAACAGTAAATGGTAAATAAATGTTTGCTGGGCCCTTGAGAAACAGTGAGACACAGAGAGGACTTCGATCAAACAGGCCTTGCTATATTCCTCCTTGTCTCCCATCCCTCGTTCATATTATACTGTAGTGATTTATGGTGATCGTTCTCTCCTGGAGCAGGCCTTCTAATTTGCTTTAGACCATTTAGGGAGAAGGCAGAAAGAAAAGAAAAGAAAAAGAACAAAAGAAAAACTTGTCAAGTCTTTTGTTTCTTAAAAATCAGCAGCCTAGGAGAATATAAATGGCATAAAATAACCTCCAAATTCATTATGTACAAGACAGGTGTTTTAACCAACTAAGCCATAGAGCTACCTCAAACTTTATTGTTCTTTAAATGAAAAAAGAGAGATCACAATACAATATTTTGTATTGTGTTAAGTAGAAAAAAAACCTGCACAAAGCACTAGAAGGATCCATATCAATATGCTAAGACTGTTCACTTCTAGAAACCACCTAAATGTCCAGGGAGGAGAATTCTCTCTTGGATATACAGTGTAAAATAATCCACATGCCAAAGAAATACTTTTTGGGGTGGCAAATTGCTCCCCTACATGGAGAAATTGAATTAAGGGTGTGCAGAACCTCTCCGTGCTGTGTTTGCACTCTCTGTTAATGCACAATTATTTAAAAATGAAAAATAACTTTTAAAAATTGCCTCCTCATTGATGCACTCATCCACAAAATGGATAATTAGCTCATAAAAATTTGGGCATATAGGCAAAAACATTTTAACTTCAGGTTTTGGTTTCTAAATAATCCAAATTGTTCTGTATAGGCAAACTCTGACTAATGTAACTGATAGTGTAATCAAAAACCGTCACTTGTTTTCCTCAGGAAACATGAATATTTAATAGATTTAATTTACATAGTGAATTTATGTTTGTTATGTGGAATAATTACTGGTCTAGTTAATAAATCTCCATCTCTTCCTTTTGCATGCAGAAAGCATTTGCCAGAATCTTTTCTTTGCAGTTGTATTTTCTTGGTGTCAATTTCTTCTACTGTGGTTTGAAATTGAAATAGTTAGAAATAATCTAGCAGGGGCACTTGGGTGGCTCAGTCAGTTAAGTGTCCAACTTTGGCTCAGGTCATGATCTCAGGGTTGGTGAATTCAAGCCACACATCAGATCCTCTGTCCCCCTCTCTCCACCCCTCCCCTGTTCACATGCACACACTCTCTCTCAAAAACAAATAAAAGCATTAAAAAAATAATCTAGCAAGTTCTAAGAGATTAAGGCTTATACTTCTGTTTTATTTTGTCATATAAAATAGATTCTTGAGCAGCTTGATCATGGTTTGTTTTTTTTGTTTTGTTTTTGTTTTTTTATTTATTTTTAGGAGAGAGAGAGAGACAGCGTGAGCAGGGGAGGGTCAGGGAGAGAGGGAGATACAGACTCTGAAATTGGCTCCGGGCTCTGAGCTAGCAGTCAGCACAGAGCCCGACGCAGGGCTCGAACCCACGAACCACGAGATCATGACCTAAGCGAAAGTCGGACGCTTAACCGACTAAGCCACCCAGGCACCCCTTGATCATGGGTTTTTAAAAACATTTTTGTAATGTTTATTTTTGAGACAGAGAGAGACAGAGCATGAGCAGGGGAGGGGCAGAGAGAGACGGAGACATCGAATCCGAAACAGGCTCTGAGCTCTCAGCCCAGAGCGCAATGTGGAGCTTGAACCCACGAACCATGAGATCATGACCCTGAGCCAAAGTCAGATGCCCAAATGACTGAGCCACCCAGGCACCCCTGATCATGTTTTTAAGTCCTGACCACAGATTTAACATATATCAAATTTTATAAATATTTGAAATAAAAAGACCCATTCTTTCAAAGATTAATGACTTTGTCCTTTATGTGCCATGTCATATTCATATGAAAAACATAGAAAATCAAGTATTTCTGTAGATCACAGGCAATAATTTATGAATACTATTTTAGCAAACTGCCTCCGTGGTACACCTTTGGCTGTTTTCCGTGCTGGCCTTTTTTGTGACTATATTTAACCTTTTGAGTTTGAAGAGTCAACATTAAAAACTCATCTTATTTTTCTTAATGTTTCTTTATTTTGAGGTGGGGAAGGAGGTACAGAGGGAGGAAGACAGAGGATCCGAAGTGGGCTCTAAGTTGACAGCACAGAGCCCAGTGTGGGGCTTAAACCCACGAACTGTGAGATCATGACCTGAGCTAAAGTCGATCACTTAATTGACTTAGCCACCCAGGCACCCCAACACTTCTGCTATTTTTTTTAAGTTTATTTATTTTGAGAGAGACTGAGATAGTGCGAATGGGGTCGGGGAGGAGGGGAGAGAGAATCACAAGTAGGCTCCACACTGTCAACGTAGAGCCCAACACGGGGCTCGAATCCACTAACTGTGAGATCAGGACCCAAGCTGAAGTTGGACACTTAATCAACTGAGCCACCAAGCACCCTATGACCCTGCATAGGGTTCCATGCCAAACATGGACCTTGTTTGGGATTCTCCCTCTTTTTCTGACCCTCCCCCTGCTTCTCCCTCCCTCCCCTTCCAAAACAAATAAATAAGCAGAGAAGACTTAAGTTTGTAAACTCTGCTTCTGAAAGTTTGTAGATAATTGTTAAACTGAAATGACTTGTTTATTATAATTCCAGGTGTACACATGACTTGATATTAAATAAAGTATGTTGGCCATAATCTTTAATATCATTTCATTCATAAACCTCTCTTAATCTGGATTTCCATCATGACTTAGGCATGGCTGTCATATTTATATACTAGAGCTCTCAAAGCTCTTTGGCTTATAGATTCAGTTTCAGCTTAATAACACATTCAGGACATGTAACACTATGAAAAAAACGTGAAATAGGAGACTCTTTGGTTTTTTATTCTGAAATAAGCAATTTTAGTTTTCCTCTCTTCTACTGTATGGACTAAATCATCATTCATTTTTTAAACCTTTTTTGTTTGTTTGTTTCCCCATATGAGTAACTACCTATTTCAGATCCGCATTTTTGCTAGCTTTTAAATTATGTGATTCATAAAATTTCTCAGGAAGCTGTAGAAATGGAAAATGGATGACGGCAGAGATTTGGGTGGTTTGGTGGAAGCATAGCCCTTGATATATAGGCAGTAGTAGATGGGAAACTCATTCTATATACTAGGGCCACAAGAATTTTGGAGTATAGTTATTAAAATTTAAGTCTGAAGAAGTAGATGAGGGGCAGGTCTTGGATATATTGAATGTCTGAGTTACTGTTATACCCTCTGTGTGAATAGGCTTGGAAATTGCCTAGGAATAAGTCTTCTGTGAATAAGGTTATTCTGAAAGAAATTCGCGTTATATAATTAATGTGTCAAATAAAAAACAAATTCCATATTAGTAAGGAAAAGGCTTTCTTTGAAAGGATTCTTTCAAGGAGGAAGAAGGGATTATTGGAATAGGGAGTGGGGTCTATTTTAAAATACTAAATTTTCTTTGGGAGGAATAAACAAGGCTACAGAAAGAACAGAGCATGAGGAAGTGGGAAGACTGAGGAGGAGTCGGGAAAGTTCACCAAGGTTTGGTTAATAAGCATCTTGTTCTGGTGCATAAGTAGGGACAAACAAATCACATACGAGACAAAGAATGGACATTTGGAGGGCCTGTCTGCTTTTGGTATAGGTAAACAAAGAAGGGCGGGCATCCGTGAATCTTTTCAGTTCCTCTGGGGAAGGTGCTTCCTTGTAGTAAGCTGTTTTCTGGAACACAAAGAGTGTGGAAATTTCTCCATTTTTGCTGTTTTCCAGGATCAGAGAGCTCAACATTTTTATATGTGAGGGCTTTGAAGGGTCATTTATATTCATTACCCAGTCCTATTAGTCTCGATTTACAGAGGAATATTACACTGCCTGTTTTTCTTTGGCATGGAGTAGTTTTTATTGTTAGCAAAATTTTACGCATCCTGCATACCTTTTCAGAGTTCACGCTCAGTGATCCAAAGGGGATACAAAGAAGCATAAGAAGCAGTCTGTCTCTTTGCAATTTTTTTTTTTAATTTTTTAAATGTTTTATTTATTTCTAGGAGAGAGANGACATATGGTAATCTGTCCTTCTCTGCCTGACTTATTTCGCTCAGCATAACACCCTCAAGTTCCATCCACGTTGCTACACATGGCCAGATTTCATTCTTTCTCATTGCCATGTAGTATTCCATCGTATAGATGAACCACATCTTCTTGATCCATTTGTCAGCTGATGGACACTTGGGCTCTTTCCATGATTTGACTATTGTTGAGAGTGCTGCTATGAACATTGGGGTCCATGTGCTCCTATGCATCCTGTCCTCTTGCAATGTAAAACCTCTTCGGGATAGTAGGATAGTTGCAGACTTAAAACAGTAACTTGTTTTACCTGCCAGCAAATAGAAGTCTGAATTAAGTTGCTGGTGAGAAAAGAAAAGGGCTGGGGGAAATAACCTTTGAGTTTTCACTCTTTAATGGGCTGTCTTCACACTGAGTACAGGTGTTCCTAGGTGTTCTGAGACTTCTAAGCAATATCAGGCATGGATAGTTGCCAAGGGAACCAATTTCCAAATTCTTAACTTCCATGTGTATTCTTTCTAAAGTTGATATGCCCAGGAAAATGCCTATAATGGACATACATAGGTTCTTTCTCCTGTTCCCTTTCACAATTTTTTCCTCTGTCCCTATGAAACGTGCCTTCTCACCAATCCAGAATCTTAACCGTGGTGTGTTTTAAGATGCATTGGAATATGTACAGAAACTTCCAGGATGCCAAATAAAGAAGCAGTGTGAAAATTGGTATCAGTGAAGTAAGTGTCAAAGACCAGGTAACATACTTTTTCAAGTCTGGTTGGTTTTTGCTTTGCTTTCAACAAAATTAATGGAACTCCCCAACCTGGTAGCTGGCGGATCATTAATGGTCATTTTTAGGTCATCATGCAGTTTGTGGCATGTAACTCAGAAGAAGTTTGCTTTAACAAAACCTCCTCTATTCCTATCTCCTTGCTTTCTTTTAATAATAGCTTCATTAAGATAGAATTCACACACCACAGAATTCATTCCTTTACATTGCACAATTCAGGGGTTTCTGTGTATTCAGAGTTGTGCAAGCACAAGCATCACCACTATTTCCAGAACGTTTTCATCACCCCCAAAAGAAACCCTATACCTCTTAGTAGACACCCACTATTTCCCCCCTGCCCAGCTTGTGGCAACTAATCTGCTTTCTGCCTCTGCAGATTTGCCATCAGGACAGATCATATAAATGGAATCATACCACATAAGACCTTTTGTGTCTGGCTTCTTTTCAGTCAGCATGTGTTCATGGTTCATCCATGTTATAGCATATATCTACTTTCATTCCTTTTTATGGCTGAATAACATTCCGTTGTGTGGGTAGACCATATTTTATTTATCCATCCACTAGTCAATGACATTTGGGTAGTATCAACTTTTTCGCTGCCATGAACATTCATGTGCGGTCTACCCCCACTCATTCTGTATTTGCAAATTTGCCTACCCACGAAGATTTACTTGTAACCCCTCAACAGATCCTCAGGGAACTTTCACACTCATTCACCGACATGTGCAGAAGAGCCAAAAATGTAAATTCCTCAACGCACACATTCCCAGCTGAGGTCAAACCAGCTACACTCTGCCACCTTATTTTGCCTCTCATGCCATGAAAACAAGTGCCCCTTTTGCAGTCTAGTTAGTGCCACAGTTTGGCATTTTTGTACTGTTTGCCGATGACTTTGCTGCTTCACATAGCCCCCAAGCACAGTGCTGAAGCACTATTTAGTGTTCCTAAGTGCAGGAAGGCTGTGGTGTGCTTTGTAGAGCTAACACGTGTGTTAGATAAGCCTCCTCCAGGCATGAGTTAAAGGGCTGTTGGCCATGAGGCTAATGGATCAGTGATATATATTAAATCAGGCATCTTTAAAACAGAAATGCACATAAAATAAGGTTATGTGTTGATTGCCAGATTGTGACCAGAGATTCACAGGAATTTAACCCCATACTTCCTCTTTGAGCAGTGGTTCCATATTCACTCATTCAGTGTTTCTGTGACTTTATAGAACATAACTACTGTGAATAACACACGTCGAATATGTGAATTTTTGTGTGGAGACATGTTTCCATTTCCCTTGGGTGTATGCCTAAGAGCAGAATTGCTGGATCATATGGTAACATCTGCTTTTTGTGAACAAGGCTTCTTAGTGTTCACATCTATAAAAATTAGAGAATTTATGCTGAACCCTCTCTTAATCTGGCAAGTGCAAGGAAGGGAGATCTTTGTGGGGTGGGTGTGGGGTTGTCCTGGCTTAGAAGCGCATGACAACGTAGGAGTCAATACCTTTTGTGACACATCTTCGGAAGCATTGCTTCCAAGGGCCTCTCAAGAGGCATGCCCAGCTACAAGAAATCCCCACCCTCAGTGGACTCCAAAGGTGTTCATTTACAGTTTGCCTAGAGTGGATTCTTTTCTTTGTTCATGATCCCGGCTTTCCATCATGTCCCACTTTTTCATTGCCCAGTTTCTCCATGACCAATTTATGAGATCGAATCTAGAGGGTTTAAGTCTTCCCCTCTAGGAAGGAAGTTGAGCCTGTAAATGGGTTAAAGCTTAACGCTTTAAAAGCTGATGTTTTCTTATGCACTGTTGCTTTGTTTCTTAACTCTTTACCTCTCCAGTAGCATGAATAATTGGACATATAATTAAAAGATTTTAGTAATAGTACATCAGAAAGAGCAGTATATATAAGCAGAAGCAGTTGGTAGTAAAGATTTCATCTGTAACCAAATGAAATAAACATATTCTCCTTTTTAATGGTGGCCATGGTACCGCTCATGTACTATGTAAAATGCCAGGCATTTTGTTAGGTGCTGTTTATATATGTTCTCTCATTGAATCCTCAAAGAGATCCTGCAAAAAATATCTACATTTTGCAGAGGATATTGAAGATCAGATAAGTTAAAGAACTTTTTAATTCATGCACAGAAGTGATAGAGCCAGGTGAACCTAAGTTGGTCTGTCTTTGGATTCCAAAGCCTCACCCTTTATGTCCTACTACCAGCTATTCTTGGCTTCATGCGCCCACCTCCACAAAAAGGAAAAGGATGTGTGTGTGTGTGTGTGTGTGTGTGTGTGTGTGTGTGAGAGAGAGAGAGAGAGAGAGAATATGGATTGGAGATGGAGATGTTTTTGTTTTCTTCACAGCTTTACTCTGAGCATCTAGAATTGTGCCTGGCACAAAGTAGGTGTTCAGTAAATATTTACCAAGTGAAGACATCACATAAGTTTTGTGAATTTACTGAGGATTCCGGTGAATGGATGGTGATGAACAAAGAAGGTTTCTTCTCTTTGGCAAAAATTACATCTGTAAAGGGTAAATAGGCTGCATTACACATTCATGGGTAGGATTCCAAAGCTAGGCTATAAACACGTGGTACTATGTTTATCCAGATTGCTTTGCTGGGCAAGCTTATTCTGTGCCTCGCTATAGCAATATCATGTAATTAGTTATGGTAAAAGGTAGTGACCCTTGTCCTATGAGAAAGAAGCCAAGTCTAGGTACCCTCAAGTGAATTCTGCAGTGATCCCAGAGACAGATCAGGAAGTCTCAGGAATGGAGAAAAGACTTGGAAGATATTTCACGGGAAAAAATGTATCCAAATGATTAATAAATAGTATGCAACTTCATTAGTCATCAGAGACATGCAGATTAAAACCACAGTGTAATACCATTGCATTCCCAACAAAATAGCTAAAAAATTTAAATGACAGACAATTCCAAGTGTTGGTGAAGACAGAACTGCTTATTGCTAATAGGAGCATAAATTAGTTCAGCCACTCTGGCAAACTGGGAATATCTATCAAAGCTGACATATACCTTGTGACCTAGCATTTCTACTCCTCGGTATATACCCAACAGAAATGCCTTAACATATGTCCACCAAAAAATATGTACAAGAATCCTTTTAGCAGAATTGTAATAGACCTAAATTAGAAACACCCCATATGTCCAACAACAGCAGACTGGCATAAATAAATTGTAGTGAATTCATACAGTGAGGTATTAAAAAGCAGTGAGAGTGGATGAACCTTTGTTATATATAAAACACATATGAATCTCTTAGGCAAAATGAGGAATCAGAGAAGCCAGGCATAAAAAGCTACTACCCTATTTACTTAAAAGTACAAAAAACAATGTAATCTGTGACCTTTGAAATAAAAATTGTGGTTACCTCTGGGGAAGGTAGTGACTGACAGGGGCTTCTGAGATGCTGGTCATGCTCTATTTCTTGCTTTGGGTGCTAGTTACTTGGACGAGTTCACAGAAAATTCATCAAGCTCTACATTAATGCTTTATACACAAGGAATAGGTATACATTGTCTCCGGGCAAAGAAGGTGAAGCAATTTTATTTTGCCAGCTCTTGTGGTCAGGGGAAAATACCTGTCCAGACTACTTAGCTATTTTGCCTAGTAGGAAATCTGGTTTGCTAGTTCACAGAAGCATTCATTCAGTGAGGGGAGAAACGCATTAGATACCTATTCTGTGCAGAATGCTAAGTGCTAGGGTAGGTATAGATAGGAATAAAACATAGATACCTTTAAATCTAGTAATCCAGACTGAAGAGTCTCATTTTTGATAGTAAATAGTAAGAGGGGAGAGCAACTCAGGACAGATGAATCTCATTTTATTGTCCTTACTGGATACTTAAGAAATAATGAGAAGAGGCATTTGGTTCAAAATGCATCTAAAGTTAAGACCTAAGGAAGGCCATTTCTGAAATGCTTTTGGGAGAAAATTCCACTAGTCTGTTTGAATTGGCCTTGCATTGTCTGTCGTATTTGCCTTTATCTTGGCTTGCTTCTATTTCCTCCCTGTCAATGGGGTAGATTTTATCTATTTTGTTTACTCTTCAGAAATAACTGCCAGGAAGACTACTGTGTGAGGAATGATGGCCAAATTACTCATTTTTTAGTGTGGATTAA
>NW_027530632.1:3696059-3696458 GCF_008692635.1 Crocuta crocuta
CACGTATTTTTTTTTTATAACACTTCTAATATACAAATGAAAATGTTACCAAGCTTTTCCTATATCCCCACCTTAATTATTTGTTCATACAGTGGTGGTTTTTTTTTTTAACTGAGCTTGAAACTGTTTATCTTTTTAATTTGATCATCTTCTCTCCTGTGTTATTTGAAAACATGAGACTTGCAGGAGACTAAGTATGGGATTATCCTGTTGAATTCTTATTAAATCCAATGAAAGTTTGAGGTTTTTAAATACTAAGTGAACTTAGGGGCGCCTGGGTGGCTTAGTCGGTTAAGCGTCCGACTTTCACTTAGGTCATGATCTCGCGGTTCGTGGGTTCGAGCCCCGCGTCGGGCTCTGTGCTGACGGCCAGCTCAGAGCCTGGAGCCTGTTTCAGTC
>NW_027530632.1:3696752-3697519 GCF_008692635.1 Crocuta crocuta
AATAAATAAAACCTTAAAAAAAAAAATAAATACTAAGTGAAATTAAATGACTAAAAGTTTCCCTATTTTTTTATATTTATTTATTTATTTTTAAGTTTGTTTATTTATTTCAAGATAGAGAAAGAGAGAGAATCCCAAGCAGGCTCTGTGTTGTCAGTGCAGAGCCTAATGTGAGGCTCTAACTCATGAACCATGAGATCATGACCTGAGCCAAAGGTGAATGTTTAGCAGACTGAGCCACCCAGGCGCCCCTCCCTATGTTTTTTGTTTTTTGTTTGTTTGTTTTTTACAGATCCATGGTAGTAGGAAAAGCATGGGAAAGGTTGGGAGTCAGACATTTCGGATCTGCCCTGTGTCATGTGACCTTGAGTTTCATAAACCTCAGCTTTCCTAGGGGTCAAGGAAGGGTAATAATACTGTCCTCCTACAGCTGGTGCCAGGATTAAGGGTGATGATTCCTATGAAGCATCTCCAGTCATGCTTAGCACGTTGTAGGTGGGCCATAATTTCCCTATCCTCCATTGGGACTCCTCCTAGATTCATTTGGGAGTTAATCTTGCCCACCTACAATTTTCCTTTACTTATTTTCATTATCTCATCTGCCTTTTATTTATTTTTTAATAAAGCTACTGTAAAGTAGCTCTGTCAAGACCTGAATTTTTACTACTCCTAATACTATTAGACAAGACAAATTTCCACATTCAAAAAAAAAAAAACCATGCTTTTTCCTGTCTTTTTTCAAACTCTCTGCTCCCGGGGTGGCTGAT
>NW_027530632.1:3697620-3699740 GCF_008692635.1 Crocuta crocuta
TTTGGTGAGAATGGGCCCATTTATGTTCTGACTTACCATGTATTGCCCACATCTGGCTAGTTTCCTAATTGAAATCCCTCTTTTGCCTAGTGCATACTTCTGATTTAGATTTAGTTTGAGGACACATTAATGTTTGCTTTTTTAAAAAAGTTTATTTATTCTGAGAGAAACAGAGAGGGGGAGAGATAATCCCAAGGAGGCTCCACGCTGCCAGCGGCAGAGCCCAACACGGGGCCAAAACTCCTGAACCATGAGATCATGATCTGAGCCAAAATCAGCAGCCAGATACTTAACCAACTGAGCCACCTAGGTGGCCCTATGTTTGCTTTTTTCTTAAAATTTCTCTCAGGATTATTAACTGAGATAATCAAGTGATTTTCCCTCTCCCATTCAGATTTTATATGGTGGGTCCTTTCTGTTGGAGTTTTCTCTTAAGGTAATCAAAGTAAATAGTATAATTCTTTTGAAGCATGGTTTGTTTGTTTGTTTTGTCTTACTATATTGCTAACACTTCAATAAGAGGAACTAATTGTATTACCAATGTACATTAGAAATGATGGAAATTTATCAGGAAATCCTACTAAGTAATTAATAATTATTCAAATGAAGCCAAGAATTATTAAAGGACTCAAATGACAGTAAAGTGATGCGTAGGTCTTCTTTTAAGTGAAATCTGACAGCAATTTGGCTAGCCAACTGAAGAATCTGATATTTTAAAACTAATTTCAACCAGAGGCCAGAGTGGTATGGTGGCACAGACATGGGTAATACTGAAAATGCCTCGTCAGGCTCACAGGGTAACTGGCATTGGTTTCCACTATATTTCACTGATCTGGGAAGTCACAGAGCTGACCTGGATTGACAGAGGGAGGGGATGTAGAACCACCTCTAAATGGGAGAGGTGACAAAAAATTTCTGGCCGTCTTTAATCAGCCACACCAGGGAAATTTTAAACTTTATTGCCTCAATGTTTGAGTGAGGTCGTAGTACTGGGTGCTACTTGGTCCCAAAGTAGTACTAAAATTCCACAGAATGTCCCCATTAAGTACCAATTTAGGTTACATATGACAGCAGTGAATAATTTGTCACTGTGAATAGACTAAAATAAGGACATATTGTGTTCTGCAATTAGAAAGAGACTAAAATCGAGTCTGGCACTGTTAATACCGAATTTTAATATTTTTTTGTAATCAGAAGATCGAGAAATTATTTTAGGCAGGCTGTTTATTATAATATGGTTTTGGCACTCTTCTCAGAAGAATAATAAAAGGAAATAGGTAGTGGTTACCTCTTGAACTGCAAAGTACTTTACATTTTTAGTGAGAGTTTTAGATCTGTACAATAATTTGGAAGAACGGATTGTCTGTCTGTGATGGTTGGGTGGCCCCCAGATGGTTCGAAAGCCCTAGAACACATCAGAAAATTCTCATGTGGGGAAGTCCTCAGAACTGAGTGTTGATCTAGGTGGGTTTCATAAGAATAGGCAGGTGTAGATTGATCCACTAAAAAAATTCCCAAAATGAAGCATACTTGCTCTTGTTGGTTTTATAGGACATTTAAAAATGTTTGATTCTAAAAAATTCTAAAACCAATAGCTCTCTTTCCTTTGATTCTCTATGTGACCAGTTTAACTTCTGTAATTTCAGACAAAGAATTTGCTGGGTGTCTAGAGTGAACATTTTATCACTTTAGATAATCTGGTCACATCAGAGGCCTCTTAGAGCTTGATGTCAGAGCTGACTGGGGCCTTTTTCCTGGATGGGGTCCTGGATGGGGATGGCATATCAGTCAAAGCCGTGTTAGACAGAAACCAAACAGTAGTTTGAACAGGTACATTTAATGAAAAGAATTATTACCAAGAAATTGGAATAGTGGGAAATTAGCTAGTTAGAATTGGAGAACTCCAAAAAATGAAAATATAAATACAAACAAACACAAAAACCCCAAACAGAAATGGCAGACACAGAGAACAATCACCAGCCCCCAGGGGCTGAGATGAACACTCCAGGAAGATAGCTGGCCTTCCTCCCAGCAGGGCTGAGATGTGAACCTTGTTGGAGAGGGCATGGCTGGGGCTCACTCTGTCATAGAGAAGTTCACTGAATTATCATACCAGTGGG
>NW_027530632.1:3699798-3706004 GCF_008692635.1 Crocuta crocuta
CCCTCTGGCGTTCCGGGGAAGCCATCCTTAGATGCCTCACTTCTGAATGCAAGTTGATTGGGGGGGATGGGGGGAGTGGTGCTCCGGAAAGGTGTTTACAGGAGGCGGGCTACCAGTTGTTCTCTTATGCAGAGCTGCCTGCCTGTGCCTGCTCCTTGCTGCTGGCCACTTGGCACTGTGGATAAACCACACATCCTGAAAGAGCCTGATGAGTAAAACACTGGAACCAGGAGGGTAAACCTCTTTCTCCTCCGGTGACCCTCCATTGCCCTCTACCGAGAAAGTTTTGTTGTGTGCCAACCGGAAACATAAAGCCCAGCTCCAGTAGCTGAGGGCAGGCAGTAATGGGTGAGTGTGGAGCTGAGAGACACTGGATTGACAAAGGGAATGGGGATGGTGTGCATGGCAGTGAGTATAGTTTTGATGAGCTACTATATCAAAAGCAACCCCATCTCTAATACTTGGCAGTGCTGTTAGTTTGCTTTTCTGTTCCTCCTGTTCCTTATTCCCCTTAAATGATTAGTAACTAAATATTTCAAAGTAGAATTTTTGTATTGGCTTTCATCACTTCAGCAAAATTAAATTTTCAAAATCAAATTCTACCTGAAAAATCAGCCACTTAAATAGAATAGACCCGTGATTTGATTTAGAATATTAGATTAGTCCATGTTACATATTTGTTCCTGTGATATTAGGATNGAGTTTTGGTGAAAGCATTATTACACTCTGTTAAAAGTCAGGACGCTGCTCTGAAAATAAAGTGAGTTTAAAGTACAGTGTGAGGAAGGGAGTGTGATCAGATGGGTCTCTTCAGTACTGGGCAGTAATGCCACTGATTCTGCTGTTATTAGGACTGATTTGTGACCTTATTTTACCTCTCTTTTCCATTCCTACTTAATAGTGTCACAACCAGCTCCTAATCTCATTGCCCAACTACTACAAGATTCTTCTTACTGGGTTCTCTCCAGTCCCACCCTGTCTCTAATTTATTCGGCTAACTATTGCCATTTTTATCTTCCTTAATTACTACTTTCATCATTTTTCTCCAATCTCGGGAATGTATAATTAATAATGGTTCTCCCTGTTGCCCTACTGCATTAGGATTGCATTGAAATTCTGATGTTTGATTTTTCTGGTGTTTGGTATCTAGACCCATGTTACTAGGCCAATCTTACTTACTTCCCAACATCAATCCTTTGTTAGATTTATTTAACAGACCTTTGTTATCTTATTCCCATATGTCAAATACTGAGAAGACAGAAATGAACCTACCCTAAAGGAGGTCACCAGGCAGTCAGGGAAGCATGCAGATAAAATGATTGTTAAAAATGTGTGAAAGGCTGAATGATGCTTCCCTGCACCCAAAAGATGTTCCTGCCCTAATCCCGGGACCTGTGACTATGTTAACTTACATCCAAAAGGGACTTTGCAAATGTGATTAAATTAAGGATCTTGAGTTGGAGAGATGATCCTGGATTATCTGGATTATCAATGTGATCACAAGGGTATTTATAAGAGGAAAGTAGAGGGAGATTGAATTACAAGAGAAGGCAATGTGACCAGAGAAGCTGAGATTCAGGTGACGCAGCCACGTGCCAAGGAATGCCTGCAGCCTCTAGGAGCTGGAAGAGGCAATGAGCTGATTCTCCCCCCGGAGCCTCCAGGAGGAAGCACCCTGCCAGTGCCTCGATTGGGCCCTCTGAGACTCACTGCAGACTTCTGGCCTCCAAAATCATTAAGAGAATAACTCTGTTGTTTTAAGCCACAAGGTTGGAGGTACTTTGCTAGGGCCACAATAAGGAATTTACACACAGTGTAATGAAGTCTAAGAATGTCCTCCTTCCCCGCTGTAGCACAGAGGAAGGTGACAAGTTTCTGTCTGTGACAAAAATGAGGCTATTCACAAATGGACTTGGTGGGGTAGGACGTTGAAAGTAAGGGGAAAGTGAGTGTAGAAACGCAGAGCAGAATTATTAGCAAGGCATGCTGAGGAAAGTGCAAGTAGTTTGGTTTTGTTGGAGTTGAGGCACAGGAGAAGGTGACAGATATTAGGGTATGAATACCTTGTGAGCAGTACTAAGAAGTTGGAACTGTATTGTCTAGGTACCAGGGAGCCACTGGTAGGTTTTAGGTAGAAGAGTCATTTAGTCAGATTTGTACTTCAGGAAGGCCGGTCAGGTAGTAGCAGGGAGGAGGCTACATAAGGAGAGAGGACTAGCTAGGAAGTTTTGGTGATACACACAAAGACATAGGTGCCTGAATTAAAGCTTTGGCAGTAGTCCCAGCCTGAGAAGAGGGGCTGAATAGAAGAAATATTAACAAGATTCAGTCTACAGAACTTGCTGGTGTAAGGCTTAAGGAAAGAGAAAGTTCTAGGAAAGGCCCACATTTTTGGTTCATGTGACTTAATGGGATAGCCATGCTCTTTCTTTGATTCACATAGACACTATCCAGTGGGTCCAAGGGAATAAATGAGTCTTGTACATGTTGAGGCTGAGGGACCTTTGAGATCTAAATATTGATGATCAGTAGGCAGTTAGATACTTTAGTCTAAAACTTAGGAGACCTAGGTCAGAGCAAAAGAGAAAAGACTTGAGAATCATCATCACATAGGTAACAGATGAAATCCTGGAAAACCATACAATGCTTAAAGACAACACATTAAAGGACCACAATGAAAGTAAAACACAGTCAAGATTAGGATCCTGAGGAACACTTACCTTGAAAGAAAGGATGGGCCAAGGCCAAGAAAGCGAAACCAGAGAGGTAGGAACATTATCATCAGAGAATGAGGTCACAGAAGCTGAGAGAGAAGGTTTTCTGTGGTTTCAAATGCTATAAAAAGGCCAAGTGGTGGAATCACTGCAATGTCCATGGAATTTGCCAGCACAGAAATCAGTGGGAACCTTGGCCAGGACACTTTCAGTGTTGCGGTAGGGATAGAAGCCAGATTGTAGTAGGCTGAGGAAGGAATGGGTAGTGGGGAAAGTAAATACAGAATGATTTCCAAGAGCCTAGACTGGGAAGAGGAGAGACGGGTAGGTGAAAGGGAGCATGTGGAATAGGAGTTGAGGTGAAGGTGGGAGGGACATCACCATTTTATTCTGGGGGGAAAGCTACCTAGTAGAAAGGAAAAGGATATACTGATGGAGTGAAGTCTTTGATAGGCAGCAGGTAGACTGTGGATCAGAAGCATAGATGAGTGATGGGCTCCTCTACACCACTGAGATAGAGGAGAGCAGGATGTGCAGACAAGAGAAGGAAGCAGAAGATAGCCTGATTCTCTTGGAAGAAACGAGAGAAGAGCCACTTGCTGAGAAGAGCAGTGGTAACAGGAAGTGGAGCGAGAAGAGAGTTTGTATTAGCACTGCTGAGGGATGGAAAGGAGACAGCAAGAGAAATTGCTAGGTTGCCTCAAGGGCCCAGCTGAGGCTGGATGTAAGGAGTTGGTAGCAGTACCCATCAGTGCTGATAAACTTCTCTCGGCAGCACTAATGAGCCTACAACCTAGGAGATGAGAATTGTGTGGATAGATTGCACCAGAGAAGGAGATATTAAACACACCAGACATGATGGATGAAGGAATCAAGAGTGCTAAAAGTAATGGCAAGAAAAAGACCATAGAGCTGGATGGGGAACGTAAGTTTTCAGAGGTATAACAAAAGTATTCTAGCTGATCAGTCTGTCACCAATCACAGTTAGCTGTGGTGCCACCAGTGTAAGAGCAACTGTGGTGCCATGAGTAAGGACAAGGAATTTTAGGAAGACTTGGGTTCAAGTTTGACCCTGTGAAAGTTAGAAGCAAGCTTGAATTGTTATACATAGTAAATGCTCAATGAATGTTTAAAAATAAAATGTCAGTAAATGGTAAGGTACAACATGACACGTTATTAGACCTGTCATTTGAGCACAAACAAAATCAGGAATGCATTGTCATTTAGGGCTAATAGCCAGTTTTTATCAGAACATTTTGCTCCTACATGGTATTCTAAGTACAATGTTTGCATAACGAATTCTAAAATTTAGTGGCATTAAACAACTGCCCTATGTCTGCAGATTCTAGGGGTCATCAGTATGGACACAGCAGGAATACAGTTTCTGTCTTCCACAGTGTCTGGGGCATAAGCTGCCCCAGAAAACTTGAAGGCTCAAGGTTGGAATAACCTGCAGCTTTACTCACATAGCTTGCAGTTGACGCTGGCTGTTACTAGGAGACCTTACTTGGGACTCATGGCCACTCTGCACATGTGAGAGGCTTCCTCACAACATGACTGCCAAGTTCCAAGGGTGAATTGAGAGGGAAAAGATACCAACTTGAAATCATACCATCCTCAGTGATCTAGACTCATGAGAATGTGAAAAATACCATGTCTTCATGGGAAATGGTATGGTTCAGTTTGGTACAGTTATTTTCAAAAGTGTTGACTCTAGGGGCGCCTGAGTGGCTCAATAGGTTAAGCATCCAGCTAGAGCTCAGTTCATGATCTCACGGCTCATGAGTTTGAGCCCCATGTTGGGTTCTGTGCTGACAGCTCAGAGCCTGGAGCCTGTTTCAGATTCAGTGTTTCCCTCTTTCTCTTCCCCTCCCCCGCTCATTCTGTCTCTCTCGCAAAAAAAGTGTTGAGTCTGTTTTAGGTCATTTACATTTCTATAAAAAATGAGTAAGTCTGTCAACTTCTGTAAAAAAACATAGGATTTTGATTGGGGTTACTTTGAATTTGTATAATTTGGAGAGAATGAAAATCTTGACATTATTTGAGTCCTCCAACCCATAAACATAGTATATTTCTCCACTTATATAACTCTTTACTTTCAGCAATATTTATATATTTTTCAGAATAGAGATTTTATGCCTATTTCATTAAATTTATTTTTAGGATGTCATGTTTTTGTAAATGGTATTTTGTAAATGTCAACAATAATTGACAGCGTACAGACAGAAATCTAGTTGATTCTTGTATACTGATCTTATATTCAATGACATGCTAAAACTCATTAGTTCTAGTAGCTTTTTAAAGATTCCTGGAGTCCCTGGGTGACTCATTCAGCTGAGCATCTGACTGTTGATTTCAGCTCAGGTCATATATAATCTCATGGATCATGAGATCGAGCCCTCCATCAGGCTCCATTTTTACAGCATATAACCTGTTTGGGATTCTCTCCCTCCTCTCTCTGCCCATCCACCACTCACACACACTCTCATTCTCTCCCTCTCTCCCTCAAACAAACATTAAAAAAAAAAATTCCTTAGGATTTTATGTTTGCACATTGTTTTATCTCCAAATAAAAACNAGAGAGAGAGAGAGAAAGCAGGGGAGGGTCAGAGAGAGAGGGAGACACAGAATCCGAAACAGGCTCCAGGCTCTGAGCTAGCTGTCAGCACAGAGCCCAGTGTGGGGCTCGACCCCACGAACCGTGAGATCATGACCCGAGCCGAAGTCGGACACCCAACCAACTGAGCCACCCAGGTGCCCCATTTTGTTTCTTTTTCCTAAGAGCCTGGTTAGGACATCTAATTATGATCTTGAGGAGAAAGCATTCGATCTTTCATCATTAAGTATGATATTAGCTGTAGGCTTTTTATTTACTTATTTATTTTCAGAGAGAGGACACAAGTGAGCACGGGGAGGGGAGAGAGAGAGAGAGAGAGAGAGAAGGGGCTTAAGCTCACAAACCATGTGAGATCATGACCTGAGCTTGAGTCAGATGCTTAACCGAATAAGCCACCCAGGTGCCCAGTTGTAGGGTTTTTTTTCCTTTATAAATGTCCTTTATTAGTTCAGGAATTTTTCTTTTCCTGATTTGTGGACATTTTTATCATGGACAAGTGTTGAATTTCTTATAACACTTTTTTTTAATGTATTGAGATTTTTTATAATGTTTATTTTTGAAAGAGAGTAAAATTCCAAGCAGGTTCTGCACTTTCAGTGCAGAGCCCAATGTGGGACTTGAACTCACAAACTGTGAGATCATGACCTGAGCCAAAGTCGGACTCAGCCAGCTAAGCCACCCAGATAACCCTGTGTATTGAGATTTTTCTGTGGTTCTGTTATTTACACTGATTTGTTTTAAATATTAAAACAATCTTTTATTTCTAGGATAAGCTTCACTTGGTCAGAGTGTTATTATTCTTTTGATATGTTGATGGAGCCCATAAACTATTATTTTTAAAAGATAAGGATTTTTACATCAATGGTTATGAAGGA
>NW_027530632.1:3706130-3707211 GCF_008692635.1 Crocuta crocuta
CAGGACATTTTGGTTTTGTGTAATGAACTCCTTTATTCTCGATTTTCTTGAAGTTTATATTGAATTGCTTAATATATGATGAAATTCACCAGTGAAGCTATCTGAGCTTGGGATTTTATTTGTGGAGAGATTTAAAATTTTTTTAAATGTTTGTTTATTCTTCAGAGAGAGAGACAGTATGATCAGGGGAGGGGCAGAGAGAGAGAGGGGGAGAGGGAGACACAGAATCTGAAGCAGGCTCCAGGCTCTGAGCTGTCAGCACAGAGCCCAACACAGGGCTCGAACCCATGAACCATGAGATTGTGACCTGAGCTGAAGTTGGATGATTAACCAACTGAGCCACCACGTGCCCCTAGATTTTTAATTATATGTTAAATTTCCTTTCTTATTTTTATTTTTTATTTAAAAAACATAATGTTTGTTTATTTTTGAAAGAGAGAGAGAGTACAAGCAAGGGAGAGGCAGAAAGAGAGGGGAGACACAGAATCAAGAGCAGACTCCAGGCTCTGGGCTGCCAGCTCAGAGCTAGACACAGACGGGACTCAAACCCACGAACCATGAGATCATGACATGAGCTGAAGTTGGACACTTAACCAACTGAGCCACCCAGGTGGCCCCAGTATATATTAAACTTCTGTAACAGGTACAGGACTGCTTAGATTTTTCTGTTTCTTCATCTGTCAGTTTTGGTAATTTGAATATTTTCAGATATTTGTCAATTTTATTTTACTTGTTGGATTTATTGATGTATCTTGTTTATACTATTTCTTTTAATTTCCCTTTCTGACATATATGTTCTTTTCCTTCCCAAAATTCACAACATGTCTCTTCTCTCTTTTCCCTTGATCCGGTTTAGTTAGGAATTTATTGTTACTGATCTTTATAAAGAAGAAGCTTTTGGTATCATGGACCCATTTGTTCATTTTGTAGGTCACTATTCTATTTACTTTGTGTTTAATTTGCTGTTTTTCTGTCTTCTTAGAATGGAAACATAAATCATTGATTTGGGGCTTTTAAATCTCTTCTAATGTAAGCATTTAAAGATAAAATTTCTGTCTTAAAAAATTATTCTAGATGCTTC
>NW_027530632.1:3707239-3715004 GCF_008692635.1 Crocuta crocuta
AGGGGTGCATTTCTTGAAAGCATGTGAACTGGGGAGAGGGGACGAGAAAGAGAGAATCTTAAGCAGGCTCTACCCCTAGTGAGGAGCCTGATGCGGGGCTCGATCCCACATCCCTAGGATCTTGACCTGAGCCAAAATCAGGAGTCAGACACTCAACCAACTAAGCCACCCAGGTGCCCCCCCCACAAGATTTTTTTATTAAGGTCAAAATATTTTCTAGTTTCCCTTGTGATATTTTCTTTGTCCAGTGGGTTATTTTGCAGTGTGTTTTTGAATTTTTGAATAATTGCGGCTTTTTTAGATATCTTTTTATTATTGCTATTTCAGTCCCATTGTGGTCAGAAGTACTATGTATGATTTCAGTCTTTCTAAATTAATTGACACTGTTTTACGGACCAGCAAATGGTCCATGTGTTCTTGGAAAGAATGTGAACTCTGTTCTTATTTGGTAGATTTTTCTATAATGTCTATTAGTTCCGCTTGGTTTATGGGGTCAGATTTTCTGTATCCTTATTTTCTCTCTACTCACTATATCAGTTTCTGAGAGATGAGCATTAAAATCTTCAACTGTGTTTTTGGATTTATCTATTTCTCCTTTCATATATATCAGCTTTTGCTTCCTTAGTTTTATATACATTTACAGGTATTCTGTTTTTTACTGAGGTATGATTGACATATAACATACTAGTTTCAGGTGTGTACATTATAATTGAATTTGTATATTTTGCAAAATGATTGCCACAATAATTCTAGTTAACATCTGTCACCATAGTTACACATTTTTTTTCTTGTAATGAAAACTTTTAAGATTTACTCTTCTAGCAACTTTCAAATATGCAGTACAGTATTATTAACTATAGTCACCATGCTATACATTACATTCCTAGGAATTATTTTATAACTGGAAGTTTATACCTTCTGACTCCCTTCTCCCATTTTGCCCACCTCCTATCCCTCAACTCTGACAACCACCAATCTGTTCTCTGTATCTTTGAGTTGCTTTTTTTCTTTAGATTTCACAGATAAGTGAAATCATGTGGTATTTGTCTTTTTCTGACTTATGTCACTTAGCATAATGCTCTTAAGGTCCATCCATGTTGTCACAAATGACAAGATTTTTTTCTTTTTTGTGGCTGAATAGTATTCCATACACACACGCGCGCTCTCTCGCTCTCTCTCTCTCTCTCTCTCCCCCCCCCCTTTTCATTCATCCATTGATGGACGCTTAAGCTCTTTCCAAATCTTGGCTATTGTAAATAATACTGCAGTGAACATGAGGGTGGAGATGTCTTTTCAAGTTAGTGTTTTTGTTTCCTTCACCAGAAGTGGAATTGCTGGATCATATGGTAGTTCTGTTTTAAATTTTGTGAGGTACTGCCATACTGTCTTCCACAGTGGCTGTACCAATTTACATTCCTACCTGCACAAGGGTTACTTCCTTTTCTCCACATCCACACTAACACTTGTTATCTCTTGTCTTTTTGATAATAGCCATTCTGATAGGTGTGAGATGATATCTCATTGTGGTTTTGATTTGCATTTTCATGATTACTAGTGATGTACATGTTGGTCATCTGAATGTCTATTCCAATCTTCTGCCCATTTTTTAAAAATGTTTATTTATTTCTGAGAGAGAGACAGCATGAGCAGGGGATGGTCAGAGAGAGAGGGAGATACAGAATCCAGAGCAGGCTCCAGGCTCTGAGCTAGCTGTCAGCACAGAGCCCAACACAGGGCTCGAACCCACGAACTGTGAGATCATGACTGAGCCGAAGTTGGATGCTTAACTGACTGAGCCACCCAGGCACCCCATCTTCTGCCCATTTTTAATCAGTTTTCTTTTGCTATTGAGTTGTATGAGTTCTTTAAGTATTTTGGATATTTAACCCCTTATCAGATACATGGTTTGCAAATATTTTCTCCCATTTACTAGGTTGCTTTGTATTGTATTGATAAATTGATCCTTTTATCATTATGGGAAGTTTTTCTTAGTCCTAACGTCTGCTTTTCCTGGTATTCATGTAGCCATTTCAGCTTCTGAGGGTTAGTACTTGAATGGTATTTTTCATATTTAGGCCTTTAACCTCTTTCTTCACATTTATTTAAAGTGTTTCCTATAGAAAACATATTGTTGGGTCTTGCTTTTTTAAAAACATCCACTTTGACCTTTTGCCTTTTAACTGAAGTATTTAGACCACTTACATATAATGTAACTACTGGTGTGGTTGGGTTTGATTCTCTCATTTTTAAATCTCCTATTTTTCCTATCTGTTCTGTTCTTTTCCCCATAATTTCCTGCTATCTTTAGATTTGTTGAATATTTTTTAACATGCTAGTTTATTGTCCCTGTTTGCTTCTTAGGTAAACTTATGTGGTTGCTCTAGGGTTTAAAATCTACATCTTTAATTTATTGCAAGTTGTGTTCAAATAACATTTTACCACCGCACTTATAAGCTTCTTACAACACCATATCTCCATTTTGCCTCTTTCCATCCTTTGCACTATTATTTTCATAACTTGTGCTTCTGTTAAGCCTTATATATATATTGTTATTTTTACCTTAAAGAATCTGTCGTCTTACTTTGACAGCTTTATTTCAATACAACTGACCTCCAATAAACTGCACATATATAAAGTATACAGTTTGATAACTTTTGACATGTGTATAAACCTGTTAAACCATCACTGCAATTAAGATAATGAATATATCCATCAGGACCAAAAGTTTCCTTATGGCCATTTGTATTTTCACCCTCCTGTCTTTCTCTGCATCCCCCTGCAGCCTCAGCCGTTTTCTAGGCAACTACCAATTTGCTTTCTGTCACTATAAATTAGCTTACATTTTCTAAAGTTTTTTATAAATAGAATCATACACTTTGGTTGGGCTGCCATAGCATGTATCAATAGGTGGTCCGTGTTTATTGTCGAGGTAGTATTCCATTATATGGATATACCATAGTTTGTTGGTTCATTGACCTATTGGTGCACATGTGGGTTGTTTCTGATTAGGGGCTATTGCAAGTGAACTTGCTATGAAATTCAATTATGTATATATCCCTTTATTTCACTCTAGTGTAATGGCTGAATCATATGGTACATGTATGTTCAACTTTTTAAGAAGCTCCTTGTTTTCCAAAGTGGTTGTATCACTTTACATTTCTACCAGTAGTATATGAGTTCTTCTACATCCTTGACACTTAGTATGCTAAATCTTTCTGATTTTAGCCAAACTACTCAGTATGTATTGGGTGTCCTCTTGTATTACTGATTTGTATTTCCCCAATGACTAATGATGTTGAGCATCATTTAATGTGTTTAGTTTACATCTGCATACCTTCTTTGCTGAGATGTCTGTTCAAACATTTTGCTCTTGTTGTATTCAGTTGTTTGCTTATTGTTGAATTATAAGAGTTTTTTATATATCTGGATGTTAGTCCTTTATAAGATATAGGATTTGCAAGTATTTTTACCCAGTCAGTGACTTAATTTTCTTTCTTTAAAAAAATTTTTTAATGTTTTATTTATTTTTGAGAGAGAGATAGAGAAAGTGTGAGCAGGGGAGGGTCAGAGAGAGAGAGACATACACATACAGAATCTAAAGACAGGCTCCAGGCTCTGAGCTAGCTGTCAGCACAGAGCCCAACGCGGGGCCGGAACCCACGAACCGTGAGATCATGACCCAAGCTGAAGTCGGACGCTTAACCAACAGCCATCCAGGCGCCCCAGTGACTTAATTTTCTTAACAGTGTCTTTTGAAGATGAGAAATCATGATGAAATCCAATTTGTCCTTTTATGGTGCTGTTTCTAAGGAATCTTTCCTTAACTGAAGGTCAGTCAGAAAGGTTTTCTTCTATATTTTTTTCTAGAAGTTTAACAGTTTTAGGTTTTCCATTTAGGTCTGTGATCCATTTTGAGATAATATTTATATGTGAAACAATCTAAAGATCCAAGTTCTTTTTCTTTTTCGCGTTTAAATACACAGTTGTTCCAGAACTCTTTGTTGAATAGACTGTTCTCTGTTGAATTCTACTTGTTCTTTGTTAAAAGGTTGTGGTACATATAAGTATGGGTCTGTTTCAAAACTCTCTATTCTGTTCCATTGACCTATTGGTCTGTCTTTAGGGCAATACCATTCTGTTGATTAATGTAGTTTTAAAGAAGTCTTGAAGTCAGTATTAGTACACCAACTTTGTTTTATTTTATCAAATTTGTTTATGCTTTTCTAGGTCCTTTACATTTCCATATGAATGTAAACTCAAATACTGAGTTCTCATTTATGATTAGAGAACACGCTTTTTATGACAATTCTTTTAAATTTGTTGAGGCTATTTTTAATGGCCCACAGTATAGCCTATCTTGGCGAATGTTCCATGTACAGTTAAGTAGAGGGTGTAATCTGTTCTTGTTTTGTGTAGTGTTTTATGAATATTATTTCAAGTTAACTGATAGTATTGTTGAATTCTTCTATATCCTCATTGATTTTCTGCCTATACTTTTTACCCATTATAATTGTTTATTCATGTACTGTCATTCTTGTCTTGCCTGTATTCTGAAGCTCTGTTCTTAGGTACATATACATTTAGGAATGCTATGCCCCTTTGGTGATTTGACCACATTATTGTTATGACCTTTTTTCCTTTATTTTTCCTTTTGCAGTGGGTTTTTTTCCCCCCTTCTGGCTGCTTTTAAAATTTTGTTTTTTANGTTGATGATGGCTTGGTGACTTGGATTTTTTTTTTTTATGCCCCTTTGGTGATTTGACCACATTATTGTTATGACCTTTTTTCCTTTATTTTTCCTTTTGCAGTGGGTTTTTTTTCCCCCTTCTGGCTGCTTTTAAAATTTTGTTTTTTATCATTGGTTTTATGCAGTCTGTTGATGATGTAGCTTGGTGACTTGGATTTTTTTTTTTTTGTATTTTAATCTGCTTGAGATTCTTTGAGCTTCTTTTATTGGTATGCTTATAGTTTATGTAGTAATTGGGGAAAATTTGGACATTATTTCTTTTTAAGAATTTTTTTAATGTCTTTATTTTATTTTGAGAGACAGAGACAGAGAGCGAGCAGGGGAGGGGCAGAGAGAGAGGGAGACACAGAATCTGAAGCAGACTCCAGGCTCTGAGCTAGCTGTCAGCACAGAGCCTAACGTGGGGCTCAGACCCACGAAACGTGAGATCATGACCTGAGCTGAAGTCAGACACTTAACTGACTGAGCCACCCAGGCGCCCCTGGACATTATTTCTTGAGGGGTTTTATTCTGTCTCTACCTGCCTCTCTTTGGGGCTCCAATTACATGCATGTTAGACCCCTTAATATTGTCCCACATGCCACTGAGCTTCTGTGTATTAATTTCAGTCTTTTTTTCTCTTGAGAAATGTACTTTATATTGGGGAAGTTTCTGTGCCATGTCTTCAAGTTCACTGTCTCATCTCCGGTTTAGTTCATCCAGTGAGCTTTTCATTTAAGGTCATGTATTTTTTTTTCAACTCTAGAAGCCCCTTTGTGTTCTTTTTTATTTTTTCTATTTCTTTCCTCATAATGTTCATGCTTTCTTTAAATCATTGGGCATATTCCCAGGATATTTTGAGTTTTCTGCCTTGTGTAATGCCTTCATGTCTGTCTGTCATTTATAGGTCCATTTGTGTTGATTAGCTTTTTTGTTGTTACATTCTATAGTTTGCTGCTTCCTGTGATTAGACCAGATCTAGAGTAGCCTTAATTCTAGGGTTTAATTGAGCTCCATAATTAGATATGACCTTTCTGGGTTCTCTATTGATTGTGTTTAGAGTTCAGGGAGGCCTCTCTAGAACTGATTAGAACTCCAGTGTCTCCATGCTGTCTTTGCCCAGCCTCATGGAATGTGAACCTATGCATGCCCAAGTTATTATGAAGGTAAAGGTGCATAGTGTTCTTTGTGCAGAGTTTTGGAACTTTTTCTGTACCCAGCTCCATTCTCTTTGGTATTCTGCCCTGAACATTTCATCTACCTCACAGTTCTTCCTAAACTGTGATCTCTCTGTTGTCAACTCAGTGACATTGCCATGCTCTGCTTTGTTTCCCCTCCTGTATTGGGAACTGGGAAATACTTCCAGGAAGAAGCCAGGCCTCTCTGTAAGCACTCACTCCACTCATTTCCCCTCCGACAGGAATCATAATCCTTTATTGTCTGTTGTCACACTGGCTGAAAATAATCAGATTTTTGGTTTGAGGGAAAGAAAGTTCTGTTCCAGAACTCATTCGGTTAAGCGTCCGACTTTGGCTCAGGTCATGATCTCGTGGTTCGTGAGTTCCAGCCCTGTGTCGGGCTCTGTGCTGACAGCTCAGAGTCTGGAGCCTGCTTTGGATTCTGTATCTCCCTCTCCCTTTGACCCTCCCCTGCTCACACAGCCTCTCTCTCTCTCAGAAATGAATAAAACATTTAAAAATTCAAAAAAAAAAAAAAGAAAGTTCTGTTCCAATTAAACTTTCATGGTTAGAAGCAGAAGTCATTATCATGGCATTTAATGTGATTTTAAAGAATCTCGATTCTAATGACTTTGCTTTCAGGTGCAATGTTGTCAAATACTAGGGTAGAACTTAGCTCGTTTCCATTAATGCTCTGCTTGGAAGACTTGCTATATTTCTGATGTGGTTAAAAAAAGTTTATAAGGTCGAAATAGAACAATAGAATTTTACAGCGCAAGAATTAATAGTACAATAACATACCAGCAATAGCTAAAATTTCTTAGCGTTTTAGTGGTGTGAGGTGCCTTGCTAAGACATGTCACAACTCATTAAAATCTTCTCATATAGGTTATTGTGTTGTGCTCATTTTACAGATAAAGGAATCGAAACTTAAAAGCAGTTAGGTGACATGTTTAAGCTCACATACCAATTGAGTGAAGGGCAAAGCCCAGATTCAGACTCAATTCTGTCAAATTCCCAAGGCCCTGTCCATCATCACCATGCCATGCTGCCTTCAGAAAAAGTATACGGGTAGCTGTGACTGTTACGGAATCAGCGTCAGAACTGGACATCAGGGATGCAGTACTTTTGGGCCCCATTTCCCGGTTTTGTATGGCAGCCTTGGGTCACATTTTTACCTCTTTTTACTTCAAAAGTCAGGTCAGGCATCTTTTAAGTAACACTTAAGGGCAGGTTCTGATGGTGTTTTCCTTTTGTCAGTACGTGATTGGAAATCTAAGGAGAGCTTTGGTAGTAAGAAACCTTGTCATTGGCCATCATTTTTATTATAACTCTGGGTTAAGACAGTTTTTTAAGAATGATAAAATACCAGAGAGAATTACATGACTGGAAAAATGGTGGCCTGGTATATGAAAGCATTTTATTCAGTAATTTTCTAAGTCTGAAGTTATTTTAAAATAAAACATTTACTTAAAACAATTCTTTGTCATTCTGCCACCAACTTGCTATATTATCAGATTATTTGTTTCATTTTGATTTTTATTTCTAGGTACTGGTTTTCTTATTTTGATTTAGTTTTGTTTTATAATTATGTAATACATTTACATGGTCACAATGTCTAATTTTAAAAAATGTATCTTCCAGCCCTGTTACCTTTCTGCCCCATAAGCAGTCATTTTCATTAGCTTCTGGTTTATTCTTCATTGTCTTTTCTTTAAAATTCTAAGTAAACATACCCACAAACATATTTCCCTCCTTCTTACATAAAAAGTGGAAACACTTTTTTTTTTTTTACTAATTAATATATATTCTGAAGTTCACTCCATGACAGAATATACAGATTGTCCTTTTTTTTTTATCT
>NW_027530632.1:3715130-3719167 GCF_008692635.1 Crocuta crocuta
TATAGGAAATCCATCAAATGTAGCACATGGCATTTTGGAGTGAACAAAGATGTGCAATATGTAGTTTTCATCCTCAAGAAACTTACAGAATTTTAAACTACTTTTAAAAATATATACCTCTCCCTGACATATAGTAGCTAATCCAGTAACACTTTTATTTTTACCCATCTCCTTTTTTACAAAACACCCAAGTAGAAGGCCTTTATCATCTAGTGCTTCTTTGTTCAATGTTATTTTATTAGTGTTTGCAAGCATCCTAGCAAATTCATTCCAACATTGACAATACTTAGATATATGATCATCAGGTGTGAGGCAGAGAAGTAGATCATGTGACATTAGAAATACTTCTGTTTCTAGGGGCGCCTGGGTGGCTCTGTCAGTTAAGCATCCGACTTCGGCTCAGGTCATGATCTCATGGTTCATGAGTTTGAGCCTCGTGTCAGACTCTGCTGACAGCATAGAGCCTGGAGCCTGCTTCAGATTCTGTGTCTTCCTCTCTCTCTGCCCCNATATATATTTAAAGCCCAGCATCCCTTTTTCTTCTATATTACTGTATTTTCTTTGTACCAGGTTCCTATTCTGCACCTCCCTCTTCACTCTCTTCTCCAGTATTCCTTATTTCTTTAACAGCCCCACCTCTTAAGGTGCTGAACTTCTTTTTCCCTGAAGACTTCCGTGGTGGCTGGGTGGAAGTATCAGCCCAGACTTTTGAACGCTATGGCACACAGCAGTGGCCGTACCTGTGCAGGCAGTGTACTCCCTGTCTCTCTGGTGGCTCCTGGAGGCACTGCCTTCACTCTGTTTCAAGGTCCGGGGTTGGACTTTACATCTTTGAATTTGGTATCTTTCCTCAAAAGCTTGTCCATAGTGGTTGGCATCTCCCAGCTCTCTTGTCCCGGACAGGTTAACCTTCTCACTCCTAGACTCTGCATATGACGCCCTCTTCTCCTTGCCCCTCCCCTTTCCTCACCTACCTCTCCTTTCCTCTCTGTTGCCTAATCTTTTCACTCACTATATATTGCTTCACTGGAGAGTAACCTTTGTCCCCAGATCCACAAATGCAAAGCTAGGAAATGTGTCTGTCTAACATTTCGGGGAAGGACATTTCTTAAGGTCTTTGTATGCTCCCTCGTGCATTGGAGGTTGCAGCAAAGTGAAATGGCTGAAGGCAGTGAAGGAACATGTTTTAAGTTCACACAATTCCATTACATAAATGTAGATTTGGTAATCTGGCACCCACCACAGTAATTAAAGCATTTCCTACAGTGAAGGCTTCTGAGAAAATAAATACTATGCAAGAAGTAGCCCCACAAAAACCTTTTTTTAATTCAGAAAATTGATTCCATGCTCACCAAGTCAGCATTTTCTCTCAGCAGGCATCGCAACTAATGACATTAATGAGACCAGCACCATTTTTTTTTAAAAAAAGGAAAGAAATAAAAATGGGCAAAACTGAGAATTTTAAAAGGAAGTTCTCTCTAGTGATCTCTTTGAGCATTGTAATTAACCAAGAAATAAAACAAGAAGGAAAAACCATTTTAATTGTGATTTTTTAGTACCCCATTACCAGTACATCAAATGACTTTTAAGTTTGGATAATATAAAACGAGTGCTTATGTGAAAGCCAGAGAGCCATCAGTCTACAGGAACAAACCCTCATGTTTAGTTCATAGTACCCAATACCTGAATGAATCTTACCATGGTTTAGATAATGCCTTTTGAATTTGTTATTTTAACAAAGGGTTTAAAAAAAAACATTACAGAGGAGAATAAACACTTCATTGCCTAATGAATGAAGTTGAAACAATAAATAGCTTGAAATTGCTGCCTTTTGTTGGTGGTGATATGCTTTGGCAGCCCTAGCACATCACATCAGCTTTGTTGTCCTTTCCAAGGAGCTTTATAATTTGTAAAATGTAAAATAACAGTTCCCAGAAAATAGGAGAGCCATGACCAGTGTTGAACTGCTTATAAAGCAAGCTTATCAGAGATTGCTGCTGTCCCCTTAGTAGTTTTAGTTAGAAAGGTAGACTTTCTGAGGACACTGGTTCACAGCTATGCTCTGTTTTCTGTCTCCTGAAGTTCAGTATGTCATAGGGATTTGGTAGGAGAATGTGACCAATTGACTATTTTTTTTCCCCAAATCACTTGAAAATCATTGTTCTACTTTTTTTTTCTTAATATATGGACAATTTATGCCTTGTCAATTGGAATACACCCTGGAGCCCAAGGAATGGGTTAGGGGACAATGAAAAAAGTACACCACCTACTTTATAAATGAAAATTCAAAATATAGATAACTATATTTATTTCCCACTTTTAACATATTTTTTTTCCAGGGGCCCTTATGGCAAGGAGCACTTTTTCATTGTAGTAAAGTTTTTGTTTGGTTTAGCTTTTTAATTTGGAAACATTCCAAACCTCACATCTTGACTCTACTTATGTCTCCGTTTTCTTCACTAATCATTAATATATGGTATTTGATGAATTAAATACGAAGTTCTCTTCTGCTTCTTCGTACTTTTACACTTTTGTCTAAGTACTGTAAGCCACAGGTTTTACAAGTTAAGTCCTATTACTTCTAATAACAGCAAAAGGCAGTTTCTGTTCTAATTCATCCCAAACCAACCAGTCTCTTATCTGGTATTACTACTTCAATCAGTTTTTGCTGTTTCTTTTGTAGCTAACAACATATGCTTAGATTACTACTACTTGATTTTATAGTTTTAGATATTCTCAGTCATTGACGTACTGCTACAAAAGATGTAGCTCTCCTATGCTACCTCCTCCCATCCCTTTTCACTTTACTTTTCCCATTTTTGTAACACTATTCATATTTGAGTCATTAGTGTAATGTGATTATATTTCTTATGTAATTTATTGTTATACCTGGAACAAATAGTTGACTTATTCCTTTGCTTTGTTTTCTATGTATCATCGCTAATTCGTCCCCTGACTGTCCCACTGAACTATATATTTTCTCTCAGTGTGTTTAACCTCAATGATAATTTACCACATTTTTTTTTTTTTTTTTGGCAACAAAGAACTCTTTCCCATTGCCCTTCATCTATCTGTTTCCTTCAAACTTTGGTTGCAGTCTTCGCCTATGGGACTGTCATGGGAATGCTCTTTGCCTTTGGTCTGTGCTAGATTTCCTGTTTCCCAGATTTCCTTTATTCTTTTTCAATTTTCATCTTTATTTTGGCAAAGTATGTCTTCTAGTTACTTCCAGAGAAAGGTGCATCTTTTGAGATAACCGAAAATGTCTTTATTGTACTCAACAATTTGATAGTTTGGCTGGGTAGAGAATTCTAGGTTGGAAATAACTTCCCCTCAGAATGTGTTTAAAAGCTTATACTCTGAAACCAGATGACGAGTTCATGTCACACTTACCAGCTGTGTGACTTGGGCAAGTCAAATCACCTCACTGTGCCTAAATGTCCTCATCAAAAAATTGAACATAATAATTTTTCCTACCTCAAGAGTTATTGAGAAGATTGAATAACACAAGTAAAGCACTTGGAACAATGTCTAGCCCTTTTTCCTTTTTTTTTTTGAAAACGTTAATGATATTCTCTTTACACCAGTACCCCGAAATTTCACAGTGCTCTGCTTTAGTGTGGGCCATTTTAAAAGTTATTATGCTGGGATTCCTGGATTTTTTTTTAAATCTGGAAACTCATGGGGCACCTGGGTGGCTCAGTCAGTTAAGCATCCAACTTCGGCTCAGGTCATGATCTCATGGTTCATGAGTTTGAGTCCCACATCAGCCCCTTGTGCTGAAAGCTCAAAGCCTGGAGCCTGCTTCAGATTCTGTGTTTCCTTCTCTCTCTACCCCTCTCCCACTCATGCTTGCTCTCGCTCTCGCTCTCTCTCCCTTTCTCTTTTTCACAAAAATAAATAAACATTTTTAAAAAACCTTGAAAATCTGGAAACACTTCCTTAAGTTTTTTTTTTAATTTCTTAGATAAGTTCCTTCCCTCTAGTTCCTCTATTTTCCCTTTTTATAGTTACTATTATTTAAATAATATCAGTGC
>NW_027530632.1:3719473-3728598 GCF_008692635.1 Crocuta crocuta
CAAGATTGATTTTTATTTCTAATGTTTTCCCCTCTATTTCTTCCTTTTTGTCTTTTTCTGCGTTGAGATACTTCCTCGATTTGATCTTCTAACCCTTCTCTTTGAATCTTCATTTTTTCCATGTTCAAGTCCCTTCCTGAATGTCTGTATTTTAAATCGTTAGTATTATATAGTTTCGTGTTCTTCATAGGTTTCATTCTTTTCTATCTCAAAATACTATGTATTTTTTTGAAATTTTCTTTGCCTTGTTGATGCTGGAAATGGTCTTCTCAGAAATATTTTTTCCTATTTTTTTAGTCTCTTTTTAGAAGCTTTCCCCAAATGGCTGGTGATCCTTGGCTGTTGGTTCATTTTTAAGAGAAACAGTTGCCTGGAAACTCCGTGTCCATGGGTAACTTAATGTAGGTGATCCAACAAGTTTTTCAGAGCCCCATGGATATCGTTATCTGTAGGTCTTCTGTTCTTAAGCAGGTCAGTTCGACAGAGAACAGTCTGTCAGTCTTCTACGTTGGGATAGGGGTGTGTATATTTGGATGGTATGAGGGTGGCAGTACACAGGCCTAAGTCACCTTGGGGAAGGAGGCTGAGGGTTTTTATTTTAACATGCTTATTTAACACATGACCTTTACAATTAATCCTCATTTTTAANATTAATCCTCCTGTTTAAGTACAATGCTTGATTTTGACCTGAGCTATGAGTGTGGTATCTGAAATTTCCAAAGAGTCGGGGAGAGAGAATTTGCTTGGTCAAGGATATCTAGGGTCAGAATTCCCCAGCAAAGGCTCATCCAGTCCTCCTGTTGTCTGCTCCAGTATACACCCTTCCCTTCAAAGATGTTTCCTTTTCTTAAAATATCCTGGTGTTCCCTTTTCCTAAAACTTTCTTGGGAACACTTTGGTAGGCATATCAGCTTGCTTTTTACTGGCTTGCCTTGTTGCAAGCTTGGCAGGTCCAGGACAAAAAGAAAGACAAAGAAAGGCTCAGATGTATAAGAAATTTATTGGGAAACTACCTCTGAGCAAAAACGAAAGGGGAGGGAGCCAGAGGAAGCTAGGAGAGCCATCATAGGTTACACAGGTCTGACTTTTTTGGAGAAGAAAGAGTAAGAAAAATCGTAGACTAAGGTGCAGTTCCAAGAAAGTTTTGGTGAGGCCTATTGGGAGGCCCTCCAGCCTGTGTTTTGGCCATCAGAGTCCTGTATCTCATAGAAAGGAGCCTGCCTTACTATTGCTGCTGCGTTTAGTCACTGGCTGAGAGTAGCCTGTGAAAAGCATGGTGTTGGTGGGAACACAGTGATGAATTCCCAGTGCTACTCTTGGGGTTGTTGGTCATTTGCAATACCCATGGTCGGAGACTGAAGAGTCTTGCCTTAATGGCTACCACACTTGGATTTCACCTTTCTCTGATCTGCTAACTTTGTCGATTACTTTCTACCATCCAGGATTTTGTTTCCCTATCTAATGTGCTGCTGCCTCGTCTCATTCTCTTTATCTTTGTGGGTCTATGCCTTTTTAATGCCTTACTAAAATATTAGCTGGGCTTCAAGAGGTAGCAGAGACGTGCATGCATTTAGACCATCATGTTTAAGTGAAATTATTGATCTATTTATTCATATATTTGAATTATGATTCCCTAAGTTATCATATGCATTATATATTTATTATCATGTGTGAATCTCTGGTTACTCTGTTCTACAATATAGCCCTCTCTGGTCAGGTAATGATCACCATTTGGAACTTTCTGGGAGCAACAAGAGCTAAGGATAAAAACCTAAACAGGGGCCAGTTCACTGTGGATCTCATTCTTCGTTGTGCAGAAGAACTGTGGGAGAGAGCGTGAGGGGGATAGTTATTAAAAGCACTCATTGGGGCACCTGGGTGGCCCAGTCATTTAAGCATCCAACTTTGGCTCAGGTCATGATCTCGCAGTTCACAAGTTTGAGCCCTGTGTCCGTCGGGTTTTGTGCTGATAGCTCAGAGCCTGGAGCCTGCTTCAAATTCTGTGTCTCACCCTCGCTCTCTGCCCCTCCCCTGTTCACTCTTGCACACTCGTGCTCTCTCACAAATAAAATATAAACATTCAAAAAATAATAAAAAATAAATAAAAGCACTCATTCATCTTTGGGCCCCTTCCTCAGTCCAATCTAGTAGGTCTGGGATGTGGGCCAGGATCCTGTTTTTAAAAATAAGTATTATAGTGATTCTAAAAAGCTCCAAATGGACCAGTAAGCCACGTCTAAGGGAAATAGGGTTTGAGTGTGGGAAAATATAGTCAGATGTGATTGACTTTTCATTTTAGAAAGAATTCTTTGACTGTAGTTATGAGGATGAGATTTGAGAGCTTTTGTAGTAATCTAAGCAAGATAAATGCTGGCCTCAACTAAATCCCAAGTGGGAATTGGGATGGGCCAAAAGAGAAAAAAAAAGATTCATGAAGTCTTAAAGAATTGAATCAGATATAAGTATTAGTATTTGAATTAGTATTAGTAATTAGTGTTTGAATATCTTCTACATGGGAAGTTTATCTGTCTCCTCCCCTGACCCCATTTATTTATATCTGTGTATTTTTTCAGCTCTTTTTTTCTCTCTCTTATCCTTATGGTACTCCCATTATGCATATGTCATCGTGTTAATTGGTGTCCCACATTTGTCTGAGACTCTTGTTCATGCTTTCTTCTTTTCTGTGTTCTTCAGATTGCATAATCTCTGTTAACCAATCTTCACATTTGGTGATCCTTCTGCCGGCTCAGTTCTATTTTTCAGCCTTTCTAGTGAATTTGTCATCTTGGTTATTGTACTTTTAACCCCAGAATATACATTTTGCTCTTTCTTACAATTTCTCTTACTGATATTCTCTATTTGAGATGTTGTCACCCCTTCCTTTAATTCTTTAAACATGAATTTCCTTTAGTTCTAGGAATATAGTTATAATAGCTACGTCAAGGTCTTTCCTGCTAAAGTCCAACATCTTGGCCCCCTCAAAGGCAGTTTCTATTTTCAGTGCTTTCTCTAAACTGTTTAAGGGTCACACCTTCCTTTTTTCTGCATGTCTCCTAACTTTTTGTTAGAGCAGCTCTGGATATTGACACCCCTCTCATACTTCAGGGCTTGTTCTTGTTTGTTTATTTGTTTAGTGATTTGCTGGGCTAGTTCACTGTAACCGCTGATGTTTCTCTCCAGCAGACTGGGGTATGACCACAACCTTACTGACCATCAAGAATGACTGTGGCTTTCCCTGGGCTCTCTTTGACCATCTCTTCCGCTGAATTCCCATTAAGATGATCTATTGGTATCACACTGTACTGATTGCTAGCTGATACTGTTTTTGACAATGCCCTGTAGTATAAATTGCTCCATGGTGTGATGCAGTGAAAGTCTAGCCCTTGTCAGGAGCAAGGTTTGTTTCTATTAAGCTTGCTATACTCTCCTCTAAGCAGAGTCTCCTACATGGGAGCAAGAACTGGGGGAATGGGGAATTCACTCCTCACTACTTGCTCCACCCAGATCCTCTCTATGGAGCAGGTCTTTGTGTATTAGAGGGGAAAAGGCATGAACTGGTGCCCTTATTGGCTACCACTACCATTCAGTATGGATCTTTCATACCCAAAGTCAGGGAGGATGACATCTGTCAATTTTCATGAGGTACTAAATGTACTTGGACAAGGACTTCCGCTTAGGAAGTTGAGGAGATAAGAGCTACCACTTAGCTGCCAGGCCCAACGGTAGCTCTCTTGCAGCACCGACCAGTGCCCCACCTGGATAATCTGTACTTAACTGGAGATGGCCGTTGGAGAATGGGTGCTGCCACCTGGCTTCTACCACCCACTCCGTGTAGGCCTTCCACAGCATGGAACTGTACAAAATGGAATCTCCCAGTGTTCACCAGCAGCAAAATCCATCCCCAAAAGCTCTTCCACCTCAAGGGATTGATCTGTCACTCAGCTGCTGGGCCAGTTAGAACAGTTACAACGCAAAGCGGAACTACGGTGGCCCAGATGCAGTCCCTCATCCTCCATGTGACCGCTTCCCATTGTTCTTAGTGAGTCTCTGTGGATTTTACTAAATAAGTGTTTCTCAATTTATTGTAAACACCTTTGACCAGTCTCCAGAGATTTGGGTGGTTAATTTTGACTAAATATATCTTTCTAGGGGGAAAGATAATGAGTTTACACAGCCATTCCAGAAGTCCTGCCTAATCACTATATTTGTAATAGTTCTGCACGTTATGACAAAGTAGTTATTTAAAAAATATAATCAGAGTACTTGAATTGAAAGGACTAAACTAAGATTTTTTGAAAAGTATTATGATTTTATGACCAAAATTTGCTCTGATTGCATTTCACTTTAATCGAGACCTTATACTTCAGTTTTGAGAAATAGCTTACCTCTAAAGTTTATTGTCAGAATTGAGTAGTTGCAGACCTAAAAAGCCAGATAGCAGAGTGTGAAGAGCATAGGTACTGGGGCCAGACGGACTGGGTTTCAAATCCTCGCTCTGTGGTTTGATTTCTGGGGGCGGGTTTCTTCACTGCTCTTGCTTCAGCTTCTTCATATGTAAAATGGGTGTCATCTCCCTGCTGGGTTTTTTTTTTTTAATTTTTTAAATATTTTTTAAATTTATTTCTGAGAGAGAGACCGAGCGAGCGAGCGAGCGAGCAGGGGGGTCAGAGAGAGAGGGAGGTACAGAATCTGAAACAGGCTCCAGGCTCTGAGCTAGCTGTCAGCACAGAGCCCGACACGGGGCTCAAACCCACGAGCCATGAGATCATGACCTAAGCCGAAGTTGGACACTTAACTGACTGAGCCACCCAGGCGCCCCAACCTCCTGGGGTTGTTGTGAGAGTTAAACAGGTGGACAGATCTCAAATGGAGCTTGACTCAAAGGACTCCTCAAATGTTAGCTGAAGGTTATTGTTAGACATGTCAAGGGCAAGTAATCATCTCATCTGTGTATTATCAAGACTAATAATATTATTGTCTGTAGCCAGAGATCCTGGTGATATTATTTGTCTAAATAGCTTTAATATGATCTTTAGTGCCCTCTAGTTCCTCTTTTTTCCACTAGAAGACAAACATTAGATGTATTTTTCCACCCCACCTCTTCATTTAACCTAATGAAGTTATAGTAGACACACTTTGCAGTGACTATATATGTTAGCCATATATCACATGTGTTTAAACCTAACGCATTTAATAGTGAGGGTACCTTGAAGTCTTCCATTTTTTTTAATGTTTATATTTGAGAGGTGGGCGTGGCAGAGAGACAGTGGGACAGAGGATCTGAAGCTGGCTCTGCACTGACAGTAGAGAGCCCGATGCTGGGCTCAAACTCAAAAACTGAGATCATGACCTGAGCTGAAGCCAGATGCTCAACCAACTGAGCCACCCAGGTGCCCCTGAAGCCTTCCATTTTAAGTCCTGGTAATACACTATGCTTAATACTATTAGCACCCAGTTATCTACACATAGATGTTATTTTAGGGGGTCTTACTCCGAAAACACTTTAGCTAGTATGGATATGCTACCTGGAGTATATTGCCTCAAATTTTGGACCTTTTTAGGATCTTCCAGGACAGTGTAGGGCAGTAGAAAGATTGCTTGATTGGGAACTAGAGGCTGAGTTCATCTTCCAGTTGTGCAGTGAACTAACTAGCTATGTAACTGGGCATGTCACTTGCTTTTCTAGGGGCTCATTTTTCTTATGAGTAAATGTGAGGGTAGAGAGGAGTATGTGAAGATGGTTCTCTTACTGTCCTTCCCATTTCTTTTTATTTTTTTAAAGTTTTTATTTATTTTGAGAGAGAGGCAGAGAGAATTCCAAGCAGGCTCCACAGTGTCAGCACAGAGCCCAATGCGGGTCTTGAACTTAAAACCTGCGAGATCATGACCTGAGCCGAAACCAAGAACCAGATGCTCAACTGACTGAGCCACCAGGTGCCCTGTGTCCTTCCTATTTATAACACTCTCTGATTCAGTGATACATATACTTTGATGTGAAACAGGATGTAATAGACGTTGGTTGAGTGGAGTTCTGTGTGCTTGGTGCTGCCTTCCAGCAGGGTTGGTGGGAATGTACATCACCAGCAGTAGTACGGTTTGGCAAATGATGTGATGTTGTTACATCACAGCAGGGTATGCCAACCTCAGCTGCAGGGATCGACAAGGAGAACGTCGAGGCAAAGTGTGAGTGAAATTTTGTTGAGTGAATCAGAGGTAACTGGCAGAGAAGGAAGCACATGGAATGTCAAACAGAGGAATTGGTATTTTCAAGAGCATAGACAGCATGGGCAAAGGCGGGAAAGTTGCAGACACTGCAGGTAGTTCAGGATGGGGGCGTCAGGGAGGATGATGGATGAAGCTGGAAAGGAGTGTCATGTGTGACATCCAAAAGAAAAGAAAAAAGCAAACCTAGCTTACCTAAGAAGCAGGAAAACTTGGTTCCATTTTCAGTCCTGTTGGTAAATGGCTCTGTGGACCCAGTTAAGTTGTTTGACTTCAAATCACTTTTAGAAGGCTTTCAAAGCTAAACTGGGGGACTGTAATGTCTTGGTGTATAGCATGCAGAGCAATGAAGGTTTTGGAGTGATGTGAAAATACCTGTTTGAGACAATGTAATGACAATGTAGTGAGTAGAGTGAGAAGGAGCTGGAGGTCAAGAAACCCAAGGAAACATCCAGACAAGAATCCATGAGGGCTGAAACTAGGGCAAGTGAGGGAAGGGACAGATCATTTTGACAGGTGTCGCAAATTAGAATGAACAGGTTTAGCAGTTTGCATCGGAAGTGGAGAAGAGGTAAAGTAGTTGGTGCAAGGGTGAGTCCAAGGGCTTTCTGGAAGAATAATGATGCTGGTGGTCAGTAGGCCACACACGTGTAGCTGTGTGGATTCTGCTTCACTTTTTCACCAGTGTCATTATTAGACACTTGGTATACCTGTATTCTACTTCTTTCCAAATAATCCTGTGGTCCAGTTCAGATTCAGTCCTTTATAAGCCATCTTACATGATTTTCCCCAAAAATTGTAGATGAAAAACTGCAAAGTAAAAGAATGGTATATCAGTGTGGTTTAGTAATTGGTTTTTCACACTGCCAACTTCTGGTCATCAAATTCGGTTTGATTGACATTTAGTAAAGGTAGAAAGGAGTTACTTCCACCGAAGATGGTCAGAGTGAAAGAAAACAAAACTTATTGCACACATGCCCTGTGTCATGCACTATGGCATCACTTTCACCTCCTTTATTTACCATCCAGGGCTAACTTCAACTTGCTTTGGGAACCCTTATTCTTTCCATTTTTTTTTTTCTTCCAAGATTTCATTTAAATTCAGGTTGGTTGACATACAGTGTAGTATTGGTTTTGAGGAGTAGAATTAGTGATTCATTACTCCCATATAACACCCAGTGCTCATCACAACAGGTGCCCTCTTTAATGCCCATCCCCCATCTAGCCCATCCCCCACCACATGCCTTCCAGCAACCCTCAGTTTTTTGTCTATAGTTAAGAGTCTCTTATGGTTTGCCTCTCTTTTTTTAATCTTTATTTTTCCTTCCCTTCCCCATGTTCATCTATTTTGTTTCTTAAATTCCACATGAGTGAAATCATATGGTATTTTGTCTTCAACTGCCTTACTTCCCTTAGTATAATATACTCTAGTTCCATCCATGTTGTTGCAAATGGCGAGATTTCGTTTGATGGACATTGGGCTCATTCCGTAATTTGGCTATCTAACTCTTTCAGTTTTATAGATGAGGAAAATGATATTCAGGGTTATACAGCTATTAAGTGATGGAGATAAGATTTAAGATGGGGCTTCTCACTACAAATCTGTTGCTCTATTATATCATCTCTGCTTCCCTGCAGAAGAGTGTTAGCATTTGGAAGGATAAATGCCAGATCTATGGAAATAGGGCGACCAACCATCCCAGCTTGCTTGGGATTGAGGGCAGGTTCTCAGGATACAGAACTTTCAGTGCTGTAAGTCCCAGGCAAACCAGGACAAGTTGGTACCCTTCTGGAAAAGTCACTTATATGAAGTAAACCATTATCTAGAATAACCTAAGTAACATATTGTTTTTGTTTCCCATAATATTGAGACCTGACTTAGGTCTTTTGTTACTATTAAGAGGGTTTAAGGCCCTGCCTGACTTCCTTCTACTTGTTCTTGCTAGCTGGGAACATCCTCCCTTGCCAGGATTGTACTCAACTGTACATGAATCAGATGCTAGAAGCCTCTGCTTCTGTCTCCACTTTTAAGGAAGCTTATGTTTTACCCATTCCAAGTTTGATGTAATGACCAAGAGAGCGATTAAGGGGAAAAAAAAAAAGCCAAAGAAGGCAGGTTGACTATAAATGTGCATTCTTTAAAAAGTAAAAAGGGGCACCTGGGTGGCTCAGTTGGTTAAGTGTGGGTTCAAGCCCCACACTGGGCTCTGTGCAGACATCTTGGAGCCTGGAGCCTGCTTTGGATTCTGTGTCTCCCTCTCTCTCTGCCCCTCCCCCGTTCATGCTCTGTCTCTCTCAAAAATAAATAAAAAATATTAAAAAAAAAAAAGTTAAAAATAAAAAATAAAGAAATACATATCCTGGCATTCAACCTACAACAAACGGGGGAAACACTTAGCATGAATATATAAAATATATTTATTTTATGTGTGCAAACATTATACTTTAACTAAAGTGTTTATATTGTTTTGATANATACAGAGGTATTACTTATGTTTTTTATCTAGTAATAGTTAACCTCAAATTTTGCCTATTATCATCTCACTATCCTCAACAGTGCTTATAAGGTCTCCTTACAAGGAGGCACTAGTTCCTATGGCTTTCCGGTCCCAACAGTGTGCTCTTGTGGCCTCCCAAAGCTGGGTTATCTGTCATTATCTTTTTTTTTTAATTTTTTTTTTTTTAATTTTTTATTTCTGAGAGAGAGAGAGAGAGAGACAGTGTGAGCAGGGGAGGGTCAGAGACAGATGGAGATACAGAAATCAGAAGCAGGCTCCAGGCTCTGAGCTAGCTGTCAGCACAGAGCCCGACACGGGGCTCGAACCCACGAACCGTGAGATCATGACCTGAGTCGAAGTCGGACGCTTAACCGACTGAGCTACCCAGGCGCCCCATCTGTAGTG
>NW_027530632.1:3728605-3732639 GCF_008692635.1 Crocuta crocuta
CATGTGGGTCAGTCTCTTAGGTTTTTGTGCTTCCCTTAAATCTTACTGCAAATCTTTTGGGGGCAGAGTATCTGTGATATTAACAGACTTATAAAATGCTCTCTGATCCCAAATTAGGTAAAAATTTCTGATCTAGATAGCTGCCACATTTTCAGCTACTTAAGTATGCTACCTCCTGGTTTTGTAGAAAAGATTAAATGAGAATAGTTTATTCTAAGGGTAAGACAATGTATTAATTTACCTAAAATTTTACTTTAAAAAGGAGAAATCTGGGGCACCTGGGTGGCTCAGTTCAGGTCATGATCTCAAGATTCGTGAGGCTCTGCAATGAGCATGGAACCTGCTTGGGATTCTCTCTCTGCCCCTCCTCCACTTGCTCACGTATGCTGTCTCCCCGCCACCAGAAATAAATTCTCTTTTTGAAAAAAGGAGAAATCTGGCCTTTTCAGAACTCCTTACATTTCCCTTAGTCCAAAGTTTCACTGTGTACAAAAAGTATCCTCTTCCTGCTGCCACTTTCAACCAATGTCTGAGATTCCACTTTGAAACAAAAAATTTCTATTACTCTCTGAAGCTTCTTGATCAGTTTCTTAAAATCAAGACTCTAAGGCAAGCTATTTAAATTACATCTACCTATTAGCCATTTGCAGCTATCCATAGAAGTCTCAATTTTGGCAGTGGCCCAGCGAAATAAAGAAATAGTTTGTTGGTTGAGGCCACGAGTCCTCAGGGCTCTCCATAATCCCTGATTTCAAGTTATTATTTACCAAAACAATTAGCTTATTTTTACTGATCCTTTTCACAGTGAGTACACAGAGCAGTACTTATTTTTTTTTACTATAAATTTGTTTTTTACTGTTTTCATAAGATTATGACAAAAAAGGATTCTGCTGATTGGGGAAACCCATATTTAAAAAAAAAACTTAAGTAATTAATTCACTATGCCACAGAGAATCTTGGCCTCACGAATTCTTTTCTTTATATATTAAAACAGACTACAGATTGCTTTCTGGGGAGACGTTTGGTCTTGCTGGCAGTATTTCCTGGGCTGTTCCTATCCTAGAGGAAGGAGTTTTGGGGGAGAGGAGGGACGTAGATAGTAAGGAAGCCTAGCCTGGCACATATGCTTGTTGAACACCTGAGCTATCAATAAGTAAATAAAAATAGAAGGTAATGATAGGTAACATAATTGGGAAAATAAAATACAGGTATGCGGATAACATTTTTTGACTTAGACATATTAGTTGAATTACTGTTTTATTTCAGTAACTTTTTAAACTTTATTGAACAAAAATTTACACACAATAAAATGAACCCATTAAGTGTTCAGTCCAGTGACTTATAACAAAGACTTACACTCTATGTGTTCCTTTCAATGAAAGTTCCTTCATACTCGTAGCAAGTATGTTTTTTAAGACTTTAATGTTGAAAAGTGATGTTTAAACTGGTATTTCTCTAATTTTCTTTTATAAAATCAGTACCAATTTGAAATAGACGTCTGGTTTTGATAATAATAAATACCCCATCTTTCCACTTTTTTGTAAAGCTTTTGGTTTACATTTCCCAAAATGAAAAGCAACAGAGGAATTATACCTTCTACAAATACTTAAAATACTGTATTTCTATCTTTATCATGTACAGAATATCCTAAGAATGGTCATTTCTTTGAGAAAAACTCTAATACTTGAACTTTATTTGGTTTGGATTTTGGTAATCTCTGCTTTTTCTTTTTATCCATACAATTTACATCTTTTTAAAAAATGTTTTATTTATTTTTGGGGGAGAGAGAGAGAGACAGCATGAGTAGGGGAGAGTCAGAGAGAGAGGGAGACACAGAATTGGAAGCAGGCTTCAGACTCCCAGCTGTCAGCACAGAGCCCGACATGGAGCTCGAACCCACAAACCGTGAGATCATGACCTGAGCCGAAGTCCNCAAATTCATGGTTGAGTAACTCCTTGAAGATTCAGTTATATCTTCCAAGAGACAAATAATTTGGTTTCTGTTTAACCTAATGTTGGCTCTTGTCCACAAGGGGCTTTTTAAGCAAATACTCTTCTTTCAGGACTTTTAAAATCTCAGAAGATAAATATTAGTAAAGATCATTGAATTGGTCACCTGTAATCTTTATTAATATTTAATTATTAAGTTCAGTGATTTATAGTACCTCAATATTGATTAGGAATGACCTGGAGTTTTTAAAATGTAAGTCCCTAGGAAATAAATGGCACTTTAGATAATTATTTGCCCAATTCATGCTAATAAAGAGTGAGAGGGAAGACAAGTAGTTCTCAGAGTAATTGGCATTATTCTGTTTTACAGCTGATAGTTGTTTATAAATACAGTGTTGAATTCAGTGTAAATGTGGTATTCAACTGGGCAAGCTGCTTTAATTTATTTATTACAGTTATCAGAACTGAAAATTCTTTGGGAAATAAAACCCCATTAATTTGTAAATGCTTAATGCAGTTAAGATTGGTTTCTAATACTTCTATTTAAGAAAACATTTTATATCAAACATTCTCAGTTAATGGTACACTGCTTCCCTTTTTTATTCACCTGACAGGTGAGATTTTTAGACCATAGGATTAAAAAACTATGGGCAAGAGTTCAAAGACGTTAGATGCTGCTTGGATTTCTCTTTGTAAAAAAAGATAATCAAATGTATAGGGTGGTAGTAAAATGTGTAAAAGATCAAAGAAATAATGAGTTTGCACTTAACCCAGATTGGTGCGTCGGCCTATCTGGGCCTCTGGTCATCCACTGGTTGAGAAGGTCAACTTTCCTGATTTATAGGAAGATAGCCTCATTAAAGCCAATCTGATGTGTATTATTGCCAGAGGTAGCTGAGATCTTTAGTCTTTGAATTGGGTATTACATAAAGGTGGAACTCAGCAACAGAATTTGACTTTGTTACTAGAATCCTTCCAAGGTTCTGCTTGGATTCCCTTTTTGAAATATCATATGGCTATTAATCTCAGTACACCAAGGAAAAGATGTTGAATCAGTAATGACTTGAATTTACCCATTTTGCTCTTAATATTGATTTGGCTGAACATATTAATACTTGTCCTAGTTATTTCTGTGACTAGATTAGAATATTCTTTATGTGCATTTGGAGCCTGGGGTCAGCTCTTAGTGAATTTTGCTAACTATTGAGTTCCTAACACAACCCAGAAATTGGAAGTAAATGACAGTATTTATGTATTTGTCTGGAAAAGAACAGTGTCTAATTTCTGATCATCATTAGTGACCGTGCAAGCTGACATAAACTGATTTTGTAGCAGTCTTGATAGCTTGTCACCCAACTTAGTCTTTTCACATTAGCACTGTCATGATTGGGTCTGAAGGGCACACGTGAAAACTATACAGCCCCAGGAGCCATTGTGGTGTGCTGTAAAGAGCACCAGGCTTCAGTTATTAGTGCTGCTTCCTTTACTTACTATTTGTGTGATTTCAACAACTTCGTTCTTTTCCTCACTGAACCCAGGGCCTCAGTTTCTTCCTCTTCAAAATGGGAATAGGTATATTTATCTCGCAGGGTTGTTATAATTATTAAACAAGGATCTAAAGGGCAGCGCTTAAAATCTCAAATGTTGCGTAGTACTCTCAAATGTTGCATTGCATACATAGTACAGTAGATGTTGACCACTGTTTTTGTGTTTGGTAGATTAAGCAAGATAAAATAATTTAAAACCACCAAATGAAGGATTTAGATTAAAAATAGTGACAAAATTCCAGANTGTTGAGTGATGGATTTGGATTATCAAAAGTGGAGTTTCCTTCTTTGGAAAGTGTTTTTTAAGCACATCTTTTTAGTTTAGATTCTTTTTTGAATGACTGGATGAATTTACAAAATATCTGTGTAAGAAATGCAGGAGAACTCAGAATTGAGAGAAGATAAGAATTAAAGTCAATTTATCTACAACTATACCATTCCAGTTTGGTAGCACTAGCCATGTTGTGGCTATGAACATTTGAAATATGGCTGGTCCAAATTGAGATGTGCTTGTAAGTGTAAAACAAAACCAGATCT
>NW_027530632.1:3732687-3735645 GCF_008692635.1 Crocuta crocuta
CTCACATTATACTTCTGTTGGACAGTGCTGATCTAAACTTATTGAATAGCTCTGGGCAAGCTAACTCTTAAATTTAGATCTTTGTAAGTTCGGATGTTGAAGTCGAGATTGCTGCTCTATTGCCATGAGTGTCAGAAATTCTTTCTTCAATCATATTTGTAAATACTCGAATCATTTTTGACCAGTGGTCAGATTACCTTGTTGCAGAATTGTGGTACTCTGAAAGTGGCATCCAACTTTTAAAAGACAGTATGAAGAATTCTGTCACAAGAACAACTAGTAGTAAAATGAATAATACTTTCTAAGAAACTTTTAAATTTATTTTTATTTTTCCTAAAGCTTTTATTTTTTGAGCAATCTCCATACCCAGTGTGAGGCTCAAACTCATAACCTGAGACCAAAAGTCACATGCTTTACCAACTGAGCCAGCCAGATCCCCCAGAAAACTTCTTTTTTAAAACAGACCACCAAGGTGCACAGTAGCTCAGTCATTTAAAGCATCCAACTCTTGATTTTGGCTCATGTCATGATCTCAGGGTTCGTGGGATCGAGCCTCACCTAGGGCTCCACCGTGGAGCCAACTTGAGATTCTCTCTCTCCCTCTTCCCCGCCCCCTTCAAAAAAATAAATAAATAAAACAGACCACCTGAAGCCATTTCCTTAGCTCTCCCTTACTTGAGGGGCAGACTAGAGAGGTCGAACCTGCAAGGCATAGTTGCTTTACTGTCCAAAACTTCTTAGGAACCTGGTATTAGGAGTAGTAGTGGTAGTACTCACACCACATAAGGGATTGATTTCAGTGTTTCTCCAGTTATGGTCAGAAAACTAAATATTACTTTCCATATTCACTCCTTTAAATTTCCCTGAGAGATTACAAATTGAAAAACTACTAGAAAAAGTGAAGGGAGTTACCAGTTTCTATGGACAAAGAAGCACTTCTAAAACAGCAATGGTACCTCGGTCCAGGCACTCCCAGGCATGTTCTGTGCTTGTACCTCAAAGCAGTCAGATAATCACAACTTCAAATCATTATCACCTACTTTTGAATTCCTTGCTACTCTGCCTGATGAGTTGATTTGTAGGAAAATGCTATTTTTATTTTGCTATGTCAGCAAGGAATTAATAGCACTTAATAAATACATCTTTAATTCACATTCACATCTAGAAACAAGCATTCTGAATTTAATGCTCCTGGAAAATATAATTTAAATGTATATATAATGCATTTGTGTTTTTTAAACCATGATTTTCCATTTGAGCATTTAATATACCAATGTAATCGATATTTGAATTATGGAAAACGGTGTCCTAATTATCCTGGGTGTAAACCATCTTTTGCATCATTGCCCTTATAATTTCAAATATATTTTTATGTTCATTTTATGCTGTTCGATGTTCTGATTTTTAGTCCCTGAAATGCCAGATCCAGTGATGTTTAAATCATTTTAGTCTTTGGGGCGCCTGGGTGGCTCAGTCAGTTAAGTGTCCAACTCTTGATCTTGGCTCAGGTCATGATCTCCCAGTTTGTGAGATGGAGCCCCATGTCAGGTTCTGTGCTGACAGCTTGGAGCCTGCTTGGAATTCTCTCCCCCCCCGCCCCTCCCCCACTCATGCTTGCTCACTGTCTCAAAATAAATACATAAACTTAAAAAAATTTTTTTTAAGTTAAATAGTATAGTATTTGAATGCAGGGTCCNGTGTACCAAGCAGAAATGTGCAGGTCCAGCAGAAGGGGTCTTTAGAGCATCCATTTCTACTTGCAGTCTTTTGGTACAACAACGTGGCACATGGCAAAGTGAGTGCGGAAGTTGAAACACACCATAGTTCCATGAATGGGGCAAGATAAGAAATAAGAATTAAAATGAGTAATAAAACTGAGCTTTTCATAAAATCTGGAGGCAGAACTTTCTTGAAGGAGGAGAGGAAAAACTGTACAGATACCTGATTTATGTGGCGTGGCTTCAGCCTGGCTTTCCAGCACACTTGTCAAAAAGCCTTCCTCATAGTTACGACTTCTCAGCACGAAACCCACACCTGATTCACACCTCTCCTCTCCTGCATGACCTTTCCAAGCACTTTTGGAGATGGAGACCATCATTCTTGTGCCTCTCACCTCTTTCTTTCCCCCAGACCAATGAGCCACCCTGCCCCTCAGCCCCTCAGTGCTGCATTCCACACACTCCTTCCACATCTGTTTTTTCGTGGGAGCCTTACTGCTGCCCCCTAAAGGCAACTGTGTAGTCTGCCGGGCCTGCATCTTCTATGGCCTGACCCATTTCATCTGCAGTGAGGAAAGCATCCTTAGAGGGTAGCAGTCACTCGGCAGGAGGCAGAACCTGCCTCAAGTTTCCGGCTGTAGATCCCATGGGTTTTTCATCACTGCCACTTAGGAACACAGTGTTCCCTTTAAAACAACAGCGAAACCAGAAAAACAAATCAGACCTTCTTCGACTTTGCTGTTTCTTTCCTATAGCCAGATTCTTTGAATTTGATCATGTCAAAACCTGGCATGGCATTGTGGAAGGACTGTTTGCTGACTTTGGAGGTGGACAGGCCAGACCTTGTCCTTGTGGTAGCTATGTGATCTTGAATGCATTTCTAGGCCTCAGCTTCCTCACCTGTAAAATATCTGCCTCTTCAGGTTGTTGGGACAGACAGTAAATGGTAATGGCTCTATTAAGTACTTAGGCCAGTGAGAAACATGATAAATTTTAATCTGTCACTACATAATTGTCTCCTGCATACTGACTTCAAACCTGCCCTCTCCACAGAACTTGATCTTGCCCAGAATGCTAATGGAGTTTTCTGGCTGACACTTAGAGCCTTTTCTCAGCCTTCTCCAACTACTCATGCCTTAATTCCCTCTATTCCCCTGACTTTCATAATATTGATTCTTCCCTTTTTGGTGGCTTCTCTTTTGTCTAACTTACCTACTTCTTTTCCTCGTTCTCCTCTCAT
>NW_027530632.1:3735661-3736746 GCF_008692635.1 Crocuta crocuta
TCGTTCTACCCTCATGTAGGTCTTCTGTGGTTAAGTCTGCAGCCATTGCTCTCATTGACAAGGCTAAGTTGAATTAACAAATCAGAGAGGAGATAACATCCCTTTTGCTTTGTGTAGTACATCCTTAGCCTTGGTTCTTCTTTACCTATTTCCTTTCTACTTCCAAATATAAAAATGTCGCATTGGATTCTATTAACCTGCCAACAGGTAAAACTCCAGCACAATTAATATAGGAAGGCTTTCGTTATCTTGTTCCATGTGGACATGGCAAGTGCTATTTATGCCCAAAATGTGTGTGATGATGATGATATTAACAGTTTTATTTTCCAAACAGTATTTTGTAACTCTTACACAATAGTCTTGCCTGCATTGCCTGAATTTGTTCTTCAAGATAACCCTATGAATAGTGTCCTGAATTATCAAATACATTTTGTAGATGACAGAAAATGACTTTGATGCTCGTTGGGAGAAGTGCCTTTACTGTTTAAATCATACTGTTTTTTTACCTTTATTCCATATAACTTCCCTGGTGTGTGTGTGCAAATGCTAGATTTTAGGCTAAAGAATAGACAACATTCTTAACCAATTTAGGGAAAACTAAGAAAAGAGGTAAAATGTAAAGCAGCAAATTGAGTTATTTATTAGCAGATCAAGAAAATTATAAATTTTGAGACTTGAATATAAAGAGTTTGGGGAAAGTATTTGTGCTATTTACATTTCTTACTAATAAGGGCTGGGGTGCCTGACTGGCTCAGTCACTAGAATGTGCACCTTTTGATCTCGGAGCTGTGAGTTCAAGCCCCACATTGGGCACAGAGTTTAATTATTTAAAATAAATAAAAATAAGAGCTAACTCTATAATATAGATAGATTTAGACTGGCAAGAATATGAAAAAGTTATATTGTCAAAGATTTTAAAGGGTAAAAAGTTAAGCTTAGCTTAATGGGGGATTTCATCTCTTTAGTTAGAGAAGTCTTCATGTTACCATAGATCATATCCATTCATTCATCATTCACTCTGATTGTCTTTTGTTCTTACCTAACAAAGTATGCCCTGTGTTTGTTTTGCAGATCTAAAGCGGGAA
>NW_027530632.1:3736934-3739927 GCF_008692635.1 Crocuta crocuta
CAAAAGCTGGAAGCCAGTATCTGTCATATGCTGAAACATCCCCACATTGTAGAGTTATTGGAGACATATAGCTCAGATGGAATGCTTTACATGGTTTTTGAATTGTGAGTGTACATTTTATATTCTTAAGAGTTAAAGATTTAAGCAGGCTTGGTTTGCAATAATGCTAACACTTTTCCTCTTAAAATTTAACAATAGTTGTGAGCTCATCTGTTTAAAAAAAAAGTAACAAGAAAGCAAAAGTTGGGCATATTTAGGTGCCCTCCTTTTTAGCATATTTCAGAGAAGAGGCTGTAAAGTTAGAAATAGAGTTCAGATGGACAGGAGGCCCCAAAATACAACATTCTGACCATAGGGGTTCTATTGAAGAGGAGCGGGATGGGAGTAGAGGTCTCCATGTAGCAAGCCTCTCTCTCGAACTTAAAACAGACTCAGCTTCCTATTTTGATAAAATGACCATTTTGGCATATTAAGGAAATTCTGAAGATAGCAGTGTTATCTTGATTTTAATAAGCCACTTGACATGTTTCTCACAGAATTTTTGTCAATAAGATGGAGAAGTGTGAGCTAAGGAGAGTATAACTGGGTGGTTTTGTAGCTGATAGGATAACTGTGTCCAAAGAGATTGTATAATAAAGCTTTATGGGATGGCCTCCTACTCTTTTCAAAATTTTAATCCATGACTTTGATTAGGGTCTCTCACAAGGTGGTAATCAAGGCATTAGCCAGGGCTGGCGTCATTTTAAGACTCCAGTGGGGATGAATTTGCTTCCAAGCCCACACAAATGGTCGTTGGCAGTAGGCTATCAGTCTGTTAGCCTTCGTTCCTTGGGAGCTGTTGGCTGTAGCCCTCCCTAGGTTCCTTGTCACTAGGCCTCTTCATAGATCAACTCCCAACATGGCAGCTGGCCTCATCCAGCGTGAGTAGGCAAGAAGGCTAGAATACAAATAAGATGGAAGTCAGTCTTGTAACCTAATCTCAGAAATCACCCACCATCACTTCTACCATATTCTATCAGTTAGAAGTAAGTCACTAGATCCAACTCACACCCAAGGGGAGAGGATTACACGAAGTTGTGAATACGAGCAGACGCTGCTGATCTTAGGGACCCATGTCAGAAGCTGCACCCCCATGGAGGGCTAGCTAACACACCGAATATCTACATCAGAATTTTAAAAACATTTTACAAGTTTGTAGCAGAGGAACAAAAGCAAAGATGAAATTTAAGACCAGTTAATAGAGACTCCTTCATTTGATTATATAAGTGCACGATCATTAGAAGTTTAGCTGTAACTGCTTGTGTGAAAAAGAAGTAAATGTTTTGAAGGTTAGTTGCTGCAACAGCTTAAAAAGAGCCCTGAATGGAACCTTCAGCTACATTAATTAAAAGTATATAGTATTTAGAACCAAGCCACAGTCCCACTGTTTTGTATGCTACCTATTCTCCCTAGAGTGTTCACAGTAAGCAGGACACTGCATGCTTCCAGAAGGGGATAACCAGGGTGGGAAAGAGCCTAGAAATTTTGCTGTAGAGTCACAGCCTTCAGAGGTTTTGTTGGCATGCCTTTAAAAAGAATTTTGAAAACCATGTAGCTCCTCACATATTCTTGAGTTGATATATAAAAACTTCTGTTGTGAGGCTGTAATTTTTAGTGTTTTGTATATTCTTTTAAATATGTTTTCCTCAAAGCTGTAGATCTGTACCTTTATCTCATTCAGTTTATAGAAAATATCTGCTGTGTGACCTGACTGGCAAAGCTAGTCATCATTGTCAACCCAGTCAGCCAAATCAGACACGCTTTCTATCACAGAAAAATCTGCCTTCATTTTTCAAATAAAATTAAAGTGTTAATAGACATTCCTGTGACAATCATCTTACTATTGATTTTTAATTCTAAAATAGATAAGGCTTTGGCATGCATATATTGTCCAGATGAAATAAGGTGGCTCTCCTCTTTCTTTCTGAAGCTCTGTTTTGCTCTCAAGGGAGCTTCGTAGACAGGCTTTTCAGGATGGGTGAGCAGTTTGTCTTTTGAGATGGGCTCATATGAATAGACATGTAAAAGGAAAATCAGCAGAACATAGACTTGTTTTCAGACAAATCAAATTATGGCAAATGAAGGAAGAGACATTGATTTCCCTAAAAATACCCTAATTCTCCTGTCTCCTGGAAGGACTTGAGTACTACCAGAGATACCCAAGTCCCAGCTGAAGACCATGGAAAAGCTATTGAAAAGACTGGGAAGCTTTAGTGACTCAAGAATCTAATTGGTTTTCTTTCTCTGCTAAAAGAGTTCTCAGAGCAGAAGCCCATGGTAGGACATAGTGGATGTGTTCAGTTATTTAAAACAGTGTCCTATGTAAGAGGATTATATGTTTTATTCATTGTAGAGTCAGGGTCTGTAACTGGAATCAACAAGCAGCAGGTAGATTTCACCTGTAAGCAAGGAAAGCCCCTTTAGCTATTAAAAACTGACCTGGTGAGTAAAGCAGGCTGTCTCACGGAGTATGCAGTTCCTCACTAGAAATGCTCAAGCTAAAGCTGATTGCATCCAAGGGAGCTAAAGGTACGGGTTTAATTTTGGGCTAGAGAGGGCCTTTAACGTCCCCTTCCGATTTTAAGAATATTATAATTCTTTTTTAATCACTTTCTCTGGTTTAATTTCATTCTTTATTCAAGAAATCTATTTCTATCCATATTTTTATTCGCTGAGAAAACAAAAAAGGCAGTTTCATCATATACTTTCAAGTAATGAGCACAGAAAGCAAAATTTTAAAATTTGCCTGAATTTCATCATGTTTACTGTTTGTTTCAAGGGGATCTAAGCGACAGTATGGTAGAGAGAAGATGGTCTTTGGTGTTATAAAACTTGGATTAGTGTTCCCAGCTCTGTCACTTCTACTGATTATGTGACTTTGGCCAAGTCTTTTAACTTCTCTGAGCCACATGTTTTTTATCTTTAAACTCTCCATAAGATCATAATAACAAGAT
>NW_027530632.1:3739963-3740651 GCF_008692635.1 Crocuta crocuta
ATATAAAGAAATAAGACTTCATTAAAGTTGCATATTTACCGGTCACCTAATCTCAGTGTTAACCCAGATCACAAGAATGTGGCATCATAATTTAATTTTCTTCACTTCTTGTTTTGGAAAATTTCAAATAAAAAGAGAATTGTATAATGAACCTCATTGTACCTATCANTAATAATGACTTCAGGAGTAGAATTTAGTGGTTCATCACTTACATAGCACACCCAGTGCTCATCACAACAAACGCCCTCATTAATGCCCATCCCCTCAGCCACCTGCGGTTTGTTCTCTGTATTTACGTCTCTTATCATTTGTCGCCTTCTCACTTTTTCCTGGTGATTTCTAAAGTCATATCATTTCACCTATAAATATTCCTGTTTGTATTTATAAATAAGGACTTGATATATAGGTATAGAGAGATACCAGTCCATAATAGTATTATCATACCTAGCAAAATCAACAATAATTCCTTACTATTATGTCATATTCGGTTGATGTTCAGTTTTCCCTGATTGAACATGAATTTTTAAAAGCTGTATTTTTAAATTTGGAATTGTTTTATTTGCTCTGGGATCTGGAAGTGGATTATGAATTCACAGTTAAAATAACTTAGTTATTTCTCAAAAGGGACAGAAACAGAATAGAAATATAAAATTGTTCTTTTGTATCACTTTTTATAAATTCACCTCAG
>NW_027530632.1:3740678-3740995 GCF_008692635.1 Crocuta crocuta
CAGCAGTTGTCCTTGTTCAGTTTTTTGCATTCTCTTTGATCTCCTGGGTTTAAAACAAATGAATATAAACGAAAAACCAATTTACTCTAAGATTTAAGGTCCTGTGGATTAAGGAGCAAAGCAGTAAGTTTGCTTGTGCCTCCACCTACTGGCTAGGTAAGAGATTGTCTCTACAGCTGCAGTGTGGAGGAAACTACTCCAGAATTAGTTCTGTGTTTCTGGCAGTAGATGTAATGACCCTAGGGGCTCGTTGCTCAGGTTTTGCATTATCTGGATTCTTTCCACAGTTTTCTGACATGCCACCAGTGCAGAGAAGA
>NW_027530632.1:3741288-3744181 GCF_008692635.1 Crocuta crocuta
GCAGAGTAGACGGAGGGAAGACAAATGAAATTAAACGTCAGTTAACTTTGCTGTTTGTTGGCTACTTGGAAACAGCTCTGTTAATTTTGATGGAGGAAAAGCTAGACTAAACAATTTATTCAGGTTATCAGTGAGCTTCTTAATATGGTATCCATATCTGCCCTTGCCACAGACTATGTATAACCAGCTCTCCCTTTTTTCCCTTAAATCAAAGTCATGAAATTATATGGCCCAATCAGATTGCTTATTATGTTAGAAAACCCCTCCAACTAGTTGACACCCATTTAATTACATATGGTTTTAAGTTTAAAGCATACTCAAATACAGAGACTCACAAAACCAGACTTTTAGAGTTGGAAAAGAGTAAAGCCAGTGGATTTCAAAATTTAGCTTTTAAAAAAATTCCGAGTAGAGCTTGTTAAACAAGCTCGTACCCAGGCACCATCCCGAGAGATTGAGTTTCAACAACTGCGAATCCCAAAGTAGGAGGTCAAGAGATGATTGACCTTTAAAGTAGGGGCATTACTATTTAGAGACCATGTTGTCATTTTTCCCAACACACACAGTAGTTTTTTAGAAATCTGCATGTGTTTGCACTATGTCCATTGCTTTGGGATCCATTGTTTTGGGATTACACTTAAATTTGGACTTGTCTGCAGCAGTTTGCTGAAACATATTTAAAAGTGTAGGTTCAAATTTAAAGACATGGCTGTGTTGTGTCACCCCCACCCAAATTAAATGTTTATTTCTAAGTAACATATCTGGGCTTGACTTTAGTAGTGTCTGATACTTGAGTTAAGCTGTGAATCCTAAATTGGCTGGCCAAGGAATTTTAATTACCTTATTATAGAATGAATACATATACCATGGGGAGACTTTCACAGTAATTAAATATGGATTTAAATTATATCTGACATGAAAACAATAGTTTGTATCTTTAAAAAATTTTAACATTTACTGATTTTTTTTTTAAATTTTTTAATTTTAATTCCAGTATGGTTAACATATAGTATTATATTAGGTTTAGATATACAGTATGGTGATTCAACAATTCTATACATTGCTCAGTGCTCATCATAAGTATACTCTTTAATCTCCATCAGCTATTTCACCATCCCCATCTCCCCTCTGGTAATCATCAGTTCTCTATAGTTAAGAGTCTCTTTCTTGGTTTACATCTCTCTCTCTTTTGTTCCCTTTGCTCATTTGTTTTGTTTCTTAAATTCCACATGAGTGAAATCATACGGTATTTCTCTTTCTCTGACTTACTTTGCTTAACATTATACTCTCTAGCTCTATCCATGTGGTTGCAAATGGCAAGATTTCATTCTTTTTTATGGCTGAAAAATATCCCATTGTATATATTTACCACATCTTCTTTTATTTTTTTTTAAATGTTTTATTTATTTCTAGGGGAGAGCGAGAGACAGCGCGAGCAGGGGAGGGTCAGAGAGAGGGAGTCACAGACTGAAACAGGCTCCAGGCTCTGAGCTGGCAGTCAGCACAGAGCCCGACGCGGGGCTCGAACCCACGAACCGTGAGATCATGACCTAAGCGAAAGTCGGACGCTTAACCGACTAAGCCACCCAGGTGCCCCTACCACATCTTCTTTTAAAAAATCTTTTCAAAGGAGTTTATTTAATTTACAATTCCAGTATAATTAACAGTGTTATATTAGTTTCAGGTGTACAGTATAGTGATTCAGCAATTCCATACACCACCCAGTGTTCATCACAAGTACACTCCTTAATCCCTATTGCCTATTTTACCCATACCTCAACCCATTTCCCCTCTGGTAACTATCAGTTTATTCTCTATACCATATCTTCTTTGTCCATTTATCTATCAATGTACCCTTGGGCTGCTTCCATAATTTGGCTATTGTAAATAATCCTACAGTAAACATAGGGATGCATGTATCCCTTTGAATTAGTGTTTTTGTATTCTTTCTGGGTAAATACCCTAGTACTGTGATTATTGGATTGTAGGGTAGTTCTATTTTTAACTTTTTGAGAAAATTCCATTTTGTTTTCCACAGTGGCCACACCAGTTTGCATTCCCACCAACAGTGCATAAAAATTACTTTTTCTCTGCATCTTCACCAACACTTGTTGTTTCTTGTGTTTTTGATTTTAGCCATTCTAACAAGTGTGAGGTAATATCTCATTGCAGTTTTGATTTGCATTTCCCCGATGATGAGTGATGTTGAGCATCTTGGCGTGTGTCTGTTTGCCATCTGTATGTATGCTTTGGAGAAATGTCTGTTCATGTCTTCTCCCTATTTTTATTGGATTATTTGTTTTTTGGGTATTGAGTTGTATCAGTTCTTTTTTTTTTTCTTTAATTTTTTTACAAATAACATTTACTGATTTTTGAGAGAGAGCGAGAAAGAGACAGAGCATGAGCAGGAGAGGGGCAGAGAGAGAGGGAGACACAGAACCCAAAGCAGGCTTCAGGCTTCGAGCTGTCAGCACAGAGCCCGATGTGGGGCTTGAACCCACCCACTGTGAGATCATGGCCTGAGCCAAAGTCAGCTGCCTATTCGACTGAGCCACCCAGGCGTCCCTAGTTTGCATCTTTTAAAATAATATTAGCAGTTTGTATCTTTCAAGCCCNAGATAGACTGATAGCTCTTTTATTTTTTTAATCTTTTTTCTTTTTGATCTGGTGTTTATGCTTGGGGAAGGGAAAATTTGTGGAAATCGTTTGTGCTGATAGAGTAGCACTGATTTCTACTTACTAGCAAACTTGCCAGGCAAAGGCAAGTATATTTGTTTCATATCAAGCAAGAAAAGGCTGGACTGTAGCATTTACAATTCTATGAAGCTTTGTATGTATTTTTGTGGCTTTTCTGATTATTTTGATACTTTGTTTTTATGTGTAATGATAAAAA
>NW_027530632.1:3744258-3745575 GCF_008692635.1 Crocuta crocuta
GGAAAATATCCTTTGGTTTTAGTAAACATTAGAAACTGGATACTTAAGGTAATTCAATAAGACATATGAGAGGACATAGCTGGGTGCCTGTGAAGACCTTTGATAAATACTAGGTGAAAGAAGAAAACACCTCTGTCCTCTTAAACTCTTTTAAAAAATTAAACATTTCTCTTGACTAGCTTCACCACTATATTAAATGTTCAGTTGTAGTTTAGTTTTAAGAACTATGTGTCGGGGGTCCCCAAGACTACCCCCAGGTTTGATGATTCACTAAGAGGACTCCTAGGACTCGGTGTGTAGTCGTATTCACAATTGTGATTTATTACAGCTCAAAGATTTAATAAAGCAAACCCAGCAAAGAGAAAAGGTACATGAATTAAAGTCCAGGGGCAGCCAGGCACAGGCTTCCAAGGGGCTTCTGCCAGCAACCAGTTGTGATAACACATGTGAAATGTTGCCAGCCAGAGAAGCTCATTAGAGACTCAGCACCCAGGGTATTTATTGGGAGCTGGTCATGTAGGCACCCTCTGCTTGGCACGTACCATCTTCCAGCCTCCCAGAGAGATAGCAGGTGTTCAGGATAAATCATATTGTTTGCACAAACAGTTTAGACACAGTGAGCCACTCTTTTCAGTTTAGGATGGGAGAAACCTGTCCAATTTGCCAGATGCCAGTCAAGAGCTGACTAGTGGGCCTTCCAAGCCTTTCAGAAGCATAGGCCTGCTGTGTTAACTCTTTCCTGCACAAACTACAAAAGAGACAAATAGAAGAAGGGCTTTAAGTTGACAAACTCCCAGATCTGCAAACAAAATATATGACCTATTAAGATAATTGCAGAGTTTAGATTTTTTTTCGTTTTTAACTTTTAACCATAATTACTGTATCATTTTGACATCTATTAACAGAAAAATGAGCACCTGGGTATCTCAGTCAGTTAAACGTCCGAGTTCAGCTCATGATCTCATGGTTTGTGAGTTCGAGCCCCGCGTTGGGCTCTGTGCTGACAGTGTGGAGCCTGGAGCCTGCTTTGGATTCTGTGTCTCCCCCTCTCTGCCCCTTCCATGCTCATGCTCTGTCTCTCTCTGTCTGTCAATAATAAAATTTTTAAAAACATTAAAAATTTAAAAAAAAAAAGAATGTAGGTGTCCCAATTTTTGTATAAAACCCTAGATTGAGATCTTATAGTGTTGAATAGATTTTTAACCTTTGAATTTTACATTAGAAAACAAACTTCATTCTGATATCTACTATCTTAGAAATGAATCTGAGGCTGTCACTTGGGTAAAATTTTTTCTATATAAAAGCTGATCTTCAACC
>NW_027530632.1:3745740-3746929 GCF_008692635.1 Crocuta crocuta
GGAACTCACGAACCGTGAGATCATGACCTGAGCCGAAGTCGGATGCTTAACTGACTGAGCCACCCAGGTGCCCCAGTTTGTTCATTTAAAAATAAAAATTATATGGGGCACCTGGGTGGCTCAGTTGGTTCAGCATTGGACTCTTGGGTTCAGCTCAGGTCATAATCTTGCAGTTCGTGAGTTTGATCCCCACATCGGGCTCTGTGCTGACAGTGTGAAGCCTGCTTGGTATTCTCTCTTCCTCTTCCTCCCCCTCTCCCTCCCCTTCTTCTTTCCCCTCCCCCTCCTTTTTCCTCCTTTATCTGCTTTNGTGCCTCAGTGGCTCAGTCAGTTGAACGTACAACTTTGGCTCAGGTCATGGTCTCACAGTCTGTGAGTTTGAGCCCTGTATCAGGCTCTCTGCTGTCAGTACAGAGCCTGCTTTGGATCCTCTTTAACCCCTCTTTCTCTGCCCCTTCCCACTCACTCATACACACATACACACACACACACACACACACACTCTCTCTCTCTCTCTCTCTCCCTCAAAATTAAATAAAACATTAAATAAATATAAAAAAAAAAGTAGTTTCTACTGTAAATAATATTTACAATACACACACCTTGTACAAATTTAGAAATTGTGGAAAATTATAATGACAGATCATACCACTTGCAAAAATTAATCACAGTGAACATTTCAGAACATTTTCTTCTGCTTATATTCATTTTATGTGTGCAATTTTGTTTCCCCGATTCTTTTTACTTATTAATTTTAAGCATTTTGCTATACCAGTATTTTTCAGATACAGTAGTATAATGGCTGCATTAAAATATCTAANCTGTTTTCTGTTTTTCCCTCTGAGAAGAAATGTCATGGTTAATAATATTTTTGTACAATTACTTGCTCACACCCCTTGATTGCTTTATTTCCTCAAAATAAATTTTTAGAAATAGTTACTAGGTGAAAGAGTGTGTGAATATGTGCAAACACCTACGTCACCTACAGATTTAACCTTTTTACGTATGATCTATTAATTTTAAAAAATGGATACCCAGCAATAGCACTGTTAGGAATTTACCCAAGGGATACAGAAATGCTGATGCATAGGAGCACATGTACCCCAATGTTCATAGCAGCACTCTCAACAATAGCCAAAACATGGAAAGAGCCTAAGTGTCCATCAACGGATGAATGGATCAAGAAGAT
>NW_027530632.1:3747434-3749929 GCF_008692635.1 Crocuta crocuta
GCACTTGTGGGGATGAGCACTGGGTGTTATGTGGAAACTAATTTGACAATAAACTATTTGTAAAAAAATAAATAAATAAAAATAAAAAATGGATACCCAGAATTATCAGGCTTAAGGAGTTACTATAAAGTGAACATCCATGTACCTACAGCCCAGGTCAAGAAATATAAAAACTGCCTGCACTTCAGTAGCCCCTGTATTCCTCTTCCCATGGTCCCTTTCCTCTCTCAAAATTAACTTTAATCTAGACTTCACCTCCATACTCTCCTATCTATATCATCCATATGGTATCCCTGAATAATATAACTCAGTGTTATCTGTCTTTTAAAATCTTTATTTAAATGAAATCATACAGCATATACTCTTTTTTGGTCTATGAGATTGACGCATATTGCTTTGGGCTCCTTCATTTTATCACTGTATAGTATTGCAGTGAGCAAACATTCACAATTACTCATTTTAATGTCACTGTATATTTGTGTTGTTTTCAGATTTGGCTATTTTGAACAACGCTGTTGTAAACAATCTTGCACATATATCCTGGACACATAAGTACATGTTTATATAGGGCATAAACCTGGGAGTGGAATTGATAAGTTTTAGAGCATATACAACTTCATTTATCCAAGATAATGCTGAGCTATTTTCTGACGTGGATGTATAAACTGACCCTCTACCAGTGATCTTTGCCTCTACAAGGTGATCCAACTCCTGGTTTTCCGGGCACTGCCCTGTCTTAAAACCTGTTGTTAGCCTTATTAGCAGCACCCTCCTTTTATTCTCGTGATCACTTACTGCCTACACTGCACACCTTTGGTAATAGTTGGCATTGTCAGAATGTTTTATTTTTGCCAGTTGGTGTGTAGTAGAATCTCATTGTGGTTTCTCCTGATTACTCTTCCCCAATTGCCGCTTAGCGATGTATCTCATCATTCTTGTAATGGTACCTTTGGATTAACAGAAGTTTGTAATTGTAATATAGTCTGACTTAATTTTTTATTTTATGGTTAGTGTTTTTGTGTCTTGATTGAGAAATACTTACTATTCTGAGATTATGAAGATATCCCCCTATGTTTTATCATCCATCTGAAATTCATTTGGAGTACGTTGTGAGGTAGGAGTCCAATTTCATTTCTTTTTTTTTTTTTTTAAGTTTATTTTTTTATTTTGAGAGAGAGAGAAACAGCACAGAGGGGGCAAGGGGGAGAATAGCAGAGAGAGGGAGAGAGAGAATCCCAGAAATCAGCACTGTCAGCACAGAGCCCAACGTGGGGCTTGAACCCACAAATTGTGAGATCATGACCGGAGCTGAAGAGCCAAACACTTAACTGACTGAGCCATGCAGGTGCCCCCAATTTCATTTTCTTCCATGTTGCTATTCAGTAGTCTCAGCACAATTACTTAAAAGACTGCTCTACAGTAGCACTTCTGCCATAAATCAAGCACTTATACATGTGTGCTTGTTTCCAGGCTCTATTCTGGTCCATTAGTATATTTATTTGCCTGGTATTGTGCCAGGAGCCTATTGTCTTATTAACTATAGCTTTATAAGAAGTCCTGGTAACTGTAGATCAGGGCCTTTGACCTTGTTCTTCTTCATCCAGTTCTTGAGAGATGTACTTCTCTGCATTCTCCATATACATTTTAGAATCTGGTCATCATTTTACACACACACACACACACACACCCCGTTGGGATTTTGCCTTGAATTATTGTATCAAATCTTTATAGCAACTTGAGAATAATTGACATGGTTACAGTATCTGAGTCTTCCAATTCATGAACATGGTGTCTATCTTCCCATTTTTTAGATCTTTGATTTCTTTCAGTAATATTTTATGCTTTACTCTGCAGAGGTTGTAAACATCTTTTGTTACATTTATTCTTAAGTGTTTGTTTTCAAAGGTAGATGTCTCATCTCCTGTCTCTTTCCCTCCTTCCTTGTATTCCTTTCTATTCATCAAGCTGTATCCATTCTAATAATTTATCTGTAAAATCATTTCTATTTTCTGCATACCTAATCATATCATCTGTGTATGAGGAGAATTTTGTTTATTCCTCTTCCATTCTTTTACATATTTCTTTGTCTAGCCTTAACTGCAATGAATTAAACTTTCGGAACAGCAATGATAGCAGTTACCTTTCTTATTAGTTCTGATCTTAGAGTTTGCTAAACATGAATAGTTGGTCAATTTTATCAAATGTTTTTTTCCCCTGTATTTGTTGAAATGATCATCTTTAATCTGTTAATGGAGTGAATTTTATTGATTCTTTGGTTAACCAAACTTTGTCGTGATGTATAATCCCTATATTCCTTTTTATATATTGCTAGATTTGGTTTGTTTATATGTGTATTTTATATATATATATTTTTTATATGTNCATATCAGGTTTTAATATTAAGGTTATGCTAGCCTTATAAAATGAGTTAGGGAGTGTTCTCTGGTTTTGTTTTGTTCTCTTTATGATTGTTAGAACTCACCTAAAGAAACATT
>NW_027530632.1:3749946-3750949 GCF_008692635.1 Crocuta crocuta
CTTGATATTTTCTCAGTTTATCAGTCTTTTAAGTGATGACTCTGAGCTTTGTAAATCCTCTTCAGTGTCTGTTTATGTTCTATTTCAGTAATTTCTGCTTGTTGTTATTTTCATCCTTCTACTTTGTGTTTAATTTTCTAGGGTTCTTTTTCCTCCCTTTTAAGTTTCAACTTTTTTGTACCCTTGGGTTTTAGATGTGTCTCTTGTTTAAAGGCATATAATTAAGGTTTTTATTCTAGACTCTCGATCTTTGTCTTTTAATTGGAGCATTTAGTACATTTACATTTAATTACACTTGGGGATAGTAGATTTTACATCCCTGGTCTTCTCATGTGCTTTCCGTCGTGCCTCCTATTACATATTTCTCTTCCTTGCCTTCCCTGACTTATTTAGGTCAACTGAATATGTTTTGTCGTTCCATTTTTCCTCTATTAATTTGGAAGTTTATGTATTCTTTTCTGTTATCTTAGTTTGTACCTCAGAAATTATAGCACAGCTCCTTAATTCATCATGCTCTAATATTGATGCCATTATTGTCTTCCTGAGTAAATAGTGCAAAGCCCCTCTTCTGACTTAAAGGCTGTTATTTTCACATATTTATATGTGTGTGTATAAATACATAAGTTACATCATGCCATTTGTAGCAATGGAGGGTGTTATGCTAAGTGAAATAAGTCAGCCAGAGAAAGACAGATATCATATGTTTTCACTCCTATGTGGATCTTGAGAAACTTAACAGAAGACCATGGGGGAAGGGAAGGGGGAAAAATAGTTACAGAGAGGGAGGGAGGTAAACCATTAGAGACTCTTAAATACAGAGAACAAACTGAGGGTTGAAGCGGGGCGGGGGAGAGGGCAAAGTGGATGATGGGCATTGAAGAGGGCTTGTTGGGATGAGCACTGGGTGTTGTGTGTAAAAGCCAATTTGACAATAAATTGTATTAAAAACTTAAAATTAAAAATTAAAAAATAAATACATAAGTTACATATATTTACATCCCAA
>NW_027530632.1:3750999-3751966 GCF_008692635.1 Crocuta crocuta
TCCCACTCCAACTTACTTTATTATTAGATTAGATTTACCCCCATGCTTGTCCTTTCTCTGTTCACTATTCTTTCAGCATCTCTGAGGTTTTATCTGGATTCATTTTCCCTGTGTCAGTCTGCTGGGTGCAAACTCTCTGTTTTTATTGGTTTCAGGATTTCCTTATATCCCCTTTGGTGTTGAAGGATATTCACTGAGTAGAGAATTCTAGGTTGGCATTTTCTTTTCAATAGATACTGTACTGTCTTCTGGCTTCTATTGATGTTGAGGATTCAGGTAGCAGACTGTCACTAATCTAAGGATAATCTGTCTTTCGCAGGTTATTAAAAAACGTTTGCTCCATCTTTTGTCTTCTCTGTGGATGTTTGTCAGGGTTGGGGGAGGTGTTTTAGTCCTGCCTGAGACTTGTTAAGTCTCTTCAGTCTGTGTACTGGTATTATTCGTGGTTGTGGAAAATTGTCAGCCGTTACCTCTTTAAATATTGCCTCTGCCCCTTTCTTCCTCTCAGCACCTTTGTAATCCAGTTTAGTATAGATATAGGTGTGCCTTATCCTAGTCTCTATATCCTCCACCACCTTGTCTGTCTTTTGCATGTTTTTCTTTTCAAAATCTACATCATCTTTCATTATTTTCATTTTCTTGCAAAAAAAAATTCAAGCTCAGCTTTTATGTTTTGGGACATAATAAACTTCATTATTTGATCATCTGTGCTGGATAATCTCAATATATGAAGTCCCTGTGGGTTTGTCTTTATTGTCTATCACTTCTGCTGGTTCTTGATCAAGATCTCTTACCCTTCATGTAACAGATTCATTTCCAAAAATTACTGGCCTAGAGTGACGCTTTATTCTTCCAGACAGGACTTTCATTTGCTTCTACTAGGCACCGTCAGGCACTTGCAGTTTGGAACTGTCTTATTAAAGATGAAGACTTAGATTTATTTATTTTAGAGAGAACACGTGAGTAA
>NW_027530632.1:3752097-3764814 GCF_008692635.1 Crocuta crocuta
AACACGTGGGTAAAGGAGAGGGCCAGGAGGAGAGAGACAGAATCCTAAGCAGGCTCCATGCTCAGCATAGAACCTGACTCAGAGTTTGATCCCACGACCCTGGGATCGTGACCTGAGCCAAAATCAAGAGTTGAATGCTCAACCAACTGAGCCACCCAGGGGCCCCTAAGCCTTAGATTTTTAAGACCACTCAGAGGTCAAGCCAGATTGCAAGTCTGTGAAGGGACTGATTACTTCTGGTTCACCGTAGCTTTTTAGGGTTTTAGCTCAAGGTTGAAGAGTAATTTATGAGATTCCTCTCAATTCTGACTTGTTCTCCCTTAGAGATCTTCTGCATAAGCAGATGTCTCCAGGGCAAGGACTCTGATGATACTTCTCTGTGTTCCCATTCTCTCCCAGATTTTAATCAACATTCCTAACAATTTGGTTAGTACCTGATGCTTCCAGGAAGTTTTTTTTTTTAATAAATATTTTTATTTATTTCTAGGAGAGAGAGAGACCGCGTGAGCAGGGGAGGGTCAGAGAAAGAGGGAGATACAGACTCTGAAATAGGCTCCAGGCTCTGAGCTGGCAGTCAGCACAGAGCCCGACGCGGGGCTCGAACCCACGAACCGCGAGATCATGACCTAAGCGAAAGTCGGACGCTTAACCGACTAAGCCACCCACCCAGGCGCCCCTCCAGGAAGTTTTTTATTCCATTTTTTTGTTGTCTTCAACAAGAGACATCACCTAGCAGATGTCAGCAGTACAGCTAAAACTCCTTTTACATAATGTCGTATCACTCTCCATAAAGATTGTACCAATTTCCATTCAAACCAGTGGTAGATGACAGCAACCATGTTTACATTTTGATAAGTCAGAATGGTGCTTTGGTTTAATTTGCATTTGTTTTGTTACTAGTATGGTCAGATATTTTTTAACATATACGTCCCTATTTCATCCATTCATTTTCTTTAGTTTTTTTGTTTGTTTGTTTTGGGGTTTTTTGGGGTCACTTTGTAAGAAGTCTTGTATTTAGTATGGATATTTACCCTTTACATATATTTGCAAATATTTTCCCCCGAATTTGCCTTTTTTGTGTATTGGCTTTTTTTTAAATATGCAGAAGTTTACATTCTGTCAGAGAAAGAAGTTATAAATAAGCAAGAGTGAAGACAGATACGTATGGACAGATTAGTACAGACACCCATATTTCCTAGCTCTGTCCACTGGGAAGGTCTAAAAGCAGTGACACACCCACACCCAGATCTTTACTTCTATACTTGATCTTAGCCAAAAGGCCGAGAAGCAATAGATACTCACTTCTAAATGTCATTCTCAGAAAAGAGGAGCCAGGGCTCCTTGGAGAAATGATCACTTCTAGAACTGGGGCAGAGAAAATCCAAGATGAGCCTGGAGCATTATACAGTATCTAAAAGTAAGGAAGTGCTCAAAAAACAAAAAATAGGGGCATGTCAAAGTGCCACAGGAGCCAACCTGAAAGAGATCCCAGTGGCCAAACCTGGAACAATTTGGGCAACAAAATAACGTACTGGATTATAACCCAAAGTATAAAATAAATACATATGAGTTCATACTGATATCAATAAATTGTTGGATACATTAAAACTGGGAGAAAAGAAACAGATCTTCCTTCTGGAATTCCAAACAATAATATATAGATACTCTGCTCCACACCCCCTTCCAGGAGATAGAGATAATCCCCCTCCTTCCTTCACTGTGGGCTGTAGTTGGTGACTCACTTTCAAAGAACAGAGGATAGAAAGGAGAAACATAATAGTTTGACAGTGAAGAGAACTGGCTGACTCCCTTCCCCTTAACTAAGAAATCAAGTTAATGTGACCAGTGTAAGTCATGTGGAGGTGATGTAATGAGAAGGGCACTTAACCTCTTTAATATCCTCCCCCAAACCCACAGCCCCCATCTAAAAAAAAAAAGTTGAGGGACATTCTATAAAACACCTCCTTTTTTAAATGGTCATAGTCATGAAAAACGAGGAGGATTGAAATATTGTCATAGACCAGAGAAGACTAAGGAGATTTAATGGCAAAATGCATTGTGGTGTCCTGCATGGGATCCTGGAACAAAGTACAATAGTCAAAAAAACTGAAGTCCAAATAGTTTGGAGTTGAATCAATAGCAACGTACCAGTGTTAACTCTCTTCGTTTTGGCAAATGTACTATAGTTACCGAAGATGTTAACATTAGGGGAAGTTGGGTGAGAGGTGTACAGGAATTCTCTATGCTATCTTTGCAATTTTTATGTAAATCTAAAATTATTCTAAATTAAAAAGTTTTTGGGGCGCCTGGGTGGCTGAGTTGGTTAAGCATCTGACTTCAGCTCAGGTCATGATCTCGCAGTTCATGAGTTTGAGCCCTATATTGGGCTCTGTGCTGACAGCTCAGAGCCTGAAGCCTGTCTTCAGAGTCTGCGTCTCCCTCTCTCTCTCTGTCCCTCCCCTGCTCATGCTCTGTCTCTCTCTCTGTCTCTCAAAAAAAAATGAATAAACATTTTAAAAAAGAAAAGAAAAAATATATTTAAACTAAAAAGTTTTCTTCAAAACTAAACAAAACGAAACCGTGAGTTTATACCATTATTTCCAGTTTAGGGTAACAATTACAGATTTTTATTTATGAGCCATTTAGGAATTTTTGGTTTTTAACATAATTTTGTTGTAGCAGTTGTTTTACAAAGACTCTTTACCTTGTGGAGATAAGTAGTATTTATGCATAAGGTGGTGGTAACGTCTGGGATTTGCACTGAAATCAGTTGAGGGGTGAGCAGTGGAGTAGAGGTTGAACAAGTATAGGTTGAACAAGATTAGCTAGTAAGGTGACAGTTGCTCTACCAGGGTAATGGGTATATGAGGCTTCATTACTCTCTACTTTGTACTTTTAAAGTTTTCCATAACGTACAGGTTTTTTTAAGTGAGAAATTAGAGTTTTTACTTAACCTTTTAAATTTTCTATTTGTACATCTTTTCTCTGAAAGTCTGTGTTCCTTAGCACATTAATATAGTTACTTGTTTCTTCCTACATATTTAAAAAGTATAATAAAAATGGGACGCCTGGGTGGCTCAGTCCATTGAGTGTCTGGCTCTTGACTTCAGCTCAGGTCATGTGACCAACCCCAGCTCAGGTCATGATCCCAGGGTCATGGGATGGAGCCCTGCATCGGGCTCTGCACTGACTGCGGAGCCTGCTTAAGGTTCTCTCTCTCTCCCTCGGCTCCTCTCTCCTGCTCATGTGCTTGCTCACTCTCTCTAAAATTAAAAAAATTAATTTTTTAAAATTGAAAAATATAAGAAATTAAGACTACTGAGTGCAGATTAGGATTTTTTTGCCCTTCTTCTCATCCTTAGGGTATATCCCACTAGAGTGCACATTTCAAAAGCCCTGGGGTTTAAAGTCACTTAAATAATTGTGATTATGTGACAAGCTTAATATATGGCAATAGGTTTATTTATATCCATTTTTTATTTAAGTTTTCATTGAGAGAATTGTAGACTCACATGCAGCTATAAGAAATAATATAGAGAGGTTCTTGTAGATTTTGCCCAGTTTCTCCCAACATTAACATTCTGGAAAACTAGNATAATATTACAACCAGGATATTGACATTGATATACTCTGCTGGTCTTATTCAGATATCTGCATTAGTTTGTTTTTAATTTTAGGAATTGCCTCTTTTTCTCTTGATTTAGTTTTGTCTTTAGATCATGAAAAACATGTACATGATTGAAAAGTCAAACTTTTGAATAAGGTTCATTCAGAAAGGTCTGGCTTGGGGACACCTGGGTGGCTCAGTTGGTTGAGCGTCTGACTTCGGCTCAGGTCATGATCTCACGGTTCGTGGGTTTGAGCCCCGCATCAGGCTCTGTGCTGACAGCTAGCGCAGCGCCTGGAGCCTGTCTTCAGAGTCTTTGTCTCCCTCTCTCTCTGACCCTCCCCTGCTCGCTCTGTCTCTCTCTGTCTCTCAAAAATAAATAAACATTAAAAAATTAAAAAAAAAGAAACTTGACAGTAAACTATTTAAAAAAAATAAAACTTGCTAGAAGTCTTTCAGTGGATTTCCACAGTATTGAGAATAAAATATGAGCTTCTGAGAAAAAAAAAAAAAAAGGTCTGGCTTGCATCCCTGTCCCCATTCGCTTCCTACCTTAGAGGAAATTATTTCTTAAAATCAAAACTAAGTCATTTTACTTAGTTTTATTTATCTCTGTTTGAAAATAAAAGAAAATGTGTATATATTCCATGTTTTTGTACCACCTCCTCTTCTTACACACTCTTGCATACACTCTTGGAAACTTGGGTTATTTTTAATTTAACAATATCGAAACACCAGGGATTTCTCCATAGCAGTATGCAGGCATCTTCTTCATTCCTGTTTATACCTGCTTAATACTCCATTATGGATATAGAATCGTTTATTAAGCCAGTCTCTTACTAATGGACATTTAAATCATTTCCAGGTTTTTTCTGTTACATTAATGACCTTGTGCATATGTCATTTCATGCTATTGTTAATGTCAAATTCCTTCTATAGATATTGTACTGTTTTGCATTCCCACCAGCACTGTATGAGAGTTAAACCGTAATTTTATACATTTTTAATGTTTTTTTAAATTTTAGTTTTTGAGAGAGAGAGCATGAGCAGAGGAGGGGTAGAGAGAGAGGGAGACACCAAATCCAAAACAGGCTCCAGGCTCTGAGCTGTCAGCACAGAGCCTGATGTGGGGCTCAAACCCATGAACGTAAGATCATGACCTGAGCCAAAGTCAGACTCTTAACTGACTGAGCCACCCTGGTGCCTCAGTTAGATTGTAATTTTAAGTTGTGTTCTAAAGAACTGAATGAATATCTCAAGTATTTAGTAATTAATAGGATAGGACGTCTCATTCTAAAACTGTGCTTATATGTGTAAATCTGGACAGGGAGAGTTGTAGATAAATTCCAATTTATTTGTGTGGCCTTCATCCGTATCTGTGGACTTAACCAGAATGCTGTTAACAGCAGTGGTTTCTGGGTCATTATGAGGTGACTGGACCCAAGAGAATTTGTAATAATCAGACATAGAGACCAGCGCCCTTCCACTGGTTGTTGACTTGAGGCAGTAGGCAGTGTCTTTGAATATTGGTATTTGTTCTTTTTGCCAGACTCTAGAAAGTATTGCTTGTCTTAAAGATACCCTTCATATTTTGGTGCATACCACTGAGGGCTCAAGATGTTCACAAGAAATAGGGGCAAAATCTTTGATGAGCCTTTTTAAGACATGGCAAGGATTTGGGATTTTGTGGATGTCATTGCAGGCAAAACTGTATGATCAGACATCTGTTTTTTAAAGTTTCTTCCTTTATTTAGAGAGAGAGAGCACAAGCAAGGGAGGGGCAGAGAGAGAGAGGGAGAGGGAGGGAGAGAGGGAGGGAGGGAGAGAGAGGGAGAGAGGAGAGAATCTGAAGCAGGCTCCATGCTGTCAGCACAGAGCCCAATGTGGGGCTCAAACTCACAAACCATGAAATCATGACCTGAACCAAAGTCAAGGGTTGGACACTTAACTGACTGAGTCACCCAGGTGCCCCTGGACGTCTATTTTTAAAGCATTCTTTGGCTATGGTATTGCTGTAGGGTTGGATTTGGATGTGGACAGAATTAGAAGACCATTACAGTGCTAGTATGAACATTGATGGCTAGGGTAGATTAGTATCCATAGAGATGAAAGAGTGTGAATAGAACCTGAAGATCTTTAGGAATCAGAATGGGCAGGATTTGGTGACTGGATAAAGGAAATAAGGCAGCAGGAGACAAAATTGACTGTGGTCACTGGCTTGAGCACCGAATATGTGATAGTGCCTGGAATTAGATGGTAAAATACGTTTTGGACATGCTGAGTTTGAAGTTTCTGTGAGACATCTGAGTGAAGTTGCTAAAGACGAAGTGGAATATGTGGATTAGGAGCAAAGAGAAATCTAGAGACTTGGGGATGATTGCTATGCATATGGGTTAGGAGAGTATAGAGAGGGAGAAGAAAATAGGACTTCAGGACCGAGGGTCTCCCAGATTTGAAAGGTTGTAGAACAGAAGGAATAGCTAACGAATGTGATTCGAGAAGGAATAGCTGAAGACATTGAAGGAAAGCCATGACAGCAAGGTGTCAGAAACCAGGTATAAAGAGACTGTATCAAGAACAAGGGGAAATGAAGAGTTTATCCCTCCGTTTCATCTTTCACCAAACTCCCTTATTCCTCAGCCAGTGGCCAGCACTTCTGCTGTGCAGAGCTCCCATTCTGGCCCAGTTCTGAGATGTGCTCTCTATTTGCTGTCACTCAATATCTCTTTGCTCCCGTTTGGTATCCCTACGTGGTAGCTCCTTTCCCTAGCAAGAGAGAGAGTGAGTGAAACATTAGAGGACTGTACTATTGTACTAACTCTGTCACCAACTTCATCCGTTTAGCAGTCTTGTTTCTTAATGTCTACTACCTGTAAGACATAGCTAGAAGCTCAGGGCAGAGATGGACAGACATGGAAACAATTACAGTGAGAAGGGAGGGAGAGGTTTGGAAGGTGGAGAGGTGGGTAACATACTGAGATTTGAAAGATGACCACCAGGAGCTTGCCCAGTGGTAATGGCAGGGACAACACTGGACAAAAGTAGTAAAGATATAAAGTTACAGAAACCTCATGAACTTTAAAGGAAGAAAAGAGAATGAAGCCAGGCTTCGTACGAACTAGAAAGAAAGACCTCAAGAACCAAGGTCACTGCTCCTTCTTCCCTCAGGTTTTTACACCTACTTTACTCTGGATAAAGCAACTTTCCCTGTTTACCCGAGGGCTGCCACACAGTCCCCAGAGAGCCTCCCCAGTACCCAAATCTGCATTACCTTCAAGTCCAGTTACTTCTTTCTGCTTCTCTTTCTTTATTCCAGACATGGAATGCGAATGAATGAGTGCATAAACTTATCTGATTTTTTTTTTCTCAGTCTCCCTCTTCTTTTCTAAAACCCTGAGTATCCGAACTTGTTGACCTAACTCTCTGTGGATAGTAGTTCCTTTTGAATCAGGGATGCCTTCCATGTGCAACCAGGGGCAAATAAAAGCCCGCTGCTGTTTCCATGCTTGGGCTGGGGTTCTAGGTGGGATAGTTGAATGGAGTATGGGAAGGCAAATTTTAAGTGGGAAAGGAGGTACACATTACAAGCAGGGCAAAGAGCAAATGGAATGGCCGGCAACGTCAGTTTATATGGTTGGAGCACTGTTCATAGTGGTGGGCTCTTACTGTGGGACAAGGTGTAGGATGGGAGAGTGATCGCAGATGAGTTTGAACGTGTAATAATAAAAACCACTGATGATGTGTGCAGCTGCATGCTACACTTTATACTTTTGATTATCTCTTCAATTCCTTGCAACAACCCACTAAGATTAGCCGCTATGCCCAGTTTATAGATGAGAAAACAGCTGCTTACGAGGTGGTGACTTTTTCAAGGTCACAAAGCTGGTGTGCTGTAACCAGGATTCCATCCTAGGCTGTTTGACTCCAGTGCCCTCACTCTTACTTGCTCTGATACATTTAGTCCTTTTGATGCCGTGTTGAAGATTTCAACTCCTCCATTCACAAATATTTATTGAATGCCTACAGTGTACCAGACACTGTTCTCGGTGCTGAGGGCTTAACAGTGAGTAATTCAAAGTCCATATCCACATGAAGCTTAAAATCTAGTGGAAGAGACATGCTGACAAATAAATATCTAGTAACAACAGCAAGTAGTGACGAGGGCTTTGAAGGACAAGGGCCCGGTCAGAAATAGAGAGTAATGAGGATAAGGAGCCCTTTCTGAGGAGATGACATTTGACCAGACTTTAAATTTTATTCTATAGGTGATGGAGACACTGAAGTGATTTTACCAAGGCAACAATATAATCAGATTTTTACATTAGAGACCTCTTAGACTCAATATGAAAAATTTAGTAGAGCATCCATAAAGAATTCCAGGCAAGAGGGGATTTGGAGTTCAACTTCTTCATTGTAATAGGGACCGAGAGCCCCTAAGGGAAGAGAACTGGTGTCTGGCTCACCACATGAAATCCAGAGGTGGGACAGAACCCCTCAGCCTCAAACAGTGGTTGAGAAAAGCTGTAGCCATCATAGATAGCTATGCTATGCCAGCTAGCTAAAGGGGGACAGAAGGAAAAAGCAAAAGCAAGAAATCCCCATTTAAGATTAGTGTTCAGATGAAAATTTCAAAGCACACAAGGAAAAACATCCTGCAACAAACTCAACAGATAGGAAATTTGGTCTGGAGGAAATGGAAATAACAGAAGACTCTGAGAGGGACTTCAAAGTCATCAAAAAGATCAAAGGAAAGCACATATTGAGGAACCATTATAGAGCAAAGCACAGTTAGAGATGGTAAGTATGAAAGGGAGGCTAAGACTCATGCAGGCCATATTGAGAATACCCAATATACATAAGCAGGAATGTTGTAGAAGTAGAGCCTAGAAGGAATGATGAAGAGGAGAGGCCTTACTCAGATAACAGCCAAAAACTTTCACAAGTTGAAGACAGATTATCCCTTTCAGATAGAAATAAGGTTTGGGGAGGCACGTGAGTGGCTCAGTCGGTTGAGCATCCAACTTCGGCTCAGGTCATGATCTCACAGTTTGTGAGTTCGAGCCCCGCGCCTGGCTCTGTGCTGACAGCTTGCTCAAAGCCTGGAGCCTGCTTTTGATTCTGTGTCTTCTTTGCTCTCTGCCCCTCCCCCACTTGTGCTCTGTCTCTCAAAAGTAAATAAATGTTTAAAAAAAAAATAAGGTTTGGGGAAGAAAATTACTAATTAACTTCTGGATCATCTGCGTTTGTGGTATTGTGGGACATCTGCCTGTAGATGGCCTGTGTTCAGCTGCCCATAAGAGTCTGGCCCCCAGGAGGAGCATTTGGGCTAAAGATGGAGTTTAGGAGTCATTACCATCAGGACAGGGCCCACCTCATCTCTTGGCACCTCAGTTTGAACCTGCCGGCTTTGAGAACAGGATGAAATATGCAAGTGCTCTGATCATCAAAACCCTAGAAAGTCTCAACCATGCCCTTCACTGTCATAAATTCTGGTGATTGTAGAGCCTTGGAATTGGAAGTTAGGAGCTCAGGATTCTGGATCCAAGAGCTTAGGTTCAAATCCTGGCCCTGCTGCTTTCTAACCATATGACCCAGGACAAGTTATGTAGCATTTGTCTTAAGCCTCAGTTTCCTCATCTGCAAAATAGTACCCGTCTCCTCATTGTTGTTATGAGGATTAAATAAGTTATTACACGTAAAGCACTTAAAATAGCACTTGATGTGCAGCTAAATGGTCACTAAATCTTTGCTATTAGCTGTTAACATCTCCACATTTTAATAGGAACTTTCAGTATCTTATCCCAGAAGAGTGACTCTTGTGAAAATCCTGGTCTGTGAGGATAATAAATTTAGGTTATCTATGTCATCCTGTAACACTCAAAGGATCTGTCTCGTTAGCTGCTGACTTTTATTTGTCCACACACAGAGCTTTGCTATTTGCAAATTGGCCATGATGTTATTTGAACGCTCAAAGAACCCCCTGGTTTTTTTCCTTGTTGTGTTTGAAACTTAGAAATAATTCATGGGAACGTGGCATCTTCTAGTGAGGAGGACACAGTCATTGCTCCATTTTTCTTGCTGAGTTGGAGCAGTTCAGTCTTGGGCAGATACCTCTGCTTATGCCTCTGTTTTCACTTAGATCTCTATGCCTATAGTTTTATAAGTACCAACATTAACATTTTCATGTTAGCTAGGAACTTGTCCAGAAGGAAGAATTATACCAGCTAGTTTGATTTCAGAGTGCACATGGCAGTAAAATGAAAGCAGAAAATCAATAATTAACTGTGTGATCATTTTTAAAAATCTGTGATGTGGTTATCCAAGGTGAGATCATTTTCCAAATTAGCCCACCTTTGTCATCTCCAAGACCAACCACATCAGAGTCTGGCATGATTATTTATAGTCCTTTAGATGTTCTGTGAGACAGAAACAGAGGACACATCAGAAGTAGAACTGTCAAAGAATGACCCTGAACCCTTGAATTCCACAAATGGCTACAAGGAATGCAATGCAATTTTCCTATCTCCGTTGTTGGAAGGCGGTGCCTTCACCTCCAGGTGCCTCCTGGAGGCCGGGAGCTTTACCGCTGAGTGGCAGGGACTGAGGCTCTGAGGCGCAAGAGGGAGAACTGTATTTCTAGAGAGAACAGGCCTAGAAGAAGAGCTAGAGAGACTTCAAGAAGACCCTCACCGGGGCACCTGGGTGGCTCAGTCGGTTAAGCCTCTGACTTTGGCTCAGATCATGATCTCAACGGTTCGTGGGTTCGAGCCCTGCATCGGGCTCTGTGCTGACTGCCAGCTCAGAGTGTGGAGCCTGTTTTGGATTCTGTGTCTCCCTCTCTCTCTGACCCTCCCCTGCTCATCTCTCTCAGAAATAAATAAAACATTAAAAAACTTTAAAAAAAAATGGTTTAAAAAAGAAGACACTCACCTACATCAGAGTTATAAGAACTTCCGCAGGACAAAAAGTACACTGATGTGATGATTATGATTGACTTGGTTTTGAGTGGCCGGGATACCTCGGGAACTCTCACCTGTAAAAATCAGTTAGTACTAGATTGAGGTCTAAGAAACTTTTTTAAAAAATGGTAGCACCTGGATGGCTCAGTCAGTTAAGTTTTGACTCAGGTCATGATGTCACAGTTTGTGAGTTTGAGCCCCATGTCAGGCTCACTGCTGTCAACCTGTCAGCGCAGAGCCCGCCTCAGATCCTCTGTCCCCCCATCTCTCTCTGCCCCTCCTCCACTCATGCTCTCTCAAAAAATACATAAAACATTCTTAAAAATTTTTATAGCAAAAGGTGTATAAAGGAGCTGAGCTAATACATCCAGTAGATAAAGAATGACATGTAAGATAGGGCTCCTGGGTGGCTCAGACTGTTAAGTGTCCGACTTCAGCTCAGGTCATGATCTCACAGTTTGTGAGTTTGAGCCCCTCATTGGGCTCTGTGCTGACAGCTCAGAGCCTGGAGCCTGCTGTGGATGCCAGGTCTCCTTCTCTCTCTGCCCCTCCCCAGCTTGTGCTTTCTATCGCTCACTCTCACTCTTGTGCTCTCTCTCTCTCTCAAAAATAAATAAATAAATAAACATTAAATTTTTTTTTTAAAAAATGACATGTANTGGTCAATTAGGAAAGAGCACAAGAGAGATTCCCTTCACTTGTGATGATTTACAGTAACTAAAAAACCCCTTGAAGTAATAGAATATCACTATGTTCTTAGCAGCGCATTTAAGTCCATGTTAGGGTAAGAGAAAAGTGTGACCACCTCCTTTATTTTTTATTTATTTATTTTTTTTACAAATAGTTTATTGTCAAGCTGGTTTCCATATAACACCCAGTNGACCACCTCCTTTAAAAAGGTGAGCAGGAAACGTGGAGTTACACAGGGAGCCACCAATCAAGAAGCTGAGGTTCTGGTCCCAATTGCCATTAGTAACTGGCCTAAAGCAAGTCTTAAACTTTCAGTTATAAAAGTCCCTGATGTGACTCAGTAGGAGTCTGTCTGGAGGCTCCTTCCCCTCCTTTTTTTTTTTTTTTTTCTTCCTTCAGAGCCTTAACTGAAAGAGAGAGAGAACATGAATGAATTAATGAATGAATGAATGAATGAATGTTGGAGGTTGGGGAGGTAGGTGTTTAGCCATGAAGATTAGTGAGAACACTGAGGGCTAACAGTAAAGTTCCTCCATAGTAAACAGAGCATGGATTGTTGCTCTCAACTGCCTTTCTTCCTTTTCTGGGAATATCAGAAAACCATATGAGGAGACACGTTACCATAAACAGCCAGTCCTGAGATCTGCTGCTCTTCCTGTCTTAGGAGCATTTGCTGGCTCCTGTAGGAGGAGTTTCTTCATCCACTAGGAGGCACCATTGGCCAACAATATTGATTAGGGGTCAAGAGATCTTGGTCCTTTAAGCAGCTGGATAGGAGAAATGTCTGGCAAAAAGTAAAGGGTGGTAAATTTAGGGCCCTGGAAATGGTGACAAATCAACCTTTGATATCTAGAGAGGCATTAGAGCAACACTGTTTCTAAAATTTAATAAACAGCATCTTAGACTGCATTTTAATTTTATAAATAGTTTCTTTCAAGCCAGTCTTTTTTTCAAAGAATCAGAATTCTGTGTGTTATCCAGAGACCTTAGAGATGACAAGGCAAATCCCATCATTTTACTGAGGAGTCACTGTCAACCCAGAAAGGTTAAGTGGCAGTGACCAAGATCTCCCAGGCAGTTAAATGTAGACTTGTGAATAGAACCACTACACAGGGGACATTTCTCATTGTTTTTGGGTGTATGGCATCTGAGCCCTCTTCCGGTGTTGAGTGAATCACCCATCTTGATGGGCGGACAAAGCCTACCTTCTGTATAAGCTAATAATGCCAGAAATTTGCTCTCCTTGGCAGGTAAGATAGGGGCACATGACACAGGTTTCATGAGTCCGACACAGCTACCCTAGTGACAGAAAAACAAGGACTGTGTGGCACTCGCAGGTGACAGCAGCAGGGATGATTACTGGGCAAGTTGTAGTAGTGGCACTCGGGATGGCTTCCGACATTTAACCTTAACGGACGGCGCTGCAAACTACTGCAGCTGCTGTAGAACAGCTGCTGTGGA
>NW_027530632.1:3765023-3770222 GCF_008692635.1 Crocuta crocuta
TGGGTTTTGTGTGTGACTGTGCAGCGCAGTCTTGGTTTTACAGGCCTCCCTACCATTCTGTGAGCAATCCAGTGTCCTATTAATAAACTCCTTTTCTGCTTAAATCAGCCACAGTTGGTTTCTGTTTCTTGTAACTAAGAACCTTAACTGACCCGGCATTAAGAAACGAGAATCAGGGCGCCTGAGTGGCTCAGTCAGTTAAGCATCCAACACCCTTGCTTTTGGCTCAGGTCATGATCTCACGGTTCATGAGATTGAGCCCCGCATCAGGCTCCGTGCTTTCGGCCTGCTTGGGATTCTCTCTCTCTGTCCCTACCTTGTGTTCGTGCACACGCACGCTCTTTCTCTCAAAATAAATAAACTTAAAAAAAAAAAAAAAAACACAATCAGAAGAGAAATGGCAGAAGATGACACCATTCTAAGGGGAGTCAGTGGCCTTGTAAAGTGCTTGGAAAATCTGTGCTTGGACTGGCAACTCTTGTACCTTGGGATATCAGCCATGGCCTAGGAAAGCTATAAGATTAGTCATGGAGCTACAAGTGGGGAAAAGGATACCAAGGGCCAGATACCCCAAGATGCCTTGGTTTTCTGGTGACGAATTCTGAGCAACCCAAGAATTCCTAACAGAACCTAACCTTCCAGGTCCTTACGAAGAATGTGTTTGTCAGGGTACAAGGTTAGAACATATTTAGCAGTCTGTAAGTCAGACGTATCACTTTTAAGTATTTAGACGAATGGTACCATGGGCTTCCATTCGTACACTTGCCTCAGGCCCTGCAAATGTTCGGGGTGGGCCTAAGCCAAGGGAGGCCACCTTTGGCATGTGGGCCCAAACAGCTTTGAAATCTGTACCCTGCTGGGCCCAAACAAGGTAGTGAGGTAGCAGGATTTATTGATGCTGTGCCTTTCCTCTCGGCAACCTTTCCCTTCCTTGATCTGTCTCCTTGTGTCTACTCACTTTCACTTTGAAGACCTTCTCAGTACATTCATTCCCTCAGTGAGCTATGAGAAACCCCCTTCACACATTACCTACTGTGCAGCACCCACAGCAAGAGTCGTCTTTTTAGGCACTACTAAACTTGCCGACCCACACAACTAGCACAGGCCACACTCGCCATCAGATCGATCCACTTAGAAGGACCCAGGACAGGAAACACTGCTTGCCAGCCAGGCAGCACCAGGCATTCCTCTTGAATAAGAAAGAGTCTTTTCAGCAGGGCACGTGTAAATGTGCAGTCAATATAATAGGGAAAGAAGGATTTTTTTAAATAGTGTTGAGAAAACTAATTAGCAGTTCAAAAGTGGATTTAGATTCAACCTCCTCTCCAAAAAACAAAACCACAGACAGAATAGTTTATATAAACAAATCAAATCATAGGAAAGCTAGCAAGAACTAAAATTATTTAACAGATCTTCAGAGAGCTTTTATAACTTCAAAGGACTGGGATTCACAAAGGAAAATGTCAACAGATTTGAAATTGAAAATAAATGGAAAATTAATTTGCTTGAATATGGACAGAAAAGGCTTCTATTCTGAACATAGATAAGGGGAGCTCACCCTGATAGAAGGGAAGATATTAAGCTTCATACACAAATGGGCAAGGACGGAAATGGTCAGTTCCCCAAGAGAAATAACATTTGGTACATAGGCATGTGGGAATATGCTCAGTTATTTTAATGTCTTTCACAATAGATCAGCATTTGCTTTGCTAAGCAATTCTGGTTACAGTGAACATTCCTTTTCCCATTGAAAAGGTGAACGTTTCCATCTCCTTACATACTTAACAATGCTGTGTAAGAACCTTCTCTGGTCCCTGTCCAAGTTCATACTGAAGGAACTTGATTGTATACAGTTTTGCAATATAGGTGGGAGAGGAGAGATCAGCTCAAATTATAGTCCCTTAAATATTCCCACAGTCCACCCCAAACCCATGTTGACTCATTTCCAGACCATGCTGTTGTTTGCTTATCAGAAAAAAATTGCCTTGATCTGTTGCCTTTTTATTTATTTATTTATTTATTTATTTATTTATTTATTTATTTATTTTGAGAGAATATCCCAAGCAGGCCCTGCATTGTCAGTGCAGAGCCCAACATGAGGCTCAGTCTCACTAACCATGAGATCATGACCTGAGCCAAAATCAAGAGTTGGACACTTAACCCCCTGAGCCACCCAGGCTCCCGTGAAGGGCTGCCGCCTTAATTACCTTGTAGTCCCCACCCTCTTACTCTCCTCCTTCTCCTCTTCTTCCTCTTCCCTCTACTCTTTGGGACCCATCTCAGAGGCTGCTTACTTCATGAAGACTATCTGAATTCCTCAAAGATGTACTCATTCCTTCCTCTGAAACTCTGATGTGCACTGTTGTAACTAACTCCTTCTGAAAAATGTAGTAATTTAGCATACGGGAAGGGTAAAGAAAGGTCGTATGTACATGACTCCTCTCTCTTTCAGAAACGAATTTACCACCAACAAATATTTGTAAGTAAGTCATCAATACGTGGTTTATTACGCTGACCATGAAAAATCTGTTCATGCCCTCAAGTTGCTCATAGTCCAGTTGGGCACACCACACAGGTGCCTATCCATGAAATAAATAACAACTGGTAGTGTAGGTCTAAATAACTATAGAGAAGCACAGACCCTTAGGTCCCTAAGAGATCAGTGGAGGAAGCAGTTGGGAGGTGGAATAGGCAGGCCACCTTGCAGGCTTGTACGGAGTTGAGGGTATCAGTGTCAGTGTAGGAGACAGACCGGTGGAAAAGTGGAAAGAAGCCATTTCTAGCAGGGGCATAAAGAGAGCAAAAGTGTTGGGAAAAGGTGGTAGCTATGGGACATTTGTGAAGACATCAAGACAGTACCATAAGCAAAACCCTGAATTGCAGGAAAATAAAGGATAATTAAAGTTTTTTCCCTAATCAATAGAGATTGATTTGTATATGCAAGGACTAAAACATTTATTGGCAAACTTATTAAATCTAGAGAATTCATTTAAACTATCTCAACAGTACAGCATTCACACATGTATCATCAGAGAGAGTGGGAATGGAGGCTCTTTTTGAAGATCCCTCTGGGTGATTCTGGAGCATAGGGTCCTCATAACAGGCATGAAAATGGATTTGTTATACAGAGCCCTCCCTTGTACTGTGACTTTACCTACTTAACTGTAATCCCTTCTTTTCCATTAAGTAACTCAGAGCCTTGAGCAGAAATTTGAAGTTTCCCTCTTTGTAACCTGAGCATTTTTGCAGGGACAGTGCATGGATTCTAACGTCAAACTGCCTGAGTTTGAGTCATGGCTCTTCCACTTACTAGCTGTGTGATCTCTTGGGCAAGTTACTTAACCTTTCCTGTCCCTCAGTTTTCTCATAAGTAAAATAGGGTTAGTAATTACACGTATCTCAGAGACTTCTTGGAACCATTAAATGAATTCATGCATGTAAAGCACTTAGAAAATGCTAGCTTTATTTATTATAACAAAATAAGGTTATTTCTGTTTTTGAACCATATAAAAGAAATACCATTTGTGTACTGTTTTATCTGCTTCTTTCACTCAGTGTTTTATCTTTAGGATTCAGCCAAATTCCTTTGTGTGCACGTAGTAAATTTCTTTTGATTGCTGTGTAGTATTCTACTATATGGTTATACCAGTGCTTTATGCAATCTACTATTGATGGACATTTGAGTAGTTGACACTTGGTGCCTATTGTGAACAATGCTGCCATGAACATTTAGGCACATGTCTCCTGGTCCACATGAGCACACGCTTATTTGAACAGAGTCTCGTTGGGGCGCCTGCGTGGCTCTGTCGGTTAAACATCAGACTCTTGAATTTGGTGCAGGTCATGATCTCACAGTTCGTGAGTTCAAGCCCCGCATCAGGCTCTGCATTGATAGTATGAAGCCTGCTTGGGATTCTCTCTCTCCCTGACCCTCTCTCCTACTTGGGATTCATTCATTCATTCTCTCTCTCTCTCTCAAAATAAATTTTTAAAAAATGAAGAGAGTATCCTTGACCAAAATTGTCTAGTCATCCCTTCTCATAAATCAGGCATCTATGTGTGTATAGATCTGTTTCTGGGCTCTCTGGTATGTTCTACTGTCCTGTTTGTCCTACTGTCAGCAGCATACATGCTTAATTACTAGGCCTTATATTTGAAATTTTGAAATCAACTAGAACAAATCTTCCCACCTTATTATTCTCCCAAATTATCTTGAATCTTCTTGTCCTTTTACAGTACCATATACATTTTAGATTCTGCTTGACAGTTTCCACAAAACCTGTTAGGATTTTGATTGGAATTCCATTGAATTTTTGCTTCAGTTTTAAAAAGAGTGGCNTGTGAAGAAGATCATTTTCTCTTCATTTATTTTAGTAGTTTAATTTATCTTAATAAATATCATACTTTTGGGGCACCTGGCTGGCTCATTTGGTAGAGCATGCGACTCTTGATCTCAGGGTTGTGAGTTCAAGCCCCATGTTGGACATGGAANCTCGTAATTGAGTTCCAAACATTAAAACAGTTTTGTATTCCTCTGATAAATCCAACTTGGTCCTGATGTAATTTTTATGTATTGCTGGGTTTGATTTCCTGATGTTTCATTTGGGTTATTTGCACCTATGTTCACTAATGAGATTGTCCTTTAATTTTGTCATGCTGTCCTTAACGATTTTGGTATCTAGGTTAAGCTAGCTTCATAAAATGAATTAGAGACTCTTCCTGCTTCTTACTCATTTTATTTCTCCTCCAAATGTTCCCTAGAACTTGTCAAAAGTGCCATCTAGGCCTAGTGTTTTCTATGCCCGAAGGTTTTTAATTACTGATTTCTGTTAATGAGTAAAAAATTATCCATGTTTTCTAATTATTTTTGTGTTCACTTTGATGAGTTTTATTTTTCTGGGAGAAATTTGTCGGTTTCATACAGATTTTCAAATTTGTGGCATTAAAGTTCAGTGTCATCTTTTTAATGTCTGCAGGATATGAAATATCTCCAATTCTAAATATCGGCTGCTATATGTGTCTTCTCTCTTTTTTTTAAATCAATCTTGCCAGAGATTCATCATTTCATAGGTAACAACTTTTAGCTTTTGCTAATCCCTCTAATATGTTTGTTTTTCATTTCATTAATTTCTGCTCTTATTTTCTTCTAATTTGTTTGAATTTAATTTGATGATTGTTATATAGCTTATGCAGATGGAT
>NW_027530632.1:3770377-3771101 GCF_008692635.1 Crocuta crocuta
TTCATAAATTTTCACCTTTCTTAACTAATATATGCATTTACAGCATTAAATTTCCCTCTAAGTACTACTTTACCTGCATTTTGCAAGTTTTGATGTGGTTATTTTTGTTATTCAGCTTAAAATATTTCCTTATTTCCTAATGATTTCTTCTGAGATCTTATAATAAAAGCATATTGTTAAAAAAATAAATAAATAAAAATAAAAGCATATTGTTCAGTTTCCAAACAGAATGGATTTTCCAGTTCATTTTCACTAATCCTTTTAAAGAACCTATTTTTGCTTTTCTTGCTCTCTGTTGTGTTTTTCTTCATTAATTTCTGCTCATTATTATTCCCTTCTGCTCTCATTGGATTTAATTTACTGTCCTTTTAAAAATTTTCTCCTGAGAGAATGTCACTTTAGCTTTTATTTTCTAAAATTTTATATCAATATTTGTACTATTTCTGTTATGTTTCAATAATTTGAAGTTTAAAAACATACGGATGCAAGCTGATTTGTGAATATTGTTTTAGCTCCATTTCTCAAGGAGTATTTTTGTGTTTTATTTTTCTTTTAACGTTTAGAGCTATTTTAGTATGACAAAAGTGATAGTACCTGTTCTTTTTTTAAGTAAAAGTAAAAAGAATAAAACAGAAAATTTCAAATGCCCACCCACTCTTTAGCACACTGTTGATATCCAAAATTTTCTGTGCATCTATACACACATATATATGTCCATATAATG
>NW_027530632.1:3771148-3771943 GCF_008692635.1 Crocuta crocuta
CATATAATGTTTATGCATCTTAATATATTGTGAACCTCTTTCTATATCAATAAATATACTTCTACAGCATCATTTTAATGGCAGCATAATACTCTGACCTGTGGATTTACCATAACGTATTTAACGGTTCTCCTATTGTTAGATATCTATTATTTATGTTTGTTTTTAAATGTTTATTTTTGAGAGAGAATGAGTCTGCACATGAAAGAGAGAGAGAGAGAGAGCAGGAGAGGCACAGAGAATCCAAAGCAGGCTCTGTGCTGTCAGCACGGAGACCATTGCGGGGTTCGACCCCACAAATCATGAGATCATGACCTGAGCCGAGATCAGGAGTTAGACACTCAACTGACTGAACCACTCAGGCGCCCCTCTTCTGATTCATAGGTTATTTAGCATGCTTTTCTCAATTTCTAAGCAAGCATTTGAGGATTTCCCAGTTACTGTGTTAATTTATCTCTAAGATAACTGTATTGTGATTAGGAAATAGACTCTCAGTGCTTATAAACCTTAGAATTTTGATGGCTCTCAGAAAAGCACTTGTGCAGTGTCTTCACTTGTAAGCTGAACTAGCATTTTGTGCATATATAACTTCCTTTTTACTTGAAAGAATGACTAACGGACAAACCATGGTTCCTCAAACTTGGGTATATGACAGACATTTAATCAAAAATGAATGAAGTGAGCTTGCTGCTTCAAGGGAAACAACTCACAGTAATTGTCACCAATGATGCAATTCAAATTTCCAAGTGAAAATAACAATTTTGGAAAACTTGTATCTGCCACCATCATTAACAG
>NW_027530632.1:3772158-3777414 GCF_008692635.1 Crocuta crocuta
TATCTGCCACCAAAATTAAAAGCTTCCCAGGACTTAAAGGATGTTTCTAATGTAATCAATGGGGGTATGAATAAATGTGATTTTTTTTTGATAACATGTTATCAAATGTGTGAGTATTTAGAAAATCTGCCTAACTTTGTGGACTAGTATTTTTCTTTTTGTTTCTTTTTTTTTTAATTTATAGTTTTTATTTTATTTAATTTTTTTCAGGATTTCTTCCTTTTTTTAAGTTTATTTTTCAAATTTACATCCAAGTTGGTTGGCATATAGTGCAACAATGATTTCAGAAGTAGACTCCTAATGCCTCTTACCATTTAGCCCATCCCCCCTCCCACAACCCCTCCAGTAACCCTCTGTTTCTTCTCCATATTTGAGAGTCTCTTATGTTTTGTCCCTCTTCCTGTTTTTTATTATTTTTACTTCCCTTATGTTCATCTGTTCTGTGTCTTAAAGTCCTCATGTGAGTGAAGTTATATGATATTTGTTTTTCTCTGACTGACTAATTTCACTTAGCATAATGCTCTCTAGTTCCATCCATGTAGTTGCAAATGGCAAGATTTCATTCTTTTTGATTGCCGAATAATACTCCATTATATATATATACCTCATCTTCTTATCTATTCATCCACTGATGGACATTTGGGCTCTTTCCATACTTTGGCTATTGTTGATAGTGCTGCTATAAACATTGGAGTGCATGTGCCCCTTTGAAACAGCACACCTGTATCCCTTGGATAAATACCTAGTAGTGCAGTTGCTGGGTCATAGGGTAGTTCTCTTTTCAATTTCTTGAGGAACCTCCGTACTGTTTTTCCAGAGTGGCTACACCAGTTTGCATTCCCACCAGCAGTGCAAAAAGGTTCCTCTTTCTCCGCATCCTCACCAACATCTGTTGTTGCCTGAGTTGTTAATGTTAGCCATTCTGACAGGTGTGAGCTGGTATCTCATTGTGGTTTTGATTTGGATTTCTCTGATGATGACTGATGTTGAGCATTTTTTCATGTGTCCATTGGCCATCTGGATGCCTTCTTTGGAGAAGTGTCTATTCATATCTTTTGCCCATTTCTTCACTGGATTATTTGTTTTTTGGGTGTTGAGTTTGATAAGTTCTTTATAGATTTTGGATATTTGGAAATATCTTCTCCCATTCCATTGGTTGCCTCTTAGTTTTGCTGATTGTTTCCTTCATTGTGCAGAAGCTTTTTATTTTGATGAGGTCCCAATAGTTCATTTTTGCTTTTGTTTCCCTGACCTCTGGACTAGTATTTTTCAAATGACTAATGTGTGATGTTACATAGTCATACACAGGTAAAACATCTCTTCAAAGAACAAGACAGAACAATGGATTATAATATAACACAGTACCCAAAGATTATTGATACAGTTTCAGAATCCACATTACAGTTTACCTTTAAGAAACTACCACTTTTTGAGTCTTGGGTGCAGTATCAAAGAAGAATTTTCTAAAATATCTGAAGGGCTATTAAGATATACCTCCTTCTTCCAATTACGTATCTCTGCGGGGCCAGAGTTTCTTCTTTTTTTTCAACCAAATAACATATTGTAACAGATTGAATGTAGAAGCAGATATGAGAAGCTAGCTGTCTTCTATTAAACCAGAAATCAAAGTGATTTGCAAAATATCAAACAATTCCACTCTTCTCACTAAATTTATTTTGTTTTAGAATAGATACTTATTTTTCATGAAAAATATTATTCCTGTTAGCATTTAATGGGTTTATTGTCATTTTAAAATACACATTTTATTACATTTCTGGATTTTTATTTTTTATTTTTTTAATGTTTATTTTTGTGAGAGAGAGAGAGAGAGAGCGAGCATGAGTGGCAGAGGCGCAGAAAGAGAAGGAGACAGAGCATCCAAAGCAGGCTCCACGCTGTCAGACAAAGCTTGATGTGGGGCTCAAGCTCACAAACCATGAGATCATGACCTGAGCCGAAGTCCAATGCTCAACTAGCTGAACCACCCAGGTGACATTAATGTTTAATGCAGCAAATATTGATAGACAAAACTACACAGACACCATCCATTTGGGGTTCCCAATATTCTTTAAGTAAAAAAGGGCCCTGACATCAAAAAAGTTAGAGGACTTAGTGGTTGTCCTAGAAATTGCAGTATGCCTCCTGACATATGTTATTGTTGTCAAGTATTTTTATTTAAGGTCAATCTCTCTTANTCTCTTACTTTCTGCTTCACGCTCTCAATAGTTATTGTGTCATATGGTATCAGAGAGAGAGTGAGAAAATAGTTGTTTTATTTAATCATTGTTCATTTAGATTCCTGTATATATTTACCACACTTTATGTTTTCATGCCTCACCACATCCCTGAGTTTTCATTCCACTTTATTTCTCTTTCTACCTAAGGAATACTCTTGTGTATTTTCTTTAAGGATAGGTATGCTGCTGGCAAATTCTGTTAGTTTCTTTGCTAATCTGAAGGACATTTTTTTCACCTTTATTCTTTAAGAGTTTTTGGTTTTTGTTTGTTTTTTTGTTATTGTTTTTGGTGAGAAGAGAATTTTAGGTTGGAAATCTAAAATTTAAGATTTTAAAATTTAAATTTTAAGTTTAAGTTTAAAATTTTTAAGTTTAAGATCCCTTTCCGCTGTTCTCTATTCTGTATTCTGGCTTCTACTTGTTGCCATTGAGAAGTCAGCTGTCACTCTGTCTGTTCTTTTCTTGCACGGTTTTTGAGGTTTTCTATTTTTCTTTGGTTTCCTGCAGTTTTCACAGATATGTGTCTAACTATAGATTTCTTTATTGCTTGGTGTTTATCGGGCTTCTCAAATCAGTGGATTGAGATCTTTAATCATATCTGAGTAATTATCAGACATTATATTTTCAGTATTGCTTCTGGTGAATTTTCTTTTCACTTTTTGTCTGTCTTTTAGTTATCTCTACACCCAGTGTGGGCTTGAATTCATGACCCCAAGATCTAGAGTCACTCACTGACTGAGCCAGTCAGGCATCCTTCTTTTCACTTTGGAATGTCAATAAAAATGTATGCTCACCTTCTCACTGTAACCCTTCTCATCCTCACTTTCATACTTTCCACGTTTGGTCTCTACATGCTTCAGTCTGACTACATCTTCTGGTTCACCAATTTTCTTTTCATCTAATCTGCTTAAGTTCTGACTTTTGATATTGGATTCTTTCATTCTGAAGTTTCTATTTGCTTTTTCAAATTGATGGTGTCACTTTTTATAATTTGTTGATCCTTGCTGAAATTTTTAAGTGGACGTTTTGTCTTCATGGTAGGCATTGGGATTTTTCTATGGTAATAAGACACATCATAATATATTCTGTACCCCACTTTTCAAAATACAACTCTTTATCACCCCAGCCCAGAGTATGAGGTATTTTCTCAGGTCCTTAGCCTTTGGCAGGCTCTTCTGCGGTAGCTCGGTCTCTCCTCTTGGATCTCCAAGTGCAAGAGCAGATGTACCCTGTTAGTCCAATATCTGTCTGCCTCCCCCATTCTTCAGAGTTCCCCAAATATGCACCTTGTCCCCTTCCATGGCTGCCTCCTTTATATGGGGCACTGCCTACCCCCAGGGCAGAAGCATCTCTCACTCCCCTCTTAGAGCTCAAAACCTTTCCCCGTTCTCACTTGGTACTTTTTCACTTATTATACTGTTTAAGCTTTTAAAAACTTTTTTTTTGTTTTCATTTCATCCAGTTCTGTAGTTGTTTCTGTCATCTTCAGAAGAAATGCTGGTTCAGAAAAATTCAGATTTGGTCTGGCCTTTACAGTGTTCTTCAAAGAATAGTTTGCAAACGAGTTCCAATCTACCAACTGTTATCAGTCTATGATGAAGTTAAGTACAGAAATGGAGAGTAAGCATTTAGAAACTGTTGGAGCAGTCTGACATTGCTGTGAAATCATAGCTATGATTTTGTATTTTATAAAAGTATCAATTCATAACATACCTGTGGGGGAGAAACTGCTCCTTCACCACAGTTAATCTGAGAAGTGCTTCTTCCTACAATCAGCTGCGAGTCTCCTACAAGCCCCCTCTTTTTCTGCTTTTACAGAATACATTGTACAGGAGGGAAAAAAACCTTTACCCTCTTAGGTTAGGTGGCTGGGTCTGTGAATTAAAGTGACCAACACCAGAGTAACAGGAAAAAATACTTATTTTGTTGTATGCACGTGACAGCCCCAGTTGGGGGACAGCCTCATGGAAAAAAGTGAAAACCACAAAGAGGCGGTTAGGCCCAGGTGCTTATATACCATTTTAACAAAGAGTAATATAGTCTGAAGAGACTAGACAAAGGAAGAGTTTGGGAGTCTCAGGTAAGTTGTGAGAAGGCAACCAGGAAATATATGGTAAATAAGAGTTGTTTAGTTCAGTTTGTAATGCAGGTAAGAGTAGTTCTCTTCCTAGTACATGAGAGAGGAATGGGGGAAATTTAAACCCCCATTTTCAGGCAGAATGGACAAGAGCAGAGCGTTCTTCCTGTGTCTGCTGTTTTTTAATTGCCTTCAGCTCAAAATAACCCTATGCCAAGGTGTCATATTCTGATCCCTTCAACATATAGCCAGCCACACACTGTGCCTCTAGACGTCTGATCTATTTTGTTTGGCATCTTTGTTTTGGAATTTTTTTAATTGTATAAGTAATTCATGTTTATTGTAAATTTTTTTAAAATTCAGATAGACGAAAGGAACAGCTAAGCTCATTCATGATCCCACCACTTTCACAAGTCAGAGTAAACCTCTCATAGTTTTTCTCTGCGTATAGGATAGAAGCATTCCCCGTACTCTTCTAAAGCGGGGCTTCTCCCTCTTATTTTACTCCTTTGGAATGGAACCAAGCAGGAAAATTTAGAACATGCTTTTTGAAGCTCCTTAGAGGCCCCAGAAACACCCTAAGATGGGAAGCAAAGAGAAAAACAGTAAAAGAAGCCTTGGCCTTGTTTTTAGAAGTATTACCAAATAAAGATGATCAAAGATTTGAGACATCAAACTTTTCAAAGTTGTTTATCAGGATTGTATTATGAATATGTATATTTTAAATTTCAGTGATGAGTAAAATTTGCATAAATAGTATTTTTCATTTTTCCATATATCATAAAATTTAAAATGAATGAATTGCCTTTTACCTTAATATTAGTGTTACAAATAATCGAACAGTTTTAATAATAGATTACTTTCACAGTGATGACTGACTTTTAGATGAGCTCCTGAAAGAATATGTGTGCACATTTAAAGTTACACAGGTGATTTTGTTTG
>NW_027530632.1:3777474-3781556 GCF_008692635.1 Crocuta crocuta
AAGTAGTCTAGGGCAAAAAAAAAAACAAAACCCAATTATCAATATTTGGAACCAATATGAAGAAAACCTTAAAACTGTGACTTACAGACATGAAAGGAAATCCACAACATATCATGTTCATAGATGAGAATATGAGAAAAAAATCTTAATTTCTAATAATTTATCTATAAATATAATACTATCTCAGGCAAAATATTGAAAATTTTTAACATTGGATGAACTAATTTTAACGTTTAGCTGGAAGAAAAAATTCATAAGAAAATGTTGGCAAAGAATAATAATGAAATGACTTATTTTTCCAAATATTAAAATACACTACACTATTAGAGGGCTGCCTGGCTGCCTCAGTCAGTAGAACATGCAACTCTTGATCTCAGAGTCATAAGTTTAAGCCCCATGTTGGGTGTGGAGCTTAAAAAATAAAATATAAATTAAAATGTTGAAAAACTCTATTACAATATTAAAAATGGTGTGGTACCAGATACAAGAATAGACAGGTCAGTGGGAAAGCCTAGAAACCTGAAAATAACCTGTGTATGTGCGTGTGCAGAGACTGTCATTTCAAATACTAGTATTTCAGATATGACCCAAAAAATGTGTCGATTCATGCTGCTAAGTACATTACAAGGCAGTAATTTCCAGTTGTTTCTCACTGACTGGTTCCCTTGTTAGGCATTGACCTCTCACCACTTGACTACTTTCTCCTACCCCTCAGACTCTTTTTTTTCCCTTCTTCCAGGTCCCTCCAAAAAATCTTCCTCCAGCTCTCAGGAGAGCTCCCAGATTCTTATTGCTTGGCGATGCAGTCAATTTAGCTCTCCTTTGCCTAACTCCTCTCTCAGCTGAATAGTGCTCATCCTCACATCTCACAATTAAACCAGAAACCGCCTAAACAGAACTGCAGTTCCCTCACTGGGAGGGGTCCCTTAGTTCTCCTAGATCAAGCAACCAGCTTAATTGCAGCCCACTTTAGAAATAGTTTTTTTTTCCTCCCCGTAATACAAAGAAATGAAAAATATTCAGCCTCTCTAGTAATCAAGGAAATACAAATTAAAGCAATCATGACTGACTTCTTTCCCTCCTATCTGACTGGCAAAGATCAAAAAGGTATAGTCAGCCTAGTGGAGGCAATGTAGAGGAAAGGACACTTTCGCAATTAGGGCAGTATAGCATATTAAATTTTTTCAGGAGTATATCAAAAGCATTATTGTATATGCTCCTTGACCTTTAGGACAAGTGCAATTCTGCTTATAAGACCTTTACTCTAGCAGAATATTTTGACTGTTCAAACATGTGACCATGTTCATTCGGGCTTTATTTCTGATGGTGGAAAATGGTCATTACCATACTTCAGAGTAGACTTCCCCATCACAAAGATTATTTTATACAGAAGAATTCTATTTGACATTGGAAAATGTTCATCAGCTGTGAATTGGAAACTAGGCAAATGTTGTAAAGCCTTGTATAAATGTGAAAGTATTCTCATTTATATAAAACTACACCAAGATTTAGATAATATAGTCAATTATTCATTAAATATTTACCGTGTGCTCAGTCTTCTGCTGGGTATTAGGTGGGAGTATGTTGAAAGTATAAAACATACTTGTTCTTGGGGCGCCCACGTGGCTCAGTTGGATAAGTGTCTGACTTTGGCTCAGGTCATGATCTTGCAGTCTGTGAGTTCTAGCCCTGCATCAGGCTCTGAGCTGTCATGAGCCCAGCATAGGGTTCTGTGCTCATAGCTCAGAGCCTGGAGCCTGCTTCAGATTCTGTGTCTCCCTCTCTCTCTGCCCCTCCCCTGCTCATGCTCNAAAAAAAAACAAAACAAAACAAAACAAAAAACATGTTCCTTAGGGCTTTACACATCTTATTGAACTGTTGAGCTTGAATATGTGCATTTGTTCCTTGCACACCCAGCAGGTGTAGCTGTAGGTAATGGGAGCAGTGAATATAGAAACAAATTTGAATCCTGTCTCTGTAACCTTCTTGTCTACTCAGACAAATAATTTGAGAATGAGAAGGATGCTGACTTTGTGGGGTGATTGTAAGAATGGAGATATAACAAGAAGCGTTTCCCATGATTCTTGGTGAATCATAATATAAGTAATGATAATTCATTATTATTAATACCTACTTAGTAATTATTAGTAATAGTAGTGAATAGTTTCTTTAGTTTCCCTTTTAGAAGTCTCTGTTCTTCAGTGTAATACTTGCAGCAGCTACACTGGAGTCTCCGCTACTTGAATAAGTGAAGGAATGAAATACTGGATTTGAAAACACTTTGTATGCTTTGAAAGCATTATGAAAATGTCAGCTATTAATATTTGAATAATTTTATTACTAGATATAATCTGGCAAAAGTTACATGTGTATGTATGTAAATGCTAAATGTATGTAAGTGCTAAGTGTTAGGATATAGGCATATAGGATTGTTATAGAACTTAAGCAAATGAAAGCCTTGATGTGACTGGTATTTCACCGAGGGGGCTTTCTGGGAAAGGTGTGATTGGAATTGGGCCTTGGATTAAGGTAGGTTTTGAATATGAGGAACAATATATTCAGAAGCATGTGACAAAAAAAAGAAGACTATATGTTCAGGGAATAGTAATTAAGACTAGCCTGCCTAGAGAGTGAGGGATTCTTGAGGAGCCATTGGATAGGACAGGTAGAAGAGGCAAGGTGTGGCCGACACAAGAGACCTTACTGATCTGAAAAAGAAGAACCATTTTAAGTTGGGGGCAAAAGAATCACATTCTGTCACCAACACATCAGTGTGTTAGAATATGTTTGTAGCAACTGACTTTGGTAATGGAGTGTGAGCAAAAGAAATTATGAATTAGAGGTTTTCCTTCTACAGTTTATAGTTTGAATGCCCATTTAGTGGTGATAACTACAGCTAAATATTTCAGAATCCTTGTCAGAGTCTTAAAATATCATGTGACATGACTACATACAGATAATTTTGGAACTTGACTCAAAAAATATGCCCATAATCCCCAGCATTGCCCTTTTCTGAGGCTTCTTGTTGTGATAACCTAAAGGGAATTTATGGTCCATTTTCTACACCTTATGTTATTTGATGCCACCATTTGCTTGTTCTTTGTATTTCTTACCATGTGGATTTTCAGTGTTAAGATGGTTGTAATATCCTTTATAATTTGTGTATCTTTCTTTGAAGGAAAAGAGATTTAAATAACTTATTAGAATCATTAGCTGTAGAGAGCTAGATAACTTAGTTACAATGTATTCATTTTCAGTATTTTCTTCCTGGAGTTTCCTCTTAAATATTTTTTTCTCACATTTCTTTACAGTATGGATGGCGCAGATCTGTGTTTTGAAATCGTAAAGCGCGCTGACGCTGGCTTTGTATACAGTGAAGCTGTAGCCAGGTATGTAATTTGTATTGACTCAGAGGTCAAGGTGGAAATAAAAGAAGGAAATGACAGAGAAATCACATGAAGTGACCTGCTTTTTGAACTGATGTTGAGCAGACTGTCACTCTTTCCTACAAGGATCATGTCTGTTTTAGTGTGTGGTAGTGGAGCCGACTAGTGACTGGAAATGCAAAATACTAAATTTATTAACATGAGTGTACAGCTTAACCTAGTACTGTTGCCTTTCCCATTTGTGATGACTTTTATTCAAGAAGGGATTTTGTAGCTCAAGAACTATGAAGAATCAAATTTGGGGGTTTTGTGTGTGTGTGTGTTTAATCTTTGTTTTGGGCAGATGAGCCTTCTTAGTTCTTCATTTTACCTTTTAGTGATAGCACATTGTTATGACCAGTTAATCTGATGAAATGCACAGAACAGTAGAAGGAGTAGAAATAATAGCACAGTTTTCCTGCCAAATATATGTGCTTCAGGCCAGTGTGTGATCTCCCAAGTAAATGGTGGCTATTGTTTTAAGTCAAGTTGTTATAAAGAACTAATGACTCAAAATAAGGAGTAAAGTTGAAAAATCACGGGAACCATGCACCAGGCCACTTGCTTACAGATTTGGAGCAATACAGCTTTCTGCTTTGGTGTCATTCAGTCACATCATAAATGCCCACTTCAGTGGTTTGACTTTTTACTACATGC
>NW_027530632.1:3781766-3783052 GCF_008692635.1 Crocuta crocuta
CATCTCCTCAGTCACCAGCCATAATATATTGAAGGATTCAAACTCATAAACCCATTAGGATTTATGAAAACTTTCTACCTTCTGAGAAACAGTTACCATTAAATGATTATAACTTCCTCCTGTCATTCTTTACATAACCATGGCATCTGGGACAGATACAGGTAGAAATAGCTTAGAAACTATCTGATACAACTCTGAGCTCAGAATGCCTTACCTTTCTTCAGATTCATTGCCCTGCCTCCTCCTGGCTAAGGAGCAAGGGCCCCAGTCTCAGGAGACAAAGCAGCCATAGCTATAGCACAAGAGGAAGAATACACTCAAGTGAGGTCGCTGCTGTGATGTGCTGCTGGAGCTAGGGAGAAGCAGCAGATGAAAGTTTATATATAGTAATTGTAATGACTCCTTTAAACTCCTAATGTATTCGTGGTAGAACTGAGGCTAGATATCCTCTTTTCTTCTATGCCATACTCACTAAAGTACATTCTGTGCGGGGAGGTTTAAATCCCATTTTCGTATTAGTTTTGAGTTCTTACCACAATTAAAATGTTTTATTCTGTATCATGCTTCAGAATTTAAAAGCATTCTTTAATACCAAAATAGTCAATGCCATCTTGATTTTTCTTACAATATAGCAGTAAACCACTTTATCCAACTGAATGAAACTCTCAGAGCCTTGCATCTTGTTTATATTACTTCTTCAAAAATTTGAGGCAACCTACCTATTGTACTTTCCCAAATTGATCTTTCAACAGCAGCATCAAATAGGGAAAACTAAAAATTCTAAACATTGATTTTTATAGAACAGTGAAGCTTGATGAAGGAAGACGACTTTTTTCCTTTTGAATCACAGTAACACTGGAGTACCGTGAGAAATAAGCCCACTGACCTAATCAAAGGAGGGACACGGAGACTCAGAGCACAGTGAAGCGAGGCTTTAATCAACATTCTTGCAAGAGCGGGTGCGTGGACAGGCACACTTGGGGCAGGCACAGCAGACAATTTATCTCCTAGTGTGCAAGCCCTTCCGCCCGATTCTTCATTGGCTGAGTATATAGAGGTTACAGCCTTACCCGGAAGTCGCCTATGCCCACGTAAGGCAAAAAGTAGTCAGATTGGAACAAATGTACATTCCCTGAGGTGACGCAGAGGTTTCAGTCCCTCCTCCCTTTGTTCTTTGGTGCATGCTCATTGCAAAGCCTGCGAAAATAAGCCCAAAAAAAGGAGAAGGGAACAAAAACCAGGAAGTGAAGTGTCTAAGGGTTTGGGGCTCCATTGTTGGGGGGGGG
>NW_027530632.1:3783258-3783677 GCF_008692635.1 Crocuta crocuta
GTGAAGTGTCTAAGGGTTTGGGACTCCATTGTGGGGGGTGGGAGTTCATACATATTTCCAATAGGTTATAAACCTATTAATTAGACAGCACAGCTTTTATTTGGTATTTCTGAAAATGAATCTTCTCCCTTACTTCTCAGAGATACCTGGCACATATGCTGTCAGGGTTGATGTTAAACCAGTACCACATTTACCGTGTTCCCCCACTCATCCATATTGCTTTTCCTTAACTTTGAGCCTGTCTGTGCCATTGACCTGGGTGTCAGGATAAGGAGAATAGTAATATGTAGAGGTGATGCCATACGGTGAAATGGCTTGGTGGGGGGAGGGGTCTTTCCCAATCTCTAGATTTATAGTAAAGCTAGATGTTTCTATATATCAAGATGAAAGCCTGTTGATTTTTAAATCTACCTATATTT
>NW_027530632.1:3783824-3787933 GCF_008692635.1 Crocuta crocuta
ATGGAAGGAAGCTTCCAGAATGGACCAGTAAAGAGTAGCATTGGAACCAATAGGTGACACTGTAAAGAGAGAGATTTGGTACAATCTATTAAGGATTCTTCCTAAAAAAGACAAAAGGCAGGAGGGCCATCCTCAGAAAGTAGTATTAGGCATGTCCCCTTTTGCAGAGGATCGTGACCACATAACAAGGGCATGTAGAGCCTTTCTTTGGTTGTAGAACATTCAGCCAGTTGACATTGAACTTCCCCTTCTCTGATTCTTAGATTTGTTGTTGGGAAATTTAGCTTGTATCAGTATTCTAGTGAGACCAACTGCAAGGAGACTCTGAGACACCAAGTAATCAAATTGATAATGTTTTTCTCCAATTGGCTGAGCTTCCAGAGAAGCAGCAAAGCATGGCATAAAATAAAACTGTGTACAGTCCTTATAACCCAATTAGTGATTACCTCTGTTCCTTCAGGGGTGAGGAGTTATGGAGCACACTAACATACAGAATCAGATTATCAGATCAAACTCTTACAAATCAGAGCAGTCTTCTTCCCTAGTACCAAGCTTTACTAAATAATTATAGGGATACAGGTGATCAAAAGGCTCAGCTGAACCAGACAGGTGTGGGTTTTCAAGGGCAATTTCCCGGAGTAGATGAGGTGTCTACCTATGGGATCCCACACACGGGAGAATTACAGTTATCAGATGGCTCCATTGTATGCCCCCCAGGGAGTTGTATAGCTTCAGTGGCATCCTCCAGGAAGCCAGCCATGCCTCAAAGATCCTGGATTCTGTTTCCCATAGGTAATCCTTAGCCAGGGACATTCTGTTAAGAGCAGTTCAGAGATAAGGTGTCTTCTGCCTAGCAAGAGCGATAATCTCCTTACCTAGAGTCTCCTGCTCTCTTTTCTTCACCACCCCGGAAATGCAGGCTTCCAAAGGAAGTGAGTGGATTGCTGGCCACGTCTTTCCTTCCACTGAGTTGTCCTCATTCCTGATCCCTACAGGAGATAGAGGCAAACTTCTATATTGTGAAGTTTTTCTGAAAGTATAGGCCACCCTGATGATTCATGAAAATGAAGCTTTCTAATTAAAATTTAGTCAGCAAATCTAGAACATGTGGGTGGCTTTTGCTTTTCTGTTCTGCTTGCACACTGTTGACGTGCACAGCCCCCCAGAGTCCTGACTGGGAGGGTGGAAAAAGATCACTTTAAATCTGTGATATCTGGGGAGGAAAAAAAATGTATCTTCCCTGACACACTCCAGAGATTCTGATATGTGTGTATATTTGGGTCAAATAATTGAGAACCCTGATAATTGGATTAAAAATGCTCATTTAGTGAAATTTTCTTTTTAAGGACACTTTGAGATAGGAATTTTCTTTAAGCTACAAATATGTAAGTGGCTGTCTTGGTACTATGTATCCAAAGTAGTCCATACTATAGATATAAACTATGTCCACATTGCCTAATTTAAATTTACCCACTATTCTCATGTTCACATCGAGATGCACAAATAGGCTGTTCCTAAACCTTTGACTAAACAATAATAATAATAATATTGTAATAATAGTGACTTCACCCTTTGTAGCATGGTTTAGAGTTAACAAAGCGCTTTCACATTTGTTGTCTCTGCCATTTCAGAGGGTCACACACATATCCTTCAAAGCCCGATTTGAACCAGGAAAGGGCCAAGTTAAGAACCCTTAACTTAAACAGAAACTTAATTCTAGGCTGCACAGGACCAGGCCAAGAGTGTATGACCACAATCCCTTTTGTGTGCATTTGCAAAGTAAGAAAAATTGGCATCATGACTAAGGACTGCATGAGCCAAGTTCTCTGCCTAGAGCCCAGTTGTGAGGAGACAAGAAGTATAGGAACGAAGTCTGGGGGTTCTTTTCCTACCTTTCATTTAAAAAATGGAAACTTCTGATCGGTTGTAGTACACAAAATGATGCCTATGCCAATGAGAAGGACATTCATGTGAGTTTGATAGTAGCATATCCAAGAGGGAACTTGATGGAAATGCCTTTTAATTGTATAGCAGGAGTAGAGAAAAAAAATTTTGAGTCACAAGAGTATACACAAGGGCATTTACAAGTCCTTATTACTTAGTTTTTTATTTTAAAGTACGAGGAATATACTATCTGGAAAGAAAACAAAATTCAATAAGTACAAGTAATGTTGGGTATATTGCATTTCTGTCATGGCTGGCTGAGAAAGAAAAGGGGAAAATGAAAAAGGAAGAGAGATAATAGGAAAAAAGAGAAAGATATGAGGGGAGTAGAATACAGAAACAGAGAAGATGAAAAAGATCCTCGAGAGAAATAGCAGGATTACAGAAAAAGAACTGGAGAATTAATGGAGGGAGGGAAGTCGGAGTAAGCTCTGACTGAATACTGAAAAATGCTTTACTCTGATCACACCCTGTTGCTAGTTGACCCTGTTAAGCATTGTTTATTTAAGGCCCGGTCTCTAAAATGCTAACTCCTCCTGTGTTTTTAACCTGGACTTCGTGGGGAGCAGCTACAGACCCCTGCTGGCCACGTGATGCATCTGAGGCATCCGACTTCCTAGGATTTCAGCCCAGATGAGCACTGGATGTTGTTGGAAACCAACTTGACAAAAAACTATTTATTAAAAAAAAAAAAAAAAACAACTTATCAGAAAATAAAATGGATCATTTTTATTTTTTCATGTTGACATATATTCTACATGGCTGGCTTACCTCTTTAACATTTTTTTCATTATAGTCCAATGATGTTTATGACTAATCATTTAATTCTTAAGAATAAAAAATTTATATTTTGAAGCCCCCCCCCAAAATTTAACTATTTTCCATTAAAAATGGCTATTATGGNAATAAAGTAATTATCAAAAGCCCCCCCCCAAAAAAAGTACAACATCATTGTGTCATTAGGGAAATGCAAATTAAAGCAAGGAAATACTACTACAAGTTAAAACACTATATTTAAATGAGTTAAGTACCAAATATCTGAAAATACTAATTATTGGCAAAGATGTGGAGCAATAGAAACACTCATTTCTGGAAGAGCTGTAAAATGGTACAGTTATTTTGGAAGACAGTTTGGCAGTTTTGCTTTGTTTTTACAAAGTGTTTTACCATACAATCCAGTAATAAAACTTCTAGATATTTAAAAAAAAAAAAAAAAAAAGANCTCCATAAGGAGGTTCTTTCCTCTTGTTTGTCCTTCCAGCTAAATGGGAATAAGGTAGAGAGCCAGCCTCTGCTGGCAGATAAAAGGCTCCCACCCCTTCAGTCAGAATCCGCGGTGTACCTCTGAGCACCGTTCACTTCCTAGCAATCCACTTAACTAAGTACAATTAACTGAGCGTCGGAGACTTGCTTTTTCTCCCCGCCATGTTTTCAGCTTGAATTTTTAGTTTGCGGAGCCATTTCACTTATGAACGTTGTGAAATTCTTTTGGCTTGGTTATCTTAGGAAGTATAGAACATGTTAAATTTCTTCGTGAAGCTTATTAACGTATGGGTCTACCAACTTTTTACATTATTAAGCCTCACATCCCACCAGTCTTGTCTACTCCAAGGAACAGTATCTGCAGGCAGCGAATAAGAAGGTGGGAATTACAAACTAGGGACACTCTGCATTAAGTTTTAAAAATAAAAAATTGTTGTTACAGTTTTAGATTTCTTTTGTTTTTCCTACAGTCACTACATGAGACAGATACTGGAAGCTCTACGCTATTGTCATGATAATAACATAATTCACAGGGATGTGAAGGTAAGTCCTTTTTATCACTATAATGTGCACAAAGAGTAACTGGTAACAGTGATAACAATCAGAAAATTTTCTTTAATATTCTTATGGAGAGCATCTTAAAGTTAATTTTACTTACAAATAAAAATCTGTTTAACTGCTTTATATTTGAAGAGTCCTACTCATTCTTAACAGGAACACTTTTATCATTTCAGTTTCTTCTTGTTAAAATGTACACGTATTCCAAAAGTTTATTAATCCTCTTTCACTATTATGTGCGAAAGAGAGAAATAAAAAACTCAACAAATAGGAAGAACCAAACACTATCCTATCCTAAAGTTAATGGGGGCGGGGGGCGCACAGGCGGGGGTTTGGGGGTGGGT
>NW_027530632.1:3788096-3788656 GCF_008692635.1 Crocuta crocuta
AGTAAAAGTTCATCATATTCTTATGCTTTTGTAGTTTTTCAGTATAGAATAGTCACCATTTTTTGCAGTTTTTAACATAGTCTGAAATCATAATTATAAGTGTAATATGGCTTTGCACCCTTAGGAATGTGCATATTACCATCATTCAGTCTTTCTGCCTGTTTGATCCCAGTATCAAGTTCATGACAACTGTCAGTCGCTGGCTCCTAACGGTGTTAGGCAGAACATGAGGGCATGCCAGAAAGGAAACTAGAGCACCTCCCTCCTGATGCCCAGCCCCTTCCACGGCCTCGAATCACTAAGAGCCCCTGAGGTCTCTCTGGCCCTGTTTCTCCACTTTCTCTCTCTGGTATTTTTTTACTGGCCTCTCTCTAACCCACAGCATCCACAGACATGGTGCTCTCCTTCCCTCAAAAGATACTATCAAAGGACTGGCTTCTTCAATGTATTTTAATGGTTAAGAAAATTAAGTAGAGTTTAGTTAAGTTTTCTATAATGTTTGAGAAATTTTAACTGAAAATTCTCGTGGTTCGAAGCTGAGGTAAAGTCAGAGCCACTCC
>NW_027530632.1:3788733-3799338 GCF_008692635.1 Crocuta crocuta
GTATGAGCCACTCCAAGACGGTCCAGTGGAATGTCACCATAGCAAATGAAAAAACTCACTGGAGAAATGCACAACACACACATCACTTGCAAAATATCTTACTCTTTTCAAATGTGGTGATAGGAGAATGGGATTGTTATTCTCAGTACTCAACACTAAACAACCCGATGGATACATAGCACTTTTATAAAAGTATTTTTCAGTTATGCAAACAAATCAGAAATCTAAAAAATAAAAGGGGGGAATTGCCAATGATAGTAGCAGGTTGTGTTACTCTTCTATCTAATTAACGTAAGAAAATGCATACATAGTAAAATATAATTCCTTGTATAATAAAATGGATGATAAAAATGACGTTTGAAAAAGCTAAAATGGGTAAGCTGATTCTTAGTTCACGTAATAGCACTACGTTAAAAACACTTTCGCTCAAGAGGCAATTTTATTTTGAATTCTGTTCTTGAAAGGTAATTATAGCAACATCATATAATAAATAATGATTGGCAACGTACTGTACTGTAACACTTTCAATAATATAGTCGGCTTTTGATTAGTCATGGTATTTGATATGACGATCCAAAAACCAAATAAAATCCCAAAGTAGTTATATTTGAATATTGTACTTCAGCTTCTCATTTACCTTCTGATTGATTGATTCAACAAATATTCATGCGCCTACTTCATACAGAATACCGTGCTCAGAGCCCTAAAGTTACCATCGTAGTCTCCGCAGGGAGATGAGGCAGTGCATCTATTACCGACTGCCACAGAGCGACACAACAAAACTTCAGACAGCAACCACTATTTATTTGCTCACGATTCTGCAGTTTAGGCAGAGCTTGATGGAGGCTGCTCAATTCTGTTTCACAGACTCTTGGCTGAGGCAGCATGGCTGGTACCCCTGAAGGCCTCACTCTTGTGGCATGGCAGCTAAAATACAACTAGAACAGCTGGGGACTTGAAGGGCCTTCTTCTAGTCTCTCATTCAGAGTATTTCTTCCTCCTGCTCTCCCTCCATCTTCTCCTCTATCTCTCTTTCTTCCTGTGGCCCTCTCTCCAGCACGACAGTATCTCAGGGCTCCAAAGAAGCAAAGACGGAAGCTGTCGGGCCTCCTGAAGCCTAGGCCTGAAATCGACGCTGCATCATGTTCTCTGCATTATGTTAGTCAGTAGGGTACAAGACTAGCCTGGATTCGAGAGGAGGAAACATAGATTGCACCTTCTGGTTGGAGGAGCGACATATGTGCACAGGGCTAGGAGAAATTGTTTGTAGCCATCTTTATAGACAGGGAAAACAATTATTGTCCAAGATAGAGGGTGGGAAGTATCATTAAAAGATGGAGTCAGAGAAACTTCATGGAGGAGGTCACGTTTGAGTCTGGCCTTGAGTCATGAGGCAGTTACATGGAGACAAGCGGGCATTTCAAGCAAAAGGAGCTATGTGTGCAAAGGCTCAAGATTAGTTTTGCATTGGATTTTATTAGTTTATTATCCCTAAGGCATATGCCAGATAGTTTTGAGGAAGCACCCAGAAAGGTGCTGAGGAAGGGGAGACAGAAGTAATTCTCAAAGTGCAAGTGAGGAGAAACCACCAGAACAGGTACCATTGTTCAGTTGGCAAGTGGATTCAACATAGAGCACACGCTAATGTTGATAGTCTTTATATTGCAGGACCTGAAATCTATACATTTTGTATGGGTAAATGGAATGCTCACATTTAGCTAATTAGTAATGTTGAATATGGGTAGATTTTTCTTAAGACCTTCATCCCAAAATATACACGGAGTGCTTATTGTGTGTCAGACACTATTCTAGGAACCGGAGCTATCCCAGTGAACAAAACTGCTCCCTAAACGGGTTGCAGTTTTAAACAGGGTGGTCAGAACAGGCCACATTGAGAAGATGACATGTGAGCAAGGAGTCACAGGAGGAGAGAGGTGAGCTGGCTGATATCTAAAGGAAGAGCATTTTGGGTAAAAGGGACAGCCAGTGCAAAAGCCTAAAGCAGGAACATAATGGGCCTATTTGCAAAATAGCAAGGAGCCCAGTGTGGCTAGGGCAAAATGAGCCATGAGGAGAGTGGCGAGTAGATAAAGTTAGAGAGGGAAGGAGGGGAGGAGCTTTGACTCTCACTCGGAGAGCAGTGATGATTCACCAGAGAGTTTGGAATAGCCTGATCTGACTTTCCATGGTAACAGCACTACATGGCTTTGTTGGTAATGCCTTGAACAGGGGCTCTTGGGCAGAAGCAGGGAAACAGGACATAGTCTTGAGAGTGGTAGCAATGGAGGGGGTGAAAACATAGACTCCATATATATTTTGAAGGTTGTATCAACAGGATTTGCTAATATAACTTCAGCAACTCCAGTAACTCAAAGTAGTTTTATTCAGAACCTTATTATATGAGTTTTCCAACGTAGTAGTCATTAGGAAACTTTAATAATGGTACATGTCACACAGCTAATAATTCCAAATTTCAATTTGATGTATTAATATGTTTGTTAATAAAGCAGCCCGTTAGCTTTTCTTCAATTTCAGATAGCCTATGTTCAGTAACTGGCCTATGTGTAGATTTCATTTGTCTATAGATTTCAGTTTCTGTAGTTAGTTTTTATCAAAGTTTTCTTCCCGTCTACTTACTAAAAATATAAAAGCATTGAGATGTTTTATTCCTTTTAGAAGAATTTAGATTACTTAATCATCTGTTTCACTTAGCCAAGAATATTCTCAGATTCTCTCCCTTTCCTTCTCTCTCATAATTCTTGGCATTGATCCCAAAGCATTAAGTTTTTCCAAAGGTCCTAGCACTTTATTGATTAGTAATATTCTTTTCTAACCTTGATAGGCATCTCTTTGTGAAATCATTGTAATTGAGTCTAAAAATGTTTCGTTCATATCAAAGTTAGATTTGACTATATGGTACCTCGTGACCTGTAGAGGGAACTTGCTTTAGAGAAGCAGTTTCATATGAAATTGCATTAAAAAAAATTGTGTAATCCCTTGAAATTCAGGGAAGCATATCGTCATAGTACAGGTTTCTCCCACCAGCCACACTAGTGACATTTGGGGCCCTGTATCTTGTTGTGGGAAGCTGCCCTGTGTAGCATTGCCTCTACCTATCGTCTACTCATTGCATGCCAATAGCATTTCTGCAAGCTGTGACCATCAAAAATGTCTCCAAACATTGCTAAATATCCTCTGGGGCACACAGATCGCCCATGCTAAAGACCCACTGTATAATACTACACTGCTCCTGCTTTACCTCCCCACAAGCATCATTTAAGGCATGCATGCTCATTTCTTTTTTGGGTTGTTGTTGTTGTTTTTTTTTTTTTTTCGGTTTTTCTGACCTCTTCCCTTTTACTCCTCTTTTTCTTGTGAGAGGATGTGAAAACTTTCATTATGTTTCATTTCTTTCTCTTTTCTTCCTCTCGCCCCTAAATTAAAAGAGCTCTAAGAAGAAACAGTACAGTTGGCAAGGTAAGTGCACATCCGGGCCCCTTGCCTGCCTTCATTGGCCCTATTAAGCATTAAGAGTCCGTGGGTCTTTATTATCTCTCCTAACTCCTGAGGCAGCCATATATGGCATCATGTGGGCGTGGAGGGACAAAGCTTAGACTTCTCTGTGGCTCTGACCTACCAACATACAATTTTAATAACTGAAGTTACACCGCTTCTCAAAATGCAAATGGCCGTACACACAGTCACTTTCTATTCTGAATGGGGCCTGTGCCCTGGAGGTTTGAGGGCTCAGTGTTTAGTTCTCAGAAGTGTGCAAAACCCCATAAGCAGACAGTCCTAGACACTCAGCCAGAAGCCTCCACCCAAGCATTTCTGCATGAGCTTCCTTGAAATGGTTTTCCTCCTAACTGGTGAACACGCCTGGCTGCTCTCTGGTCCCCTTCTGTTCTCAGTTCCCCTTTCACCTGCGTAGGGCCAGACTTTATAAACAGGTGTTCATCACATCACACTAGTTCCCATGGCATCATGGAGTTCATACAGTATTTCTTCCTCTGTTGCTTTTGGTTGCTGACACTTCTTCCATGTCTCTTACTCCAACTCATGTAGGAGAAAGAAATTGAAATTCTCATTTAAACGAGAACACATTTATTTTAATCTCTATTATAAGAAGCACACTGATTCCTCTTCTGCATGTCTTTTGTGAGGTTGTTGAACATAATGGACATGTACAGCTTGAATGTGGGGTTTTAATAATTGTACTTAGGAAAATCCCATGAATTATAAGATCATCTTAAATTTATCTTCTGTTTCTAATTGCTCTGCTTCCCTTTTCCCACTCTACCGTTCAAAAAAAAAAATCAACTCTAACTCCTTGATTTAGAAAGAAAAGAACGAGAGGTACCCAGCTGGCTCAGCTCAGTCGGTAGAGCATGCAACTCTTGATGTTGGGATCGTGAGTGCAAGCCCCACGTTGGAAGCAGAACTTACTTTAAAAGAAAAAAAAAGAAAAAAGATAAAAAGGAAAAGAATGACTGTTTCTCTTGCTTATTAGATGTGAATTCTTCCACTGCTCCTCTCCTTCTGAGCCAGGCCAGCAAGCACGTATGATGTGGCCAAAGCATTTTTTTTCTGTCTGGTACCACACCTTTCTAGCTGTAGTAATTTTTTTCACTAATATCAATTTAATTTGAATTTGGGGGCAGTCAGAGGAAGGTCCATGGTTGAAATGCTTACCAGATTACCAGCGGCCCTTGGTGCTGCCTTTGTGGTTTGCCACAGCCAGATTTCCTTTCAGCTGGTCTTCCCACGTTCGTCTCTACCATCCCCCACCCTGCAGACTGAAAGACCAAGGACAGGCTACGAAGAGTCCTTACCAAATACGCGAGACTGACACCTTCCTCTTCTACCCAGGAAGTAGAAATTCTTCCCGGTTGAGTAGTCTGTCCTTAAGTTTGCTTGTCTAGTCTTATTGGTTTGTGTTCCCAATTAATAGTTTGAAAGCTGCCTCAATGAAAGTGAGTATATGGAACGGATAAAAGGGAGAATAAACACTTGTCAATCCTGTTTTCTATAAAGTATACTCTCACTGGCCAAGAAGTCAAAATTTAGGGCTTCTGAAATTGTGTTCGACTAACTCACACATGAGAAACATTGTTTTTCTCAAACCAGTGGTTTCCAGATGGGAGGGGAGCGAGGGGGTGGGCGAAATAGGTGAAGGGGATTAAGAAGTACAATCTTTCAGTTATAAAATAAATTAGTCATGGAGATGAAAAGTACAACATAGGGAATATAGTCAATAACATTGTAATAACATTGTATGGGAACAGATGGTAGCTACACTTATGATGAGCATTGAGTGATGTATAGAATTGTCAGATCACTATGCTGTGCACCTGAAACTAATATAACATAACATATAACATGGTATTATCTGTCAGCTATAATAATAAAAACTTTGGAGGCACTGTTTTTCTGAAATCTACAGTTTAAAGTTAGAGTAATTTAGAAAGTAGTATTTCATATAAAATATTAACCATGACATTGAATAGCCAGCTTGCCAATTACACAAAAAACATGATGTACAATTACCTGTTCAGGAAAGTATCTGTGGTATTGAAGATAAACATGGTGATAATAAGGTCAGTACAGAGAAATAAAATGGGAGTTTTTTTTTTTTAAATGCTTATTTATTTTTGAAGGAGAGAAAGACAGGGCACAAGCAGGGGAGGGGCAGAGAGAGAGGGAGACACAGAATCTGAAGCAGGCTCCACGCTCTGAGCTGTCAGCACAGAGCACAACGTGGGGCTCAAACTCACAAGCCGTGAGATCATGACCTGAGCCAGAGTTGGACGCTCAACCAACTGAGCCACCCAGGTGCCCCTAAAATGGGAGTTTCCTATCAGAATGAGTAACTTAAGGAGAAATTACACGCCTCTTTTCCTGCCTTTTTTAAATGTAGGAAACTCTACCTTGGTAATANACCTTTTTCTGAACATTTTCTTCTCTCAGTTAAGCATTGAACTAAAAAAAAGAGGAAATATTTACTGTTTGTTTTCGATTCTTTTTTAATGAAAATTATGCAGATGTGCTAGAAAAACCTCTAGTGACTTTGAACACATGACTCTTGGGGAATCTGTACAGTGTACTGTTTGTACATTTTTAATTCTGAAACAAAAACACGCTACGAGATTAAAGGCTTGGAAGTGCTACGTGAACTTACTTTAAACTTCTTTTTGAGCACTGAAGAAATCACTGCATAGAGAATAAATGGGTCTTTAAGCAGTCTCTAACGAAGTAACCGGTTACCATGAACATTTATTCTACCTCAGTTTAATTTAACTTTTTGTCTGGTCTTTATGTGAACAGAGAATGCAAGTACCGTGGGAGTAGAAAGAGAAAGCAGGCTACAGCTCGAAAGGCACTCACGATCTTTTGGGGAAACTAAAACACATTTAAAAAAAATTGTTTTCTCATATAGCACAGAATATAGTCACCATTATTTTTACATGGAAGAAAGAAATGACTGAGAAATGCTTACGGTTTGAGTATTTATTTAGATATTGGAGAAAATTGGGGTGACTTATCTATGTACTTCCATTTTTTCATCAGCAAATTGGCATCCTTTACGGTGGTGACCATTAAAATACATGCAAAACATAGAGGCAGAGTGCCTGGCACATAGCAAATGCTTAGTAAAGGACAGCTACTCATAATAGTAACATCATCTGATTTAATAATAGTACCTCTGAATTACATAGTATTTTTCCATTCTACAAATGAAGAACTTAATACTTTAAGAGGGCAAGTAAGTTGCTGAAGACTGTCTGACTAAATAAGAGAAAAGATTCAGCTAGGATCAAACCCAGGGGCTCTTAACTCCAGAGACCAATCTCTCAACAACAATACTATTATACTGCTCTTATTCATTCATTTATTTTCACAAAAATTGATCGTACATAACTACATGCCAGGTACTATTCGTTATTAATCACATTATTTCTATTGAATACAGAGGCGAATTTATGTGATGAAGATCAGCATATAATGACATTGTATTAGCTCTTTATTTCGACCAAGCCTAACCCAAATATTTAAGCATATTTACAAAATCACTTGCTTGATAAATATTGGAATCAATGATTATTGGTTCTCATGATAACATGAGCAGACAGTACAAAATAGTGCATTTATAAAGCCTTGGATTTTTACAATGTTTTTCATACATCTAGATAGGACTTCAATGAGTACATTTCTGATTGCCCTTTTTTTTTTTTTTTAACTCATTTTTAAAGTTACCAACAAAACACAAAGCCTAGATGGGCCTTAATATTGCCACTACTAGAAAGCAGAGAAAATCATAAACCATTTGCTGCTTTATCCTACAGTCATGAAATGTTGTGTTCTAAATAAAAGCATACACAGTTGAGCTTAAAGAGAAAATGGTCTATTGCTTTCAGATGCACTGAGATCCTTTTAACATGCTTGACTTTTGCCTCTGAAAGTCTCTGCCATCTCAACTTGCAATATTAGTAGAGCTGGAAAGTGAATTTTATGGTTATTTCTAAAACCAAAGAGGGTTTCTTAGTGCCTGCTATCAGTCAAGCTGTGACCTGTTAATCATGTAGTCAAGTATCCCTAATCGCCATATAAACAGTCTTCTATTTGCTGGTGTTTTCTAGTCAGAAGTCAACCATAGGGTTGTAGATGTGGTGAATCAGATTTTGTAAAGAGATTATATAGTGTCTTTTTGAACGTTTTATCTAAAAAAAGAAATATAATGGGGTCTGTGCTGCTTCTGGCTGATGCGAGACAGGTGAGGATATTTTTTATTTCGATTAAATAATTCAGTTGCTGACAGTTCCCTCTCTGGTGCAGAACATAAAAAATGGGTTTAAAAATGCTATATGGAAGGAAGCAAACTATTAGTAGAACCTGGATGACCAAAAGATGCCTTTTCACAGAACTGTAAGTCAAATCTTTCTCCATAATGGACGTGCAGGTCCTTACTTTTTTCAGATGGCTGACAAAAGAGTAGTATGATGTTAGTACGACTAAAAATGAAAATCCAATAAATGTGGTTCCAATGAGGCCTGCGGTCTGAGAGATCACGGCTCCTAGTTCTGTCTGCCGATTATAGCACACGTTCTCTTCTCCTTTTGTAGTCTCTACAACTGAGTAGTATATGATAACTGGAATAATCACGCCGAGTACAACTCCCCATATGTAAACACACAGTTTTCTAGCAAAGTTGGGCTGGCGAAATTTTTTCAGTAAATGGCCATAAAATACTTTCTCATAGCATGAAGTGGCCTCTTGAACTGAATCCTTTTTCATTAAGGTAGCATAGCGGCTTATGGCAATCCAACTTAAAATTAAGAGGCTGACAAACATACTCACGTGCATGGATAGAGTTCCCAAAAAATTGACCACAGTGCATCGTGCAGATCGATACTCCCATTGAAAACCTTTCAGGAAATAGATACCTATGAAAGGCATGGCACTGCACACAAGTAAGTTTGCAGTCACAAGATGTGCTAGGTAGATGTGCGTCGATGTCTTCTTGCCTATTTTTGTTAATACCCATTGAGAGAGAGAATTTCCAAAGAGACCAATGATGCAGAGGAAGGTGTAAATGATTGGTAAAGCCATGGAAGAGATCCTGGATGGTTGAATACATGTTGAGTTGTTACTCATTTATAGCAAGTTTTCTTGAATTTTGTCTCAGGAGCTAGAATAGAATTGCAGATATTTAATATCAAAATGATAGATGGTATTTAAATGAATAGTTTTTCAAAAGCATTGGATGAAGTAAAATAGTAATGTAAATGTACTGGATGGAAAGGGAAAGTACAGCGGCTTTCTCACCTTTTCTAATCACAGTTGTCCAGTGGAAATAAAAGACGTGATTGTGGATGGTGCCTTGGTCTAAAAAACAAAATTTGATACAAATAGTTAAATGCCTGAGATTTGTCATTCTTTGGGTTTTGCCTAGAAAGGTAATTGAAATATTTTAAGGCACATGCAAGTACTACATACTGGCCAAAGGAAAGTTGCAAAAATATTTTGTGGCCACATTAATAGAAGACTGATTTTTAATTATCACCTTAATTCTACATAAATTGTACATGCTTTTCAAAATGGAGTCTTTTCGTGGCTAGGTTAAAGCACCTGTCTGCAGTCTAATACTATTGGAATCCTCTCTTTTCGTATTTCACAAGTAAACTTGCATGGGGGACGGACTAAATGGGCGGTGGGTATTTGTTTTAAGTTTATTATTTTTTGAGAGAGAGAGAGAGGACAAGCATGAGTGAGGTGGGGGGGGAGCAGAGAGAGAGGGAGAAAGAGGATCCCATGTGGGCCCCACACTGTCAGTACGGAGCTTGATGCGGGTGGGGCTTAAATTCACGAACTGCGAGATCATGACCCAAGCCAAAATCAAGAGTCAGACACTTAACTGTCTGAGCCACCCAGGCGCCCCAGAGTGATGGGTATTAAGGAGGGCATTTGTTATGATGAGCATTGGGTGTTGTATGTAAGTGATAAATGACTGAATTCTACTCCTGAAATCAATATTGCACTAACGTTAACTAACTAGCATTTAAATAAAAATTTGGAAGTAAAAAAAAAAGTAGTAAACTTAATTCTACACAAATACTCAGACAAGATCCTAGATCAAACAGAAGGCAGGTATAGTGACCAAGGATAGACACCAAAATCTCAGGGTCTTTACCAAAAAGGCATTGGTAATTTCTTATTTTAAATATTTAATGCTAAACTACCATACTGCAATTTTTTTTAACTGTAAAATTCTTTGTCAAAACTGTAGTTGCTATGTTTGTTGGTTAGAGTGCCCTCATGTGTCTTTGTGTATAATTTAGTACCTTGGTTTTTCAAAAAATATGATTGTTTAGAAGATATTTTAATCATAGCATAAATGCAGGCATGGTTTTTGCTTCTTTATGTCTTGTTTTTATTTTTTTTAAGTTTGTTTATTGTTAGTAACCTCTACACCCAACGTGAGGCTCAAACTCATGACCCTGAGATCAAGAGTCACACGCTCTTCTAACTGAGCCAGCTAGGGGCCCCTGTGTCTTATTTTTAAATCTTTCTTGCATCAAATGGTGCACACGAAGTGTTGAAGAGTCACATACAAACTGTTTTTCATTATTATTTTCATCCTTTATTCCTTTCAGGTGGGAATAACAAGTTATTGGATTTTGGTCAAATAAGAATCATAAGCTCTATTAAGAATGTGCCACATTTCTGTTTTTATCACTATAGCTTTCTAGGTACTACATCCTCTTTTATAAAAATCTGGAATGGAGATTCTCAGTCTTTTTTTAAATTACATCCTGTCTTTTGATAAACACAAAAATGTTCCCATGCATCTGTCTTCTAAGATGCCATTCACTGCCTTCTTATATGCCTGCAGCCCCTCAGAGCTGTTTCACTCTCTACCCCATCTTTAGAGTCACACTTTTTAATATTTGCATCTTGGATTACAGAAATAGGAAAGGAAGGGCACCTGGGGCCCTGGTTGGTGGAGCTTGCAACTCTTGATCCTTGGGACTGTTGAGTTCGAGCTCCACATTGGGTATAGAGATTGCTTACAAATAAAATCTTTAAAAAAAATAGGTTTTCTTCCAA
>NW_027530632.1:3799587-3799876 GCF_008692635.1 Crocuta crocuta
GGGCACCTGGGTGGCTCAGTTGATTAAACTTCTGAGTTCGGCTCAGGTCATGATCTCCTGGCTCCTGGGGCTTTGATCTCATGGTTCGTGGGTTCGAGCCCCGCATTGGGCACTATGCTAACAGCTCAGAGCCTGGAGCCTGCTTCCTATTCTGTGTGTGTATATTTCTCTCTCAGCCTCTTCCCTGTTTGTGCTCTCTCTTCCTTTCTCTGTCTCTGTCTTTGTCTCTCTCCCCCCTTCTCCCTCCCTCCCTCCCTCCCTCCCTCCCTCTCTCTCTCTCTCTCAAAAG
>NW_027530632.1:3799907-3800282 GCF_008692635.1 Crocuta crocuta
ACCCCACCCCCCAGCCATGTGTATTTAATGCATTATGTATTAAAATCCAAAAAGGTAATAGTGCTTCTGTATTCACAGATAATATTCCCCTTTTTTCAAACTAGACCACCTCATATGACATCTGCTATCCCTTATGACTGTTGCCTTGCTTTTCTATTTCACACATAGCAAACACTTCCAAACAGAAAGGAGGTAAAAAGACCGTAATGATCAGTTTTCAAAATGTAAGCATTTTAGTCCTGTTAGAGTTTTTATAGAGTTAACTTTTAATCTAGAACTTAAGTGATCAGTCTTACCTGTACGAGTCGTTTACACCAGCGAAGGCTCTGCTGTTCAGGGCAGGGAAGCTAAATTCCAGACTGAAGATTCTCAGAC
>NW_027530632.1:3800314-3800595 GCF_008692635.1 Crocuta crocuta
AGATTCTCAGACCATCCGGTATCTTTCGAAGTCTAGTCTGTGTGAATAGATTCTTGCCTGACATGTACTACAGTAGGGGGAAAAAAGGAAATTAAACAGTATTGAAGAAATTCAATACTTATGGTAAATGTAGCAAACTACCTCGCAAAAAAACCTCATTTCTCTATTTCTGTAGTGGGNTTCATGAACCAGTTTTACCTCAAGTAGCTTTATTAGCATGCTTGGCTGATGTTAATTAAGTTCAAAAGTTTAGTCCCCTGTAGCTAGTTTTTTAAATCACA
>NW_027530632.1:3800821-3801892 GCF_008692635.1 Crocuta crocuta
TGAAACAGGCTCCAGGCTCGGAGCCGGCAGTCAGCACAGAGCCCGACGCGGGGCTCGAACCCACGAACCACGAGATCATGACCTAAGCGAAAGTCGGACACTTAACCGACTAAGCCACCCAGGCGCCCCTATTTGCAATTTATCTTTACCAAGAATAAAGGGCAAGAAAACCCAGAGTTTTCTTACCCATGGCATGTTACTAGAATCAAATATCATAGACCCAGAACAGAACTTCATGATCATCTTGGGTAGAAAGCCTTTGTTTTGAGGTATGGAGCAGCACATTGTGAGTACAGACTGCACCCAGGGGTTTGGGTCCCAACTTGGTTACCAAGTGAACCTCTCCATTCTACTTCGAATTGCCCCATGTGGTCCTCCATTCAGATTCAAAGTCATGTACATTGTTTGGAGCATTTCCTAATGGATTTGGAGAATCCTGGAAAGTGCCAGAGTCCAAAGACCAAATATTCCTTGGATAAAATGGTTAGTTCTNCTATTATGATATATAAAGAATGGTGAAACCAGTTTTATAAAGAAGATCGTTTAATGAGTCTGTGAACTAGTAACTAAATGCAAGCTAAGTGCGCACCAGACTTGCGTCACACACTACCCTTCCTTGTGTCAGTGAAACCACTGGGAGTCTGAGAATGGGAACAGAAATGTAATTTCATCAAGCCTGAGCACTTCAGCTATCAGTAAATCTTCATTCAGAATTAATAGAAGTACCTTGCCATTTCTCATAACCCCGAACGCGTATCTTATTTCATGTTGATTGCACAAATCCCTCCTAATCTTTGTTAATTGTGCTCTCTAAAACAAAAGTGCGAACTACCTGAGTTGATTTTATCCTGCTACTGTTCATCTTTGTAATGCTTGCCCTCACTTCATTAAGAACAGTGACTCGGGGCACCTGGGTGGCTCAGTCAGTTAAGCGTCCGACTTCGGCTCAGGTCATGATCTCATGGTTCATGGGTTCGAGCCCCACGTCAGGCTCTGTGCTGACAGCTAGATCAGAGCCTGGAGCCTGCTTCGGATTCTGTGTCTCCCTCTCTCTCTGACCCTCCCCTGCTC
>NW_027530632.1:3801909-3815951 GCF_008692635.1 Crocuta crocuta
AGTGACTCATCCAGGGTTATATTGCCATTGAGTGCTGTGTAATTTAGCCTCTGGAATTCCTATCATTTTTACTTCAACAACTTTTCATGTTCCAGGAAGGAATTACTTAGAACAACAACAACAAAAAGTTTGAAGTAATTTAGAGAAGAAAGAATGGAAATGGGATGCTGTGTTTATAAGTAATTGAGAGATATTTTTAAAATATTACCACTTTGAGGCTTAAGCACCTTTAGTCAAAAAAAAAAGAATGTCCTTGCTCTCCAGCTTTTCCTCCATTGTCCCCCAAACTCAGTAAATGATACCATCACCTCCTCAGTTATTCAAGTCAAAAACCTAGGAATCATCCTTGATTCCCTCTCTTTCCTTCACACCTCATATCCAGTCAATTCCTACAGCTTCCACTACCACCACTGGTATTAGGCATATTGCATTAAAGCTTATTATGTGCCAGGCATCCTGGTCTATGTTTTACATATCATATTTAATCTTTGCAGTATCCTATGAAATATGTTCAATTTAAAGGTGAGGAAAACAACGTCAGAAAGGTCACTAATTTGCATGATATCACACAGCCATCTGTCGTCACTACTTGGTGGCTGGCTTACACACACACCCAGCAAGTGATTGGAGAAAACAAGACCATAGGTGCAATGTCTTTTTTTTATTAATCTACCCCTGAACTCAACATTGTCACTTCTGCAGTATTATGTTGGTCACACAGCCAGCAGTGATTCAGTGTGAAGAGGTAATTAGCAGGAAGTGATGATTGTTGGGAGCCATCTTGGAAGCTGGCTACCGCAGGATGTCAGTCAACCATTGGACCAAGGAAGAGTCAACTTTTTAAAATAATTGTCAGGCAACTGGTCATTTATTGAGCAAGAATGCCTGGATGGATGGATGTTTTGCCATTTCTTCCTGCCTTGATTTTTAGTGCTCTGTATTAAACAGTGCAATTCATTTACTGAATATTTATTGGAGCTCCTACTATGTTTCTAGTGATGTGTGGAAGTCATAGAAGTATATTAGCCACAAGCTAACAGAGGGTCTCTGGAAATTCAAGAGTGGTTGAACAAGCAAGCCAAGAATTCAGGTTAATATGTGATATGTGATACAGACTTTAAGTGCTCTAAAATCAGAAAAAGGAGAAAACAGTGAATCCTGATGGTTCTGAAAAGCCAAAGGAACTAGAAGGAAAGAGAACACGTGCTAAGCAACAATTCTGTGCTAGGTGCTGGGCAGAGTATTTTACATAGGAGAACCCTAGCAATGGGTGGCAGAGGTCCCATTTTATATGTGAGGAAACTGGGTCTCAAGGAGGTAAATAATATGTTAAATAGCATGCCCAAGGCTAGTAAATTAACTTGAAAGCACATGTCCCTTTTTTTTCTCCCCAATTTCATCCCCTGTCTTAGAAAGCAGGAATTATTGGTCTTTCTTGGGAGTCAGTTGTACCTGATATTACTTATGGGTAAATAAACTGAGGTCAAGTTTTGAATACTTTCTAAAGATATTTTTTTATGTTTCTTTGTTTATTTTGAGGAGTGGGGGAACAGAGGCAGAGAGAGAATCCCAAGCAGGCTCCACATTGTCAGCGTGGAGTTCAACACTGGGGTCAAACTCATGAAGCATGAGATCATGATCTGAGCCAAAAATCAAGAGTTGGACACTTGGGGCGCCTGCGACTTCAGCTCAGGTCATGATTTCACGGTTCACGGGTTCCAGCCCCACATCAGGCTCTGTGCTGACAGCTTGGAGCCTGGAGCTTTGNTTGCAAACTTTGGACTTCAAGCTAATTTTTATCCATGAATAACAGTATAAATTCTTTTTGATTGAGGTGATTTTGAATTCTTTTTTTTAAATTTTTGTTTAATGTTTTATTTATTTCTGAGAGAGAGACAGCATGAGCAAGGGAGGGTCAGAGAGAGAGGGAGATACAGCATTTGAAACAGGCTCCAGGCTCTGAGCGAGCTGTCAGCACAGAGCCTGATGCGGGGCTCGAACCCACGAACCGTGAGATCATGACCTGAGCCGAAGTCAGACGCTTAACTGACTGAGCCACCCAGGCGCCCCAAGGTGATTTTGAATTCTTTAACGGAAATATAAGGGATTTTTAAATTTCTATTTTTCTACGAAATACTGCAATTGGTAGAAAAACGTACATGTTAGAGAATACTAAATTCACAAACATGTAACTTGTCAGGCAGAAATTTCAAAGATTATAAGTGCTCTGTAAATGTGGCCCCTTGGACTTTTCTCTTTCAGGCCACCAGTAGTTTTCTTTGGTTCTCATTCATTTTTCCCACTGATCCCTCTTCAAAGTTCTGCTTCTGTTCTCCAAGTGAAAATGCTCCTGTCTAACACTTCTAATCACTTCCTCCATCATTTGCCAAACACTGATCTCCTAGATGTTGTGCTCTAACCCTTAAGATTTACTTCTTGAGGTGTTAAGAGTAGCTCCCCAGAATATAAGCCCTGCCTCATGCTAAGTTTCCTGCTTTTGACATATTCATGTTAGTATCAAGTGAATGTTTAACTCTGACCCCAGAATTTGTGTGGAGAGTCATTCAGTAAGAATGGTTCAGAGGGCAGTCACGTGGCAATTTATTTTGATGACCCATGGTGAGCTGTGTACGGCAAGGGTGCGTGAGACTTTTCCAGACTCACGTGGATTAGAGGGATCAGGATTAGGGTCCCTTAGCAATTCCCCTCAGAGACAGAACCCAGAGGACATCAGACAGCTCACTCATACCTGAAACTCTGTGCTTCATCCAGACACTTATTTTAGGCTAGTGTCTAAATTGGGTACAGTTAGCCTTTTTGACTGCTCTTTCTGGTGTCAGGAGTTCAGGGCATCAGGAGGCTGGTGTGCAGGAAGAGAAGGTAGGCCTTATGTAGTCTGTCTTAGAACATCATGTTCAAAAGATAAATAGTTCCCCCAAAGAGGGGCAGTGGAAGCTTCTTATGCAGTTCAGTGCACACCCAAGCCAGTGCTTACCTTTAGGAGGAGTACAGCAAAGACCTGTTACTCAAAGCTGTGGTTTGTTCAAGGCTTGCTGAGCCCCTGCTCCCTTCAGGATGTGGTGTCTGGCCACAGCCCCATCTCCAGTGCACTGTTCACCGGCCCCCACTCCTACTGCAAGCAGCTGTTCTCGTGGCTGGCCCACCCTTAATCAGGGTATAAAGAACCTCTACTTTGAGCAGCTGACTTCTCAGCAAATCGTGGGAGTGTTTCCCTCAAGAATAACTTTAAAAACAGCAGAAATTACAGTCCAGAGTAGGGAAGTTGATAACCGCACAGAAAAGTAATGAGCTTTGTAAGAAGGGTCTAATGACAAAACATAAATGTACCTACTAATCAAAGTTTCATTATATTTGGCTTTTGCCTTTTCACATAGGTTTGCATGCAATGGATAGACATGGTCTTCTAGAAAGGCACAGCATGGAAACACTGTAGCAGTCTCGGTGGTGGTCCTAAGAACTAGAATGACCTAGGGGCGCCTGGGTGGCTCAGTCGGTTAAGCATCTGACTTCAGCTTAGGTCATGGTCTCATGGTTCATGAGTTGGAGCCCCGCCTCAGGCTCTGTGCTGACAGCTCAGAGCCTGAAGCCTGCTTCAGAGTCTGTGTCTCCCTCTCTCTGCCCCTCCCCTGCTCGCTCTCTCTCTCTCTCTCTCTCTCTCTCTCAAAAATAAATAAAAACATTAAAAAATTTAAAAAAGGAACAACCTCAGAGGTGGCAATCAGAAAGTAGATGGCAAATCAGGTTCAGGGAAGGGAAGAAGCTTCAGCATCAGACTAGATGAGGCAAAAAATTATTTCTGAGGGCAGTCACATTTTGAATTTCAACATCTTTGAGTGACTTAGGGTTAATTCATATGCCTCTGAGCCTGCCTGCCTTTCTTTCTTTCTTTCTTTCTCTCTCTCTTTCTCTCTTTCTCTCTTTCTCTCTCTCTCCCTCTCCCTCTCTCTCTCTCTCTTTTTGTTGTTGTTGTTGTTGTTTAAGGCTCTTTGAAAAGCCAAAGGTAGATAAATTCCTAAAAAGGAAACATTCGATGATAGAATTCTAAAAATAATTTAGGCCATCAGATTGCCCTAGGTACAAAACACATACTCACACCTAAGCCCCTGGGAAATAGTAACTTGTATTGCAGGGAGATTTGGGGAATTAAAAAGGCAGAACTCTCACCACTGTCCCTTTCTTCCCAAGCCCAGGGTTTCCTGGCCAGTTTATTACCAGTCATTTCTTCTGAGTTTCTAGATACAGTTGTCTTGGGGCGAAATCCCCTGCCCCACTTCACTTCTTGTCCTTATTCAAGGGGCAAGAAGAGAGATATGAGGGAAAGGCTAGGGACAGTTGGGTACCTGAGGTCTTACCTCCAGAAAACCTACGATAATAAATGGCAGCCACCGAAGTACTTTATATATATATTTACACATGTGAATATGTGAATATATATACATATTCATTCAATTAAGATATCTCTGAGATAGATAACTATTATTACCACCATTTTCTAGATGAGGACATTTAGGCCCATAGAAGATAAATAACTTGCCAGTACTAATATAAGAGGTATAGTGTAGGGCTTTATTATGGACGCAGGCAGTGTGACTTCAGAGCCGATATTCTTAGCTACCACCAGAATCTGGTCTATTGTCTTGGATAAGGTGACCAAGTATCCCCAGTGACTGAAAAAAGTACCTCACTTATATACCTGTTTGCAGTTTTCAATCTGGAAATTTATTAACTCCTGCCAACTCCCCATTGTAAAAGTACATTTTCCCCTTTGTAATAAGTAAATAATCAGAAGGTCATATTTTGAGCCTCTGTGAATGCGTTGTTTCCCTTTCAGTTGATTTTAGCCTTCATTCACTGATGATCCTTGCCTATATCAGATCTTACATTGATGGATGCATCTTGATAATATTTTGATGGACTCAGATATATTAGACTTGAGTAGTCATTTCAAGACATCACTCTAAACAAGTCTTGGTGTTGAGAAAATTCTCCAACTGTGTTATATGTGGCATAGCTTCTAATATTACCATATTTTCTCTTTTTCCCTGTCCTCCATCAAAAACCAGCCTAAAATGTATTGTTTTAACAAACCAACAAATAGAGAGTTGAAGCCCAGAAACTTAAGTTCTCTGGCGTACCATACCTCCAGAAAGACGAGTAGTGAAAACTGAAAAAAAAAAAAACCACACGGTTAAATATTCATGTACAGGTCTGTAACGCATTTCTTTGGCAATGCTTTGGCCAGCAGAGGGCAATGTATTACCAGCCCTAGTTAAACGTCTCTCGTAATCAAAGGCTGAAACATAAGCTGCCCACATTGCTCCGTTTTCCAGCTAGAAATGTAAAACGATTTAAAAGTTTAGTTTTTTTTAAGTTCTAATAACATGATAAACCTCTAACTCTATTTGACTAGCTAAAAACACTTTAAATGTAATAGAGTACGAGTAATTGTATAGACAGAGATTTCCGTCCTTAAGATGAAAACCCATTAGCACTCATCTGCCTTTAATAGGGTTTGTCCTGTGAGGACTTTTTGGTTTTGTACTGGTGATTATCACAAGAGTCAACTTTGTAGAACATTTACAGCCACAATTATTCTAGTAGTAAAAAGAGTCTGACATTTTAGTATGTGAAAGTTATAACCATCTAATTTTAGTTAGCTTTTAAAAAAAAATCCTAGAAACTCATGTACATAGTTTTAAAAGTTAAAACATCTGAGGGGCACCTGCGTGGCTCAGTCAGTTAAGCGTCCGACTTCGGCTCAGGTCATGATCTCACGGTTCGTGGGTTTGAGCCTTACATCAGGAGCCTGCTTCAGATTCTGTCTCCCTCTCTCTCTGACCCTCCCCTGCTCACTCTCTCTCTCTTCTCTCAGAAATAAGTAAAACATTAAAAAAATTTTTTTTTAAGTTAAAACATACTAAAAGGCTGGGGCACCTGGGTGGCTCTGTCATTTAAGCATCTGACTTTGGCTCAGGTCGTGATCTCATAGTTCGTGGGTTCAGGTGCTGCATCGGGGTCTGCACTGATGGTGTGGAGTCTGCTTGGGATTTTCTGTCTCCCTCTCTCTCTGCCCCTCCCTTACTTTAGCTCACTCACACGCTCGCTCGCGCTCTCTCTCTCTCTCCATCTCAAAATAAATAAATAAACTTAAAAAAATAAAGAATACTGAAAGGTTTATAATGAAAACATGTGTATTAATAAATGTAAATTAAAGCATATTTCACCTAATGAAGAAAACATAGGCAAAGTCACTGTTCTCCTCCTCTGTAGTCTTTCGTCCCTTGAGCTCAACAAACTGCAGATCCTTTCATCTAAGAAAGCTCCTAACCAGGTACCTCGGTATTCACCTCTCTCCATCAGGGGGAGCATATGCCTGTTTTTATCTCTGAGAACACATGGTTTGTTACTAAATCTTCAATAACCCTGCCAGTCCCCAGCCTACAATGGTTTGGAAAATAGCTATCTCCCTCTCTTCCTCACACACACAGCTTTCAAGTAAAATAATTCATGGCAGGGGCGCCTGGGTGGCTTAGTCGGTTGAGCGTCTGACTTTCGCTTAGGTCATGATCTCGCGGTTCGTGGGTTCGAGCCCCACGTCGGGCNCTTTTTTTTTAACGAAATTACTTACTGTATCCATTGTCACCTTATTAGAAATAGGACACATAATTTTCATTTGTTTTATGTGCATCATGTATCCATTGCTGCATGCCAAGCCACCCCCAGACTTGAGGACTTAGGACAACCGTTTGTTCCCTCTTCAGTTCTGCAATTTGTTCTGTGCTCAGCTGGGCAGTTCTTCTGGCAGTCTCACCTGGGGTCACTCATGCAGCTCTGCAGCCTCTTAGTCATCCGGCAGTGGAGCTGAGACTGGGTGGTCCACAATGGCCTCACTCACATATCCGGAGCCTCAGCTGGGATGGTCGTGCATGCCGAGCATCTCTCTCCATGTGATCTTTCCTCCGGGTTTATATATAATGTGATGGTCTCAGGCTTCCAAGAGAGCAGAACTAGAAGCTACAAGGCCTCTTAAGGTTTTGCTCAGATGTCCTACAACATCCACCACATTTTATTGGTCAAAGCAAGTCACAGTAGCTGCCCAGATTCAACAGGTGGGCAAAGACTCCACCTCTAAATGGGAGGAGCTACAGGGAATTTTAATCTACCATTTTTAAGCTACCATGTTGTTCTTTTTTATTTTTTTAATTTTTTAATTTTTTTAAATTTTATTTCTGAGAGACCGAGACAGCATGAGCAGGGGAGGGTCAGAGAGAGGGAGATACAGAATCTAAAGCAGGCTCCAGGCTCTGAGCTGTCAGCACAGAGCGTGACGTGGGGCTCGAACCCACGAGCTGTGAGATCATGACCTAAGCCGAAGTTGGACGCCCAACTGACTGAGCCACCCAGGTGCCTCATGTTGGGTTTTTTTTTAATGTGCTTGCTATGGTAATGTTTTATCTCAATTTTTGTATTTTTCTCCCAAAAGTGTGTTTGCATTGGCTCTTTCCCTGGTGATTAATACAGTATGTATATCTCAGAGGCCGTAGTTTCTTGGGCAGTATTTCAAAAAGAAAAAGTTGAGTTTACTTTGCAAAGAGGTGCCCACTGTGTCCCACTTTGGTCTTGGAGCTGTCATTTTGTTTTGATTGTTTCTTATATTGAAAAGTACATCAAAAATGTCATGGATCCATGCCGTTTCTTTTGTACTTCTTATCCCTTTCCTTTCTGATTCCAGAATATTAATCCAGCTTTTCAGTAAAACTAGAAGGAAAGTCCATTTTCACTAGTTTGATCCCGAAAGCTGGACAAATTCTTTGGCCTCTCCAGTACTACAGCCCAAAAGGGTGTGTAAAGACGATTAGTGTAACTCACCCCTATGGTAGCTTCCCCCCAACCCGGTGTTCGCCACCCCTCACCCACCCACCATGCTGGGTTGTAGTTGCTACTCAAGATTTCCTTATATGCAGGATCACAAATGAAAACTGTCAGAACAGGAGACCCACATTTATTTACTTAGCTGATTCCTCTCACTAGTTGCCACATATATTTGGAACCCTGTAATCAGGCCCCACAGGAGCTGACCCTGTGTGTTCCAGTGTTTTTCAAGACTCACTGGCCACAAAGGGGAACTGAATATGAACATGCATGCAAACCTCATCAGTTCCCTTTGCAACCAGCTGAAAGTTGTTTTTAATATAGAGGAAACAATGTTTTTCTTTTGAGTACCAAACAATTTCCATGCAGACCTGAAGCATTTCTGCTTCTGACAGATCAGGGGACATACAAGAAAAGAGGGCACTAAGTTGTGAGGTAGGCAGTTTAAAGACAAAGTAGGAAAACAGAGCAAAAACTGAATTGAGGAAGAGAAAGGGGTGCTGCTGTGTGCAGGAAAGAAACAAAGCAGAGGTGGGGGATTGGGGTACTAGAAAGTCTTAGTAAGTAAGAGAACAGGAGAAGAGGCAGGAACTGTGGAAAGGAAATGTCTATAACAGGAAAGGGCCTAGAGCAGCACTGCCAGCATTATTAACAGAAGGCATTAAAATCTTTTGGTCCAGAAGTTTGCCATTGGATAAAGTTTGAAAATATAACTGATTAGAGTGATTATCATTCCCACCCAAGTTCATGCTAAGGAGCCAGGTTTATAGGAAAGATGCCTTGTCCCCACTTCAGAATGCAGTGTGGTAACCTGTTTGGCCACTCGGATTACCCAACAAAACCAAGGATCAGTAAGAAAGTAGAGAAACCTAAGCACGTAACATAAATGTCTCAAAGCTCCTAGAATCCACCAACTTACTTTAGACTTCAAACAGTTTCTCTAGCAGTAAAAAAAATGCCTGCTATGTGTTGAGCAAGAGACCTACGTCAAAGTCACGACAAAAGAAGATTGAGGGAAACTGCTTGGGGAGCACTGACCATACATCAAGCAGCCTCCCACCCCTCCCTGCCCCTGCCCCCGCATGCACACATCTGAGTAGCCCCAAGGACATTACTGTAGTGACACATATGGCACGGCTGGATTGCAGGTGGCCCCTGCTTGCCACTCACTGAAGCAGCGAATGTTCCGTAAGACTCAAAACTTCTATTAAAGGGATCTAGGGGCACCTGGGTGGCTCAGTTGGTCAGGCATCCAACTTCATCTCAGGTCATGATCTCGTGGTTCAGGAGTTTGAGCCCCACGTCAGGCTCGGTGCTGACAGCTCAGAGCCTGGAGCCTGCTTCAGATTCTGTGTCTCCCTCTCTCTCTGCCCCTCCCCTGCTCGCTCGCTCTCAAAATAAATAATAAACATTTAAAACGCTTTAAATAAAGGGATCTAAAGAACATCTAATCCAAACTTTATTAAATGCTTGAAATACTTTGCTACCTTCCAGCCTGCTGGGGATCGAGACTGTATTGAAACACTTCTATTAACAAATAACTCACTGGCTTTCTATTCTATGTGAGATCTGTAATTATTAGAAAACCCTGTCTTACAATCCGGTGAAACACGCTGCTTGTAACTTCCGTCCTTCACTGATCCTCTTTCAGCTTGCTCCTTGAAGCTACACACTTACACACATTTTTGCTCTAATGTCTTTTCTTTAGTCTTCTGCTTTAGGGCTACATAAGCTCATTCTTTCCCCTGGTTTTCTGAGATCCTGTAAGGTGTCCTCACTGTCCTCTTCTATTTGTTCAATGTTCAGAGTATGGTTCTGACTAGCACAAGGTCAGTCTGTCGCCACTCTTGTCCTGAACAGCTTAATGAAAGCTGAAGTTAAATTATTTCCCTGTGCGAGTTTCTTCCCCCATCTCATTTGATTCAGATCAGCTTCCACTGTATATCTTCTGAGTTCTGATGTTCACCTTCAGCTTCTGGCCAGTCCATTCTAGAGATTTTTCCCTTGACATTTGAATATTTAGATAACATATATTGAATGTTTCCTCTTGGCCAGGTACATTTATTAACTCACTCAGTCCTCATAACAACACTACGAGTTAGGTACTCCTTGTTTTCTCAGTAGAAGAAAGAGAGCTTGTCCAAGGCTACATAGTAAGTGGTGGAGCCAGAAATTGAACTAGGGCAGTCTGGCTGCAACAGCCGCCCTCTAACCTGGCTGTTATAGTGGACTCTCGGTTCTGTTACTTAATAATGGTTAATGCCACTGGGCCAAGAAGACCTATTGGATCCAGCCCCACCATCGGCCCTGCCAGGGCCTTACTGATGGGATACTGCTCCATTGTTCAAGACTCTTCTCTGGGACTGTGTTTGGATGGTCAGTACCAGCATCTTCTATATGAATACATTTAATAGGTCACCCCTGGCCTAGGAGACTTTCTAGGCTTTCAAAACATTTGCATATCTGTGCTCAGATGTTTGAATTTTGTAGTTAACTCTCAGAAAAGATTTCTCTGTTCTCAGGGGATGCCTCATTTGGACTCTATTTATGACTGTAATGCCAAACTAATTATAATTTTCTCTGCAAATTCTTTATCATAGTCTTTGAGAGATGTATATCAAAGGGCCAGGATTCATCTAGATTTTTTATTAGAAAGTTTCTTTAAAGCAAAAGAGAAAAACATCTTACTTTGCAAAAGAAACCATAAGCAAAGGACAAGGTAAGGCCCATACAGATAGAAGTGACTTACAACCCACATAAACAACAAAAGATTAGTATCCAGAATATGTCAAGAACTATTTCAACAATTTGAAAGAAAAGAGTAAAAGATAAGCAACTAAGAGGGAAAGAGGGAGAGGCATAGATATGAACCAGGCTACTTACCCAAGAAGAAACCTGAATGGGGGGGAAAGAAACATGAGATGATGCCCCATTTCATTTGTAATCAGGCAAGCACAAATTAAAACCACAGGGAGATATCATTCACACCTACCAGATGGACAAAAGTTAGGAAGTCTGACAAAACCAAGTATTGGGAAACAAGAACTCGTGTCTTACTAGTGGTGGGAGAGGTGTATAAATTGGTAAAAATCCCTTTGGAGAGCAGCTTGTCACAACAGAGATAAATTGAGGATGTGCATACCCTGACAACCAAGCATTTCTACTTGTAGGTGTGAACCATAGAGAAATTCCACCCATGCGCACAGAGCATACAAGAGACTTCACTTGACCCTGGTTTCTCATAGCGAAAAAGTGGAAACCACCTAAGGGCCTTTTGTTAGGTGAAATGGAGAATTGAACTGATCTATTGTTTGTTCCCACAGTAAAACACTGTATATCAGTGAAATGAATAAATGAGGCCTACATGTATCAACATAAATGTAAATTGAGTGAAAAAGTTACAAAGAGGTGTAGTAGTAAGATACTATTTGTATAAATTTTAGTAACAAATCTAATGTGTATTGTTACACATGCTTATGTGACAAAAGTATACAAATACACATCAGAATGATACGTAGTAACTTCAGGAAACAGGATCCTTAAGATGAGCTTTAGTGAAGCTAGCTTTTGGAGTTATATATGGGTACAAGAGAACAGTAAAGAAATAGGACAAGTGTCAACATCTGTTAAACTTGGGTGGCTTGCTGCTTGTTATGTTTCTTTGTATGTTTGAAATGTTTTAGAACTAAAAAAAAATTATACATGGGATGATTAAGCCACAGTATAACCGTAGCAGTTAACTGTTAATCCTGAAATAACTGTATGACTTACTAAAGCAAAAAGAGATTCTATGCATCATTCATACCTGTATTCAAAAAACACCATTAGAAACCTTTATCTGGGACGCTTGGGTGGCCCATTTGGTTAAGTGACCGACTCTTGATCTCAGCTCAGATCTTGATCTCTGAGTCATGAGTTCAAGCCCCGTGTTGGGCTCTGTACTGGGTATGAAGCCTACTTTAAAAAAAAAGTTTCAAATCTCATCTTGTGATCTTTATGCACTCTTAGCCAGAAGCAAAATTAATAAGGGTGAGATGCTCTAAAATTTTATTATTTTCCCCATTCAAATTTTATGTTTTGGCTTTTGACATCACACAGTTTTGCTGAGTGATAAACAGATTTGCCCCATATACATATTGCCAGTTTATGGTTTGTTTGTTTTTTTAGACATCTCAGCAGTTAACCATTGTGCTTGGGCAGAACGAAATGAAAACAAAAAGCATTGTCTTAGCAGAGACGATGTCTACAGAGTAGAAGTCTACTAACTCATATCCCATCATATGTCAAAGACCGTTTTACTTACGTGACTGCGATAGAGATAAGATGATATTGTGTGTCCAGCATTCAGCTTAGTAGAGGGCACATAAATATCTCTCCTACTTTGCTTCTCATTTTCTTGCATGTGAACTTGAAAGGGGGGAAATAAGAGGCATAGCAGAAGTTTAGGACAAACCTAGCACTTCCTTTCCAGCTCTGAGTCTGTCGTTACCACCAGCCAGCCAGCCCTCTCATATCTTCATCTGCAAACCAGACTGCACTGAGGCACTGCAACAGCCATTCACTGGTGTGTGTTCTCAGCTGGGCCATGTAGCCATCAAAAAAGACATTGAATCAGCCAGTGTGAGAGTGTGCCTTCGTTTCTGTCTCATCTCAGTTGACATAGTTCAGGGTATATTCTAAGTTTTGAATGCTTTCTTCTGATCAAAAACAGAAGTTTCTTTCCAAGTTGTGATGTCTGTTGGTATCTGACACAAGAGGCTCTCCTAAGTAGATGTCATTATCTGTTGTGAATATTTCTCCCACTGTGTGCTTTTGCTTTTATGTTAGTTTGTGGCTTTTGACCAAAACCAAAAATAATAGTGTGCATTTTCCCTATAGTTATTTCTCATTTTATTAATAGAAAGTTCTTTCCCATTCACAGATGAGTTAGTCACTTACATATTTTTAAATCTTTTAATGATTTCATTATTTACATCTGACAATCTAATCCACTTATGTTTTTTGGTGTGGCATGAGGTGAGGCTATAAACTGACTTTTGATTTTAAATAAGTGCAGCGCTATTTATTAATCCATCCCTTCCTTCCCCTGTGCCCTTCATGATGTTTCCTTTATTTGCAGTGGTTCTCCCTAAGGGAGGAAAGTGTATCATAGTTACTCAGGAAGCTTTTCAGAAATCCGCTTAACCCCACTTTGCATGATTCTAGCGCATCTTGAGTACCAGAATCTTTGGTCGCCCCCCCTTCTCTTTTTTGAGAGCCATTAATTATGGCATATAATCTTCTCCTGTATCATCAAGGGTCTGCCTAGAGATGTGTATTCTGTTCTACTGATAAGCTTACCCTTGAACCTGCTGCACAGTGCTCTCATTGAAAGATAAGAATGCGTTTTAATATCTGGCCAAATAAGTTTCCATTCATATTTCAAAAACCTAAACAATAGCCTGTTAACATGTTTCCGCAAAATCCAGGTTGCCTCTGGAGAAAACTCTATTTTATGTTGTTTTGCTCTTGTGGGTAACTTTCAGTAAGGCTTTGCTTCAAAGAGTTGTAATTATATTAGTTCTACTTTTATATCAGCAGGACTGAAGAATCTGTTTTAAAAAGAAGTTGAAAAACTTTCTGTACTTGAACAAAATCTCCTTTTTCTGTTGACCTGATCTTAGAAATTCAACCATCATCAAACCCAGCTTTGCACAGAATACTTTGCAGTATTCAGCATTTAGGCCTCAGTCTGGCAGCCAGGCAGTTAATTTTGCCCTTGTTTAGTTTTGCACGTGTCAGATGCTATTTAGAAACTTGTTCTGAATATCTTTTGCAAGGTGAGGATATGTGTATATACCTAGGAATTTCCTTTTCCTGTATCTTTCTAGAGCTAAATTTTGGGTTGGGGGACGTAGGGACAGGTGTTTCCTGCTTGCAAACACTGATGCTCAGTAAGAAATAAAAAACTATATTTAATAAATAGCCCTAAATTTGGTAAGTCAGTAGCATGTTTTTCTAAAAATTTACAAACATTCTCAGGATTCATTTTACTATAAGGCATATTATTAGTGAAACTTCTATCAATAAAGTCTGTCATAAACTTATGCACAGATTGGCTTTTATCAAAATTTATTTTACTACAACTATTATTTCACAAATTAACTCAG
>NW_027530632.1:3816089-3829985 GCF_008692635.1 Crocuta crocuta
GGTATCATCTCATTTAATATAAATAATGAGACAGCTTCTAGAACTATGAGTATATTTATATTTCTTTTAATGTTCATAAAACTAATAGTAATGTGATTTAAGCATTCAAACTGTATGTTTACAATAGAGATATGTAGGGATGTAAGATGCTTACTGGTAATGTAAAAGAAAATTTTTTTAACTTTGAGAACATGAGAGAAAATTAGTATTATCATATCTTAAAACCATACAAACAGAAATGCTGAATTTCAGTTTGATGTTATTTGCTAATAATGCCAGAGCAAAGTAATATAAATTTTTTCTGAGCTTCTAATTTTTCTGCAAATTTCAATTTTCTCAAATGTTTCTTGTTTCTTAAGTATAATTCTGTTTTGACCAGTTCTTTATTCAATCAGTTGTGTGGACTTATTGATATATGGCTGCGCACTAATTGTATGCAAGCCAAATTCCATTAAAATATTTTAAACCTATGGGGCACCTGGGTGGCTCAGTCGGTTAAGCATCCGACTTCAGCTCAGGCCATGATCTCACAGATCGTGAGTTCGAGCTCTGCGTTGGGCTCTGTGCTGACAGCTCAGAGCCTGGAGCCTGCTTTGGATTCTGTGTCTCCCTCTCTCTCTCTCTGCCCCTTCCCTGCTCTCTCTCTTGCGCGCATTCTCTCTCTCTCTCTCTCTCTCTCTGTCTCTCTCTCTCAAATAAGTAAACATTAAAAAAAATTAAATTTAACCCTAACAAAATTCTTCATACTCTTTAATACTGATTTCCTGAGTGGCCCACCTGACATTTGAAGAATTATTCTAACTATAAGAAATTCTGAATGGAGATTTTGAGTTTGTCATAACAGGTTTTTACATATTTACTTAATGGCATTCTGATTGTGTGATCAAAAAAACTGAACAAATGCTAGACAAACTTTTAAGAATGCTTGCTTTAATGAAATCTCCTGATTACAATTGTATGATGTTCTGTGCAGCTATATCCAGACACACCGACCAAGAAAAAAAATGAAATACACCCACATTTTCAATTCTGTTAAGCACCCCTTCCATCCCTCCTTGTCTTATTTGTACACTCATTCAGTTATTCAGCAGATACCTCTCGGTCACCTATGTGCCGTGCAACACACTAAGCTCCCAGGAGCCTTTGATAAATAAGACCCCTTTCTCTTGGGGCTTAGTCTCCAGTTGGTTTTGAGCATACATGAAAATTTCAGAACTTGCTTCCTTTAATTCTAATCTCTAGTTTTCTTTTCTTATAAAATATTTCAAACACTCAGCAATATACCAAAAATAATACGACAGATACCCAAATACTATCACACAGGCATAACAGACATTAACATTTTGGCATTTTGGCTTCAAATGTCTCCGGCTGTAACCATTAAGTTAATGTGTTATGTTGTGTACATTATGCACATTTTGTTCTCTTACTGCATATCTATAGATCTGTAAAGAATGTCATATTTTATGTGTTTTGTGTTTTCCATAAATGATTTCACATGGTATATACCCTTTTGCAGTAGGTTTTTGGTTGTTGGTTTTTTATTCAACATTGTTTTTGTTAATTCTCCATGTTGATGCATGCAGATGTAGTTCCTTGAAGCACTGTGTAATGCTCCCTTTTGTTTATAAGCCACAGTTTATTTCTCCATTCCTTTGCTGATACATTCTCAACTTAAGTTGTTTCCAATCTTTGGATATTATGAACCAGTAGTTCACTGAGCATGTTTATGTATGGTCTCCTTGTGTACATGCTTGAGTGGTTCTGTCAGATGTATATCTAGTAGCAGACTTGATGGCTCATGGGATGTGCATATCTTCAATTTTACTCCAATAAAGTGTGGTCCAAGATGGCGGAGTCATTTATAAATCTGCTTGGAGGAAGGTGGGGGGTTAAGTGCTCTTGCTAACCTATCAAATTCTTAGGTTATCTGTTGCTTGATTTTACTATACAGTATTTAAATTTGATTTTATCTAAGCAGTTATAGATAATAAGTGATTTCAATTTTTAATTAGAATTTTATTATTTCATCTGTTATGGAGGTTTAGGCATAAATGGATACAGTAGCAAACTATACAGGCTTTTTAAATTACAAAGAACATATTTTCTGACATGTTTTTGGTCCTCAAATCATTTACCTTTAAAAAAAAAGTTTATTTTCAGACAGAGAGCACACAAGTGGGGAAGGTGGGAAAGAAAGAATCCCAAGCAAGCTCCGCACCACCAGCACAGAGCCCAATGTGTGGCTTGAACCCACAAACCACAAGATCGTGACCTGAGCCAAAGTCAGATGCTTAAATGACTGAGCCACCCAGGCGCCCCTAAATCATTTACCTTTTAAACATACTCTAATATTAAGTGCTTAATTTTGAGTAACTACCTTAGTGAAAGTACATTTTAATTACTCTGTTGTTAAAACTATAAATTTCACTTAACTTTAAAAATCTATGTTAAGAGTGTTAACAACATATTTTGAAAAGATTTTACATACGGATTTAAAATCTAGTGATGAGTATAAGCTTTTCTTGCCCTTGAAATATATACAACTAAGCAAATGAAGTAGCACAAATATGCAAAGAGTTTTGAGCAGATCTGAGCTTTGCAGATGCTAGGGCTTTGTTTTTCCTAGGTTTTAGTTCTTCAAAGTATTAAGATGTTGTATTTTCTCGTTCTTTTTAATGTGTTTACCTCAAGTGATTTAAGAAGGAGACTGAATTTTAGCTGCAGCGGATGTATCATGCAGGGAGTACCCTGGTTTAAATTCTGACGTGCTTTCACTTCTGCTTGCTTCCCCTTGAAAGCGTCTAGAAAGAAGCTGGCACATTATTTTGCGGATGTTACTGGACATCAGGAAATACATGACTGGGTCTAAGCAGCTATTGAAAGATGAGAAAACCAGCATGATCTCATTGGTTTTGTGAATGATTTCCTTCCAATAGCAAGGTGGATTGTTTAGCTGTGAAAAAATATAGACAAATCGGAAGGCATGATAGGGAACAAAACATATAGTAAAAATGATGAGTACAATAAAGGAATTCCGAGCTGTAGTGGCATATTTCCCAGAATTGGGAAATTTTGACCTCCTTTTAGAAATCCTCAGTAGATTCTTGCCGATCTTAATATACGAAAGGATTATTAGTAAGAAAATTAGCCAGAACATTACCACAAGAATGAGGTTAAAAATTGCTTCTCCCTCTGTCTTCTCTCTATAATGGAAACACATTGTGGAATTATTGATATTATGGCCTTTCTTAGGGGTTAAAATAATCATAGTTAGAAATCCAGCAAGAGCAACTGTCCATACTACACAGCAAACATAAATACTTTGTTTGGTTGTTACTGCCTTCCGTTGTTGTATAGACCGATTGATTTTTATGTAGCGATCCAAACTGATGAATCCAAGCAAAATAATGCTAATGTACATGTTCATATAAAATAGTGTTCCCACAGCCTTGCAAAAGATCACTCCAAGTGTCCACTTGTTCTGGTTAATGTGATACATTATGCGGAAAGGCAAGCAGAAGATCAGTAAGAGATCTGCAATGGCTACATTCAGTAGGTAAATCTGAATGGAATTTCTTTTGCGGTGGATACCCAGAAATACATAGAGGGCGATTATGTTTCCGACCAGTCCCACGATGAAAATAACAGAGAAGGATGCTGTTAACACACTAGAGAGCAGTTTCTCATCCATGACACAGCTAGTAGCATTTGGTGATCTTGAGACGGTGTGTGGCGTTTGGATGCTGTGATTAGCGGTAAAGTTCACTCCCTGGGAGGAGCAAAGCCAGCTGTGGGCCGAAGTGGTTGGCATTGTTACGACGTGACTTCTCATTGTCTGGTATAGGGATCAAAAAGTGAAGGTGCTAAATGACGTGTTCCTTGTGTGTAGCTTTGATATCTTCAGAATTTTCCTGCAATGGAATGCAGCATTGAGTCATTTGCCATTTTAATAATGGTCACTTTAACTCTAAGCACAAATAATAAATGATATATTTTCAGACGGGAGAAACTTTGACTATCTACACTATGTATGTAGCAGCAGCATGGTATCACAACTGAAGCAGTAAATGTACTAGAGTCTTAAGGAATGTTCTGCTCTGACCTTTCCTATGGCTGTGGTATACATTCAAGGTTTGTTTTATTTAACCTGCCATAAGGGGTTTGTTATGGGAATAGAGATGGAGGTACAGAGAAATGACAGCTCATATTGTTCAAAGATAAGGGTCAATTTCCCCAAAGGTAGTTACAGCCATGAGTGAGCTGAGCCCATTGCCGACCCCTGCCCAGCTCCCTGCCTTGACTCCTTCCCTTGTGTCTGGTATTCATTCCTTTGGGCAAGGATTGCCACACAGCATAGGACATTAACTGTGGCAGTCTCCCATTCTAGGGTGGGAATAGAGGAAAGAGTCCTAAATTTCTTCCTTTTCAAGCTAGACCAAGTCGGGTGTATTAAAATCATTTGCCTGCGAGCTGTGCAGACCCAGGAGAGCAGAGCACCTGCTCCCTCAGGCAGACTCTTGTAACACAATAGCCAAACAACCCCAAACCGGGTGGCATCGGCCACCAGTTGGGCCAGATGGACAGTCTCCTGACCCGGAAACATAGAGCAATAGTACAGATGGGAAGCAGGACGTGCATTCCAAGATTTTGAAACAACTAACTGTAGCTTACTATGCCTCGGGTTAGGTCCTTTGCAACTGTTGCTCGAACCTTATAAGAGAGTGTGTGTGAATTCCACTCATTTGCTGCAGCAGAGAATGTTAGTGCCACCTGATCTTGGCCCCTTCCTGGGCATTGAGTACAGTGAAGCCCTCAGTCTGAGAGGCCATCATAAGGAGCTAGAAGACATGAAGAGAGGGTCCCAGGAGGTCTCATCACATTCCTTTCTTAGAGTGATTGCCCCATTTCCCTACAGCAGCATCTTAGCAGCTGTAACACAAAGACGTTCTGAGCAAGGTTACCAAAATCAGACCTGACTAACTCTCTGTGACCTTCGTCACACCAATTCATCTTTTCTAAGCCTCGGGTTTCTTACCTGTAGAAATGCACAACGTATATGAAGAGCTTAACCCCAGGCACATAAAAGTTCTCAAAGAAAATTAGTTTACAAAAATCCAAAAAACACCACGGTGCCTGGGTGGCTCAGTCAGTCAGGCATCCAACTCTGGTTCAGGTCACAAACTCACAGTTCGTGAGTTCAAACCCTGTGTCAGGCTCTGTGCTGACAGCTGGGAGCCTGGAGCCTGCTTCGGATTCTGGGTCTCCTTCTCTCTCTCTGCCTGCCTCCCTGTCTGTCTCTGTCTCTCTCTGTCTCTGTCTCTCTCAAAAATAAATAAACATTTTTAAAATTAAAAATAAATAAGAAAAAAAATTAAAACACCTTTGGGGTTGCCTGAGTGGCTCACTTGGTTGAACTCCTAACTCTTGATCTCAGGTCATGGTCCCAGGGTCATGGGATCAAGCCCAGTGTTGGGTTCTGAGCTGAGCATGGAGCCTGCTTAAGTTTCTCTCTCTCTGCTCATGTGCAGGCATTTTCTCTCTTTCCCTCACCCCCACCCCCTCACTCATTCACGCTCTCTTTCTAAAATATATATGTATATATAAACACCTTTGGACTAACCTCACTTTAGTAAATATTTCATACCTGGCTAAGTACTGCATGGAAACCAAAGTTGAACAAGACCAAGATTCTGCTCTCAAGAAACATTTTTGTAGGCATGTGCATTCAAATTCTGAATGCTATCATGTAAAGTAGAATTGAATTAAAATAACTTCTGGATGTGACATGGTACACAGAGAAATACATTTGGAAGAACTTAGCCTTTCTTAACATTCTGTCTGTAATTTGATCGAGAAGAAACTATGTAGTCAAGGATAAAGTTCCAGTTTAAAATGTTGCTAAAGAGGGAAAATTGATTCCAGGGAAGAAAAACTGGCTGGTGAAGAGGAAGTTATGTAATCCATCTCTGGTAAGAGCCTGTCTCCACAGTTCAGGTCAGTGGAGGGAGGGAGGCAGGCAGACCCAGTCTGGTCTGTCCTGTGTCTCAACTGCCAGAACCAATTTCAGCAAAGCTTATAGAAAATTACAGGCATGTATCTGGTGATTGGAAATTCTAAAAGGAAAGGGCAATCTAGGAAGAATGGCAGGTTCCCAAAAAAGTAAGCAGATAATGCAACCTAGATTACCAGGAAGAGGAAAAGCGTGCCTGAAGGAAGGATTTGCATTGTATGGTTAGGTGGGAACCTTGCTGTAGCTCAGGTAGAAACCTCCCATGGCCACTGATAAAAGAGAATTTGATGGCAAGTGATAGGACTTTGAGAGCTCAGATAGCCAAAATGACTGTAAAAACTCATTTGTAAATAGTTCTTTTTTTTCTTTCTTCCATGCTAGATCTTAAACTCTATTAGGATTGGAAAACCAAGTCTTTTTTTCTTTGCCTCTGTGTACCAAGTGCTTAGCATGGTACATATTACTGAATGAAAGAGGGAATTTAGTAGAAAAGCCAGTGGAATTTTACGTGTGGACGTCAAAATCAGCTGTTCAAGTACAGGAGGGGCTTTAGCTGCATTAAGAAACAAAACCGCATTTGCTGTGTCAATAGTGTGATGCGCCTGCAGCAAAAACTAATCACTATGAGTTCTTTGGTTGAACTCCTAGATATGGAATGTCGTAAGTGGAGATTGTTACCACTAACCTGAAGGTTGTTATTACTAGTCCTGAGCTGGTAGGGCCTCCTAACAGCACACTTAGAAACTGCCACAGACCACATGGGGAGAGAAGCCCAAATCATGTCCTAGGAGCGAGCTAAATTGGAAGTAGGCACCTTACCCTGGAGAAGTAGAAGAGACTCTCAGTGGCTCTCAATCTGGGCTGCATATTAGAAGGCTTTTTAAAGGTATCAGTGCCCGGCTCCAACCCCATATCCTCGGATTTAATTGGTCTGGAATGGGCTCCAGGCAATGGTTTCCTTTAAAAGCTCCTCAGGGGATTCTAACGTGCAGCCAGAATTGAACCCTTGAGCTAGGTGGCTGAACCATTAACTACTATTTATTTAGCAGTTGCTGTGTACCAGGCAGTGTGTGAAGCACATTTATATTCATTTACATAAGCCTTATATTAACCTTGTGAGGTAAGTATTACAAAAGAGGCAATGAGAAATCAAGAGGTTGTGAACTTTACCCGTGACCACGCAGTTCTTAAATGGCAGCACCCAAGCTGGGACTCACATCTGCCTAGCTTTTAGGGTCCATGATCCTTTTTGCTAAACCTCACTCCTCCTGATCACACATGAACAGCATTTTCTTTTTTAATTCTGAGTTCTGTCAGCCAAATTTAGACATGATTCCTTCAACATTATCCACATTGGCAATTTTTTTTTTAAGTAATCTCTACAACCATTGTGGGACTCAAAGTCACAACCCTGAGATCAAGAGTCCTGTGTTCCACTGCCTGAGCAGCCAGACACTCCTTAAAGATTTTATTTTTTAAGTAATCTTTACACCCAGTGTGGGGCTTGAACTCACAACCCCAAGATCAAAAGTCACATGTTCTACTGACTGAGCCAGCCAGGTGCCCCTCACATTAGCAATTTTAAGAACAGCTTTACTTCTTTGGGAAAAGGTATTAATCTTTTCATTTCCCCTGTCCATTAGAGTAAGTAAAGAAGTCCAGAGTTTATAGAATCACAAATCATTCATTGGAATGTTTAGCACGTTTCCTAGAGCATATCTTTTCAAACTTACTTCTAGGCCTGAAAGCNTTAGCACAAAGCACGTATCCTGAAACCATTTGCTCCAGCTCTAATCTGCCAGTAAAATAAATAAATAATAGTTGGACAGAGTTGCCAATAAACCTTTCTGGTTTTGCTTTATCTTCAAGCCTAAAGACGATAAAAGTTAAGGGGTGCCTGGGTGGTTCAGTAGGTTGAGCGTCCAGCTCTTTTTTTTTTTTAATTTTTTAAATGTTTTTATTTATTTCTGAGAGAGAGAAAGCGTGAGCAGGGGAAGGTCAGAGAGAGAGGGAGACAGAATCTGAAGCAGGCTTCAGGCTCTGAGCTAGCTGTCAGCACAGAGCCCGACACGAGGCTCGAACCCACAAATGGTGAGATCATGACCTGAGCCGAAGTCAGACCTTTAACCGACTGAACCACCCAGGCGCCCCGAGTGTCCAGCTCTTGAATTCAGCTCAGGTCATGATCTCGCAGTTAATGGAATTGAGCCCCACATCCAGACTCGGCACTAACAGTGGGGGGCCTGCTTGGGATTCTCTCTCTCTCTCTCTCTCTCTCTCTCTCTCTCTGCCCCACCCCAGGCACACATGCTCTTGCTCTCTCTTTCTCCCTCCCCCTCTCAAAATAAATAAACATTTAAAAGAAAAGAAAATAAAGCAAAAGCACTGCATTTGTTTTAATAGTAATAGTACCATCATTTAGAACCATGTATTAGGTGGCTAGTGTCCAGTCATCTATTAACAAATTAACAGATTAGATTCTGTTTTACACTTAATGGCTAATTTTTGCCTTTCAGTGTGTCAGTCACTCACTGTTCTTAAGGCCATCTATTGATGTATAAAAACTACTTATTTGATAAGACTGGCCAATGAGGACAAGAAACAGACCACTGTGTTCACATAATGGACTAGTTTCCCAGTGAGTATTAAGACTCCTGTGGTATATTGAAGTGGTCACAATGGTTTTCTGATAGTAGGTGGTAAAAAGTTTTTTTAGTGTTGTTACTTGACAAATCCTGAAGTTTGCCGCCCTTTGTTAGTGCTGCATTTATACCCAGTACCACCACCCACTTCCAATAGTCTTCATCTGGCTCACATAGGAGCTTCTATACTGGAGAGCAGCACATTACAGATTCCATGGTGGCCTCTAATAAACAAAAGCTTTTTTTTTTCCTTTTAAGTTTGTAATTATTTAAGTAATCCCAACACCCAGCGTGGGGCTCAAACTCACAACCCTGAGATGAAGAGTTACATGCTCCTGTGACTGAGCCAGCCAGGCGCTCCAAGCAAAAGCTTTTTAAATGTACTTCGGGTATGTTTGTGAAAACATTACATCGCTATGTTAAAATACATACCTATTTGGCAATAGTAGCAACCTTTCACTGTTTGTAGTTTGACTTGATAGTGACCGGATCGGATCCCTCAGGCCATGCTTCAAAAAACTGCACTAATTGCTGCATATGGAATAAAAATCGAAAGCGTGTTACTTTGGAACTAATACTATTAGTAGTACATTCAGTTCTGCTATAAACTTAACAGTAGAATAAAGTGCAACCATTGAAACTAGGGAGACAGCATAACCATAAAGTTAATAAGTGATCACCTCTACCACATTGAAAATAAAATTGGTTGGGGCTTCTAGGTGGCTCAGTCGGTTAAGCGTCTGACTTCGGCTCAGGTCATGATCTCATGGTTCCTGGGTTCAAGCCCCGCGTCAGGCTCTGTGCTGACAGCTAGCTGAGAGCCTGGAGCCTGCTTCGGATTCTGTGTCTTCCTCTCTCTCTGACCCTCCCCTGCTCATTCTGTCTCTATCTCTCTCTCAAAAATAAATAAAACATTAAATAAATAAATACATAAATACATAAAATTGGTGGCTGCTTATGAAAATAACTTTCAGTAAACTCCAGTGTCTCTGCACGTCTTTATGGCAGAGCACAAAAGACCATGTAAGCAGTGTGACCACATCGGTAGATGAGCTTCAGTCCCTGCAGTGTCCTCAAGTATTTCAAGTCACTAAGAAGACAGCCTCATTTTAAGTCAAACCAAGGCAGAGGTCTCATTCAAGCACCTTACTCAGGGCTCTAGAAAGCAAAATGGTGCTAGTCACCATGAAGCCAGTTTCACCTTTAATATTCAGAGAAGCAAATTTTGACTGAAATAATGGATTATTTCTATAACTGAAATCAAGGCGTACTCACAGTTCAGGCTCTCTTGCAGTAAAAGGAGCAGAGCCCCAAGCTTCCCTAAACACAGAGACTCGTCTTTATGTGTCAGCTGGGTTCTCCATCCGGTGGTGGTTCAATTGGTTGAGGTTGTCTTTTTTTATATTTGCATGTGGTAATCAGGCTGTTCCCCCCCCCTTTTTCTTTCTTTTTTCGATATGATACCCCTCCAAGTCCTTGTAGAAATGTTTAACAACTTCGTGTTTAAGCTCAGTCAACATTCCAACTTTAGAAAATGTTTTTTCTATGCATACCTTTCACCTTGGCAGTCGTAGGAAGTTTTCCCTTATCCCCGTCCCACCCCAGATAAAGAAGTTTTATGAATTCTAAGCAGAAATAACGCATTTTCTGTTTTTCCTAGGAAATAATGTATAATATGCATTGCATTTGCTGTTTCTTTCAGGATTCATTTTAGAAATTAAGCAATTCACAGAAAATGACATTCCTGTATTGAATCGTACTAACGTCAACAGTGAATTATTTTATCCTTTTTTATAAGTTTTGGGTTTTCTTTTTAACTTTTACTTGACCTGTACATTATTTTAGTGTATTTTCATGCATTCCCTGAAGACCTTGGACTTATTTTCTGAAAAAGTTTTACAGTTTTGGACAAGATGAGATTTGGGATCATATTCTCCCTCTTTTATCACTGTGACAAACTTTCCCAACTAAATTGACATATCTCCTGTCTTTTAAAGAAAATAATGAAGGAATTCTGCAGTTTTTGTTTTGGTCCTAATCCAATATTTAATGACTATCTGTCCATCTCTTGAACTGCTCGCCTTGCAGTTTCACGGCATTTCCCTTTTTTTGTTGTCATCTGAAACAAAAGATTAGTTTTTAGCCTCCCCGTAATTGTCACTGTGCAGCTTTACTGACACTAAATAATACATAACTCACTGGGCTTTAGCTAATATTCTAATTATATCTGGGTACATACACTCTTCTGAACCCATATTTTCCAGAGGTTTTGCTTTGTTATAAATATGACACATGGGACAAAATATTTTTAAGTTGCTAGAATGAGAATATTTTGTAGCTTTTACTTCCCCTTAGAACCCCTGAGAAGGAAGAGGATTTCTTTGTTGGTCTGGCAGGAATTTTGTGTGTGTGCAGTTAAAAAAATGTATATATATATGTGTATATATATGTAATACTAAACTTACTATCTTAATGATTTTTAAATACACAACCCAGTACTGTTAAGTATATTTATACTATCGTGCAGTAGATCTCTGGAACTTTTTCATCATGCAAAACTGAAACTCTGTCATCACTAAACGCTAATTCCCTTTCCCTGCCCTTGGCAATTACTTTCCTATTTTATGTGATTTTCACTAATGTAGATCACTCATTTGAGTGAACTGGTACCGTATTTCGTCCTTTTAGACTGGCTTTTTTCCATTTAGCTTAGTATTGTCAAGGTTGCTGCATCTTATAGCATGTGACAGGACCGCCTTCTTTCTAAAGCTGAGTAATGTTCCATTGTATGTGTATATCCCTCACATCTTCCTTATCCGTGTATCTGTCAGTGGACATCTGAGTTGCTTCCAGCTCTTGGCTGTTATGAATAAGGCTGCACTGAGCATGGCTGTGCAAATGTATTTTGGAGATCTGGCAGAATTTTTTTATGACTTAAATAGGTGTTATCTATTAGCATTCTATTTCACTAAATCTAACATAAATCATTTTATATTTTACTAGCAAGCTNTTCAAAACACTAACCCTGCTTTCATCTTCAGTGCCCTGGTGGCCCTACTATGACCAGATTTGAGTGTACATGCAGCCCCCAGCTTTGGGGTTCAGCTTCAGATTTGTAGACTTTGCAGTGGTGCAAAGCCATGGGAGCTCAGCAGAAACCGCACTTCACATTTTGGTCTTTTCCCGGGCAAGCACTATGTTGCCAGGCAGTGGCCGTGAGCTGCAGCTCCCGGTCAGCCACACCATCACGAGAGTCAACAACCGATACACTTACAACCCTTGTATACCCATACAAGCATTCTCTTTTTCACTGTGGATATGGTATTCAGTAAATTACATGAGATATTTAGCACGTTGTTATAAAATATGCTTTGTGATAGATGAGTTTGCCCAACTAGAGGCTAATGTATGTGTTCTGAGCATGTTTAAGGTTGGCTAGGCTAAACTATGGGATATGGGAGATTAGGTATATTAAATGCCATTTTCAACTTAAATATTTTCTTTTGTTTTTAATGTTTATTTTTGAGAGAGAGACACAGAGTGTGGGGCGGGGGGCGGAGGTGGGGAGGGACAGAGAGAGAGTGGGGCACAGAATCCAAAGCAGGCTCCGGGCTCCAAGCTGTCAGCACAGAGCCCAGTGCGGGGCTCAAATCATGAACCGAGAGATCATGACCTGAGCAGAAGTCAAACGCCCAACCGACTGAGCCACCCTGGCACCCCTCCACTTACGATATTTTCAACCTGTGATGGGTTTATAAGGACATAACCCCATTGTATATTGAGGAAGATCTGTAATCTTGTTCTAGTTCTTCCTTTACATGAGCTTTTTCCTATTCATTTTGAGCTTTCTACTTTCTGTCTCTGTTTCCTCTTCCTCCTTTGTTGGTATCTTAGCTTGTTATTTATATATAGAAGTAGAAAAGCATAAATAATATATACGTTTGTCTGGTACCATCTATCACTGATTACCACCATCTTCTCTTTATCTGAATCCCAACCCTGGTTAAATGCAGCCCACCTGAACCTTGCTGGCTAACATGAAGACTACTGGGTACAGACACACAGTTGGGTTGATTGGTCTCACTTCACATTCATGACCACAAACCTCAAGTGGGCCCATGTGCTGCTACCAGTCCTGCTATATTTCCTTAGTGTGGTGGATCTCAGAGCATGGCTCCCCGACCAGTAGCATCTACATCACTCAAAAACTCGTTAGAATTGCATATTCTTGACCTCACCGCAGACCTTGTGATTCCAAAACTCTGGGCATGAAAGCCAGCACAGCTGTATGATTCTGATGCTGAAGTTTGACAACCATTGCCTCAGTCAATTCATTCTGTTCTTTCAAAGTACTTTTTCACACCTTCCCTCTTCTCCAATTGCTAACAACCCCCTCTCCTTACCCACTCCCGCCCGATGATCACTTTTATTTCAAAGTAAATAGAAAACAGAAGTACAGTACTCAGAAGAGAACTTCCTCATCTTCCTACATCCCCAACTGCTTGCATCTACAGGTGCTCCCGGACCCTGGCTTCTTCACTGGTGCAGAGGCCAACCCCTCTCCCCACTTGCACACTACATCCCGTCCCTTCTTTCTCCTGCGGTCATTTTTTCCTCTCCACAGGACCATTCCCGGCAGCACACAAATGTCTCTCTGTCAAAGACCAAACAAAAATAAACAAACCTCCCTGAAAAATCTGCTACTGCTACAGAGCCGGCTATCAGATATATCGTTATGTGGAACTTTCGAATACTTATATGTATTTTCTTGTTTTCAAAAAAGATAACCATGGAAGGATAAACGAAAACCTAGTACAAGTACTTAACAAAAGAGGAGGGAGAGATTAAGGGAAAAGGGAAGGTACAAAAGCTAGACTTCTCTGAATGGAATTTTTGTTTACAGTTTTGATTTTGGAGCCATGTATGTGTTTTATATAATTAAAACACCAAATCAAGTCAAAATGTAATTCAAACAAATTGGCCTCATCAAGTAACACACTGAAAGCATAGCCATGAGATGGGGCGCCTGGGTGGCTCAGTCGGTTAAGCATCCGACTTCGGCTCAGGTCATGATCTCAAGGCTTGTGGGTTCAAGTCTCATTTTGGGCTCTGTGCTGACAGCTCAGAGCCTGGAGCCTGCTTCGGATTCTGTGTCTCCTTTTCTCTCTGTCCCTCCCCCATTGTGCTCTGTCTGTCTCTGTCTCTCAAAAATAAATAAATGTAAAAAAAAAATTAAAAAAA
>NW_027530632.1:3830211-3830392 GCF_008692635.1 Crocuta crocuta
TGGGAAGTGCCAGGTGGCTCAGTAGGTTGAACGTCTGACTCTTGATTTTGACTCCAGTCATGATCTCACTGTTCATGAGATTGAATCCTGCATGGGGTTCTGTGCTAACAGCATAGAGCCTGCTTGGGATTCTCTCTCTCTCCCTCTCTCTCTCTCTCTCTCTCTCTGCCCTTCCCCTGCT
>NW_027530632.1:3830409-3830938 GCF_008692635.1 Crocuta crocuta
TCTCAGATTCCACATGTTAACATTTTTCTGTATTTGTTTTGTCTTTCTTAGTATTTTACTCTTCTTCTTTTGAAATTTCTTATTTCATCTATATAGTTTCTAAAAATAAATTCTCTAGCCACAGTAAAATGATCAAAATCATGGAATTTATGTTGAAAGGGTATTATTATGCAATCTACAGACTTTGTCCCAATTTCATCAAGCCATTCTAACGTCTTTTATGGCAAAAATACAAACAAGATTATATATCACATTTTATCTGTTAAATCTCTTCTGTCTCCTTTGATCCCTTTGATCTGAAACAATATCTGAAGAATATAGGCACAGCACTTTCTAGAATGCCCCTTAGTTTGGGTCAGTCTGATATTTCCTCATGATTCAACACAGGATCTTTGGCACAAATACCACAGCTGTGTTGCTGAGTATTTGTCAGTGAAGGAAGCACATGCTCTTAATTAGTCCCACTACTATCAATAGTAACTTTGAAACTTTTTTTTTAAGTTTGTTTATTTAGAGAGAACTCAAGGGA
>NW_027530632.1:3830969-3831465 GCF_008692635.1 Crocuta crocuta
GCGGGGGAGTCGGGGGGGGGGGGGGGAGAGAGAGAGAGAATCCCAAGCAGGCTCTGAACTGTCAGCACAGAACCCAACGTGGGGTTTGAACCCACAAACCATGAGATCATGACCTGAACCAGAGTCAAGAGTCAGACACCCAACCGACTGAGCCACCCAGGTGCCCCAATAGTAATTTTGATAATAGTATCTTCCAGGTTTGTCCCTTGTAAAATTACTCTTTTACCTTTTGTAGTTAATAAAGTATCCTGTTGGGAGCTGCTCTGAGATTGTATGAATATCCTGTCACTCTTCAAACTTTTGCCCACTAGTAACTGCCTTTCGATGGTTCTTGCTTTTAATCTCATGCTAGAATTTCCTCTACATTTATTAATTGGTTTTCTACTTACATGAGAGTTTTTCCTTCTCTCTATTCATTTACTTATTTACTTACATCAGCAGAGACTCATGAATTCTTACTTTATTCAATAGCAAAACAGTATTTTGACTGTGCATC
>NW_027530632.1:3831746-3841326 GCF_008692635.1 Crocuta crocuta
TCCCAGGTAGTATATGACATAAGGACAAAAAGAACCACAAAGAAATCTTGAATAGCATATGGTGGTTTTGTTGTTACAGGTAATGTAGGTACTTTTATACACACACCCTAGGGGATAAAGCAGATGAGTAATTTATGTTAATGTCATTAGGTACCAACGTTACTAGACAAAATCAAAGAAATTGAGTTAAAACCCTATTTTTAAAAACCAAATATGTCAGTATGAATTGATATATTTTTCTTCTAAAAAATACAGATTTATTTTTTAGCTTTGTCCACTGAAAAGTCAAAGCAGGGATAACCCAGAAGTAATAATATACCTAATACCCATATTGTGAATTTAAATACCATTTCCCACTACACAGAAATGAGGCTCCTTGGAGAAATGACTGGTTCCAGATCTGGGTCAAGAAATGAACAAGACAAACCTCAAACATCTTGTACCTGAAAGCAACAGTTCTTAGACTTTTAGAGTCTTACAAAAGGGCAGAAGACCTGACTTAAAGAAGTTCCTGCTGGCTAAAAATGGGACAATTTGAGTATCAAAATGAATAACGACTGTAATTGATTAAAATGCATCAAATATATAAAAACCATAATTCATAACAATACAAAAAAAAAAAACCTTCATTGAACACCTTTGAAGTTGCCTGGCATCCAACTTGTTATTCTGGAAATCATTTGTAGCAGCTTTATTCATAATACCCCCAAGCTAGAAACAGCCCAGATGTCCACCGACAGGAGAATGGGCAGACTGTGATATATTCATACAAGGATATTTACTCCACCATAAAAAAAAGGAACCACTGGTCACAACAAAATGGATGACTCCAGAAACATGCTGAGTGAGAGAAGCCGTACATGAAAGAGTCCATACTATATGGCTTTGTGTATAATACGCAGTTCCTAGTACAAGCAAAACAAACTTGCAGTGAAAAATACCAGAACAGTGGTTTGCCTCCAGGACATAGCAGCAGAGATTAAATGGAAAGGTGATGAGGAAGGTTTCTGGGATGATTATAACGTCTTGATAGAGAGGTGGGTTACACAGTTCTGTGCAAGTTGTCGAAACTCTTTAATGGTACTCTTAAGAGTTGTGCGTTTTCCAGCATGTAAATTTTACCTTAAACATAGTTTTAAATATTAAACTCGAATGGCATGTGTGCTGAATTTTAGTGAAAACCTGGATTGGTGGTTGGGTGAGTAGATAGATACTTGATAAAGCAAATGTGGCAAAATGTTCACTGTAGAATCTATGTGGCAAGTATATGGCTATTTACTGTACAGTTCCTTCCATTTTCTCTGTGCTCGATAGTCTTCATAACAAAACTTTGGGGGGAAGCTTCCATTTTGGAACCCCTAATAATGGAACTAGGCATTACTGGCTGCTAAAATCATTGAAAGAAAAGTCAATGGTGAACTTTGTAATGGTGGATCTAGGCAAACAACACCCAAACCCAGAGGCCAAACCTGTTGCTAAAAGTAGGACCACCAGACATTATGTTCTTCCTGATGTGTTAAAAAAAACTAAAGTATTAGTGCAAAAAACCTAGAATTGAATGTGAGTCTAGTCAAGCTCCTAAGTCTAACTACCAATTTACAGAGAACACAGGAATATATTAAATGACACCATGTAGGTATTAATTAGCCAAGTCCAGATTCTAGGAGATTCCATGAGGGAATTTACCTAGTATCTTAATGAATCATGGCATGAACATTTTTTTTTTTTAAAAAGGTAAGAGGGGGATATGGTATAGAGCCAGAGGAACTTAAGACCTATAACCATCAAATGCAATGTATGGACCTTAAAAACCAGGGGCACCTGGGTGGCTCAGTCGGTTGAGCGTCCGACTTCAGCTCAGGTCATGATCTCGTGGTTTATGGATTCGAGCCCTGCGTTGGGCTCTGTGCTGACAATTCAGAGCCTGGAGCTTGCTTGAGGTTCTCTGTCTCCCTCTTCTCTCTCTGCCCCCCCCCAAAATAAATAAACATTAAAAAAAAATTTTAAATAAAAAAAGTCATGAAATCTGGCCCTTCTTAATTAGGGATGAAATGAATAAAGAAAAGCAAGAGAATAGTGGGAGGGCAGACAAAGAAAGAGCCATCAGCATCCCCTAAGAACCAAGATACAGTGGCTCTGTAGGTAACGTTGGAGGTTTCAAGAAACATTTTGGGGTGCCTGGGTGACTCAGTTGATTAAATGTCCAACTTGTGATTTTGGCTCAGGTCATGATCTCATAGTTCATGGGACCTGGCCCTCTATCAGGCTCTGCACTGTAATCTACTTGGGATTCTCTCTCTCCCTCTCTCTGCCCCTCCCCTGCACACATGTGCACATGTGCTCGCTCTCTCGCTCACTCTTTCTCTCTCGCTCTCTCAGAATAAATAAACAAGCATTTAAAAAGCATTTTTCCTCAGGGACGCCTGGGTGTGTTAGACTCTTGGTTTCGGCTCCGGTCATGAATCTCACGATTCTTGAGTTCAAGTCCCACATTGGGAGGACACAGAGCCTGCTTGGGATTCTCTCTCTCTCCCTCTCCCTTTCTCTCTGTCCCTTCCCCACTCACACTGTTTCTGTCTCTCTCAAAGAAACTTTTAAAAAAAGCAACAAAAAAATTTTTCCTTAAACAAATGTAGACCATCACTCAAAGGAAGAGAATATCACATGAAAAGGTAGACAATATGTCTGCCTTACTTGAACACGCTTGCTTTCTCAGTAATTCTTAGCATTGTACCCTAATCTTAGAAGCAAATAATCCCTGAAAAACATTGGATAAAACAGGTAAGTCTTTGGAGAAACCAGCCAGAAATGGGACTAGAATAAATAAGCATCCAAAATAATTCCAGGAGTTTTTAATGTATTATTATATGGTCATGTGATTTGATTGTGTGTAAACTGAATTGTTCATCTTCAGCTAATCCTTATCTTTGGTTTGTTTGTTTTTCTTTCCAGCCCCACTGTGTTCTCCTCGCCTCAAAGGAAAACTCAGCACCTGTTAAACTTGGGGGCTTTGGGGTAGCTATTCAGTTAGGGGAGTCTGGACTTGTAGCTGGAGGTAAGAACACGTTTTTAAAAACTTCCTTCAAAATCTGGTCACTTTCAGGCTAGTGTAACTCTTTCAAACTAAATATTAGCCCATCCTCAGTGTTTCATACCCATTCCACACCCTCCCCCCAAAAAGTGCCATCATATGGTTTTGAACCTTAAGAATAGACTGTGCTCTTTACTCTTTGTATTCCCACTGCTTGGCAGAGAAGTGACCCTACATACAGAGATTAAAACATTGTTGGAATAAGGTGATATCTGGGGGCAAAGTGACTTCTAAAGTTGTACTGGCCAGGGGCACATGGCTGGCTTAGTTAGTAGAGCACATGACTCCTGATCTTGGGGTCAAGAGTTCAAGTCCCACATTGGGCATAGAGCTTACTTTAAAAATAAAATAAATAAAGTTGAACTGGACAAGNCTTTCAGGTTTACATCAAAGGCCAATGTTTAATTTCATACTGTTTGCCTCTTTTTATTTATGAAAGAGTCCTGATCAAGCTATCAATCTGTGTATTTGGGAAGAGTGAGCAGATGTGAATGCAGACTGACTTTATTATTAGCCAAAGCAAAACACAATTAGAAAATTCCCATGCCAGAAAAAAAAATAGCAGAAAGGTTAAAAATAGACATTCTCTCCACTAGTGTACAGAGGTGGATGCTAATTCCAGATTCAAGAATTTGGGTTTTTATTTATTCCTTTCAGTAGACTTTAGCACTGAATGCTGCCCTGTTTTTAGTTCTGTCCCTTGGTTTTGCAAATGACGTAGTTCTCCGTTCTACAAATTATCAATCTTGTAATCATTGCCTTCGATTTGCTGTCTCCTGATACTGCCAGCCTTCACAAAGAGGAAAAATATGAAAAAAAATATCAGCAGAACGTTTTTGAACCTATCATCTTTCATGAATGCTTATATTAAATTCAAATACCTGACAAATGATAAATATCAAAACAATTTGTTACACAGGATATTTCATTTAATTTAATACACCATCACTAACACATCGAAGCAGCATTAACAGTCCATCTTTTGAAAAATGAGCCAGGAGTCATAGTTGTATTCTTTAAATTGTTATTTCATCACATTGCTCTCTAAAATTAAATTGTGTCCCTTAAAGGAGGAGGGCGCCTGGGTGGCTCATTCAGTTAAGTATCGACTCTTGATTCCAGCTCAGGTCATGATCTCACAGCTTGTGAATTCAGGCCCCGCATTGGGCTCTATGCTGACAGCTCAGAGCCTGGAGCCTGCTTTGGATTCTGTGCCTCCCCCTCTCTCTGCCCCCTTCCTCCCTCCCTCCCTTCCTCCCTCCCTCCCTCTCTCTCTCTCTCTCTCAAAAATAATTAAACATTGAAAATAAAATTAGGTTTATGGGGTGCCTGGATGTCTCAGTCAGCTAAGCGTCCTACTCTCGATCTCAGCTCAGGTCTTCATCTCGGGGCCATGAGTTCAAGCACCATGTTGGGCTCCACACTGAGCATGGATTCTACGTACAAAAATAAATGAAAATGAATTTTAAAATTAAATTATGTTTAGATTTTCTTCTACTTTTACATTCTCTTCCAGCTAATTATTTCCAACAATGTGAAAAATTGCAGCAAGTATAATTTTAAAAACTGATTCAAAACTTACATCTGTGATTAGAAGGACTGACCTTAGGATCAGATAGGAATACATCATTTAATTGTAGAATCATTGAATCTCAGAATGCCAAGTGGCCTTAACTTCTCCAGTCTGGTAACCAGTGATTGCCTTCTCTCATAAAATTCCCAGCAAAAGGTTCAGCTCTAGTTTAATTCCTCAGCTGGCAAAGAATTCACTATGATCTGGGACCATATTTCCATTTTTGGAAAGCTTAAGTACTGAAACATTCATCTTTGCATAGAAGAGAAATCCATTCCATCATTTCCACCCAGTGCTGCTACTTCTGACTTGTGGAGCCACACACAACAATTTTAATCCTTCCACATGATAGCCATTCAGATGTTTAAAGACTGATCGTGTGCCCCTAAGTCTGATCCAGATTAACTTGCCTACATTAATTTAGCCATTTTTCATATAAGAATCTCCTTGCTGGGGCGCCTGGGTGGCTTAGTCGGTTAAGCGTCCAACTTTCGCTCAGGTCATGATCTCGCGGTTCGTGAGTTCCGGCCCCGCGTCGGGCTGTGTGCTGACTGCCAGCTCAGAGCCTGGAGCCTGTTTCAGTCTGTGNATTATCCATGTTACACCTCTGGCTCGTATTGATCTTGCTATCAGCTACAATTCCCAAGTTGTTTTTAAACAATTGTTGCTATTAAACTACCTCTCTTAAGTCTGGTATTTGTACAGATCACCCCTATGTAAAGACTACATAGTTACAACAAATAAGTTCTGATGATTGCATCCTCAAGATGGATGGGATGAAATGAAATGACACAAAGTCCTTTTATATGTTCTATACTGACGACATATAATGACTTTGTTTCTCTTTATCTGGATTTGTATCCTGTTAGTATTCAAAGCATCAGCTTCATATTTTACTGTGCATCTTTATTGAAGGGAAAAAACAGATTGATTCCGCTAACATAGACATTTTCTACATGTTACTCTACTTTCTTAAAGTCCATGAGTCTTTCCCCTAAATTGTATATATTTTTTTCTTAATGCTTATTTATATTTGAGAGAGGGAGAAAGAGTGTTAGCAGGGGAAGGGCGAAGAGACAGACACACACAGAATCCAAAGCAGGCTCCAGGCTCTGAGCTGTCAGCACAGAGCCTGACATAGGGTTCGAACCCACAAACCGTGAGATTGTGACCTGAGTCGAAGTCGGACACTTAACCAACTTAACCAACCAGGCACCCCTAAATTGTACATTTTTAAAGCTGATTTTGAACTTACAGTGTGTCAGTTTGCAAAATTTATTTTTCTCAGTGATTCTGGAATTAAAATAGTTTCTGATGGTCAAAATGTCATTTCTTCACATACCTTTCCTTCTAGTCTTGAAATAACTACTTCAAGCATTACAGTGTTTTTAAAAATATAACCTATCTAGACAAAGGATGAATGATCCCTCTTATAGAAAGCTTTCTTACTGTTTAAGGCACTTTTGAAACTATACTACCATTAGCTTGTTTGCTAATACTTAACAGCTATTTCCCTGTCAGTTGGAATCTTTGATTACTCAGTCCTCCAAATAGAAAGGAATTCTCTCCTTTATATGTTCCATAGAGTAGAAAGCAGTTACATGTATTTGCATTTAACCTGGCTGAAATTCTGCCATTTGGAAAACTTACTTATCCAGAAGATAACTAGGAACCTACAGAGTAATTATTTTTCCAGCAAGACATTTCTTGACCTTAATACCTATTCATGGTCTTCTCAAATGAGCTTCTGAGGATACACTGAAATTGTGTGTTTCACAGTTGTGTGTGACACACAAAATTGTGTTTCACTGAAATTGGCATGCTACCATTTTTCATAGTTTTATGGATCTGTGTTCCTTCATGCTTTGCACCTGTTACTCCCTGTGGTTGGAATACCTTTTGTCATTTTCTGTATCTACTTAACTCTTACTGCTCCTGAAGCCTGAGAGGCTGAACTGACAATCATCTCCTCTTAAAAGTGGGCTGATCTTCACCATCCCAAGTTAGGTGACCCTATTCCTTCTCTTCCATTTCACCATAACTATCTGGGCTGCATACCTCCAGATCATATTTGATGCAGGGATTCGTAATCATATCAAAGACTGAGCTTTGTGAGGACAAGGGGGATCATAGTTTATCCCTCTGTATGTCCACAGCACCTCCCATTGTGTCTAGGACCTAGCAGGCACTTAGGAAATTGTTACTAAATGAAAGAATCTGGTTGCTAATTTGTTTCTGGTTAATAGTAGATTTTATGCAACAGATGAGGAGAAGGTAAGGCTGGAGTAAGCACAGTAAAAGAAATGAAAGCCTGACAGAAAAAGTATATTGAGCATATACCAAAATGTAGAAAGCACAGCCCCCTTTTAATACTGAAGAACTGAGACGCCTGGGTGGCTCAGTCGGTTAAGTGCAACTTCAGCTCAGGTCATGATCTCACGGTTCATGGGTTCGAGCCCCACGTCAGGCTCTATGCTGACTGCCAGCTCAGAGCCTGGAGGCTGTTTCGGATTTTGTATCTCCCTCTCTGACCCTTCCCTATTTGCTCGCTCGCTCTCTCTCAGAAATAAATAAAAACACTAAAAGAAAAAATACTGAAATACTTGGCCCTTGCATACCCGTGAAGTTCCTGAGGGCATTTTCTGTTCTACAGCATAGTTCTTTCATTGATATCCACAGGACAATTCTGAGTCATCAAGAAAAGGTTAAATTATGTGCACCATCTTGTGTAAAAGAAGTCCAAAAATTGTAGAAAGATAACCGTCCAAAACTATTAAAATAATACGGTTTGGGTGTGTAAAGATCTGAGTCCTAAAGTATTGAATGTGTAGCTGTTCAGAATAATTCCTTACCCTGAGCTTCTAGGTAATGAGGTGTTATTATATTATCCCCAAGTCTAACATTTAAATATTTAAATGTATATCTGAAACCTCTCAGATACAGTGACATTTAATTTGGTTTGGTAACTGACCACAAAATTCTAAGAACAGGAAGTCAAAGTCATAAAAATCAAGTGACCACAAAGAAGGAAAAGTCAAATGATCACAAGCAAAGAGTCCGGGAAGGTTGCTGTGTGTCAAGGGTGAACTCTGGTCCTTTCACCTTCTACTGATCTGTACAAAATACTGTAAAAAGTTCAATCAAAATTAAATAAATAAACTTTTTTTTTTTTTAAAAATGAACATTAGGGGTGCCTGGGTGGCTCAGTTACTTAAGCATCTGACTCTTGATTTCAGCTCAGATCATGATCTCATGGTTTGTGGGATCAAGCCCTGCATCAGGCTCTGTGCTGACAAGAGTGGCGCCTGCTTGGGATCCTCTCTCTCCCTCTGTCTCTCTGTCTCTCTGTCTCTGTCTCTCTCCTCTCTCAAAATAAAAAAAAAATAAAAAAAATAAAAACATTAAAACAGGGGCTCCTGGGTGGCTCAGTTGGTTAACCATCCAACTTCAGCTTAGGTCATGATCTCCCAGCTCTTGAGTTCGAGCCCTGTATCGGGCTTTGTACTGACAGCTCAGAGCCTGGAGCCTGCTACAGATTCTGTGTCTCCCTCTCTCTGTCCCTCCTCTGCTTGTGTTCTGTGTCTCTTTCTCTGTCTCAAAACTAAAAGAATGAATGCTTATTTTCCAGACTGGGGTAGTCTTTGATCCAGGTAAACAGAGGATCTCCTTTTTGAGTTGCTCAGCCCTTCCTCATGTAGGAAGTGGTAGGAGTCAAGTTGAGTTTCAAAACCTCATCCCAACTATAAGAAGGTGCCTGACTGGAGCCATGGTACTGGTACCCTGATCTCTTGCCCGGCTTTTCCCAGCTCCTGCTATCAGAACCAGGTGAACCATCCAGCAGCCCTGCTCTGTCCAGCCTGTTCATGAAGTAGGAGGCTTAGCTCTCATTCTTTCAGCTTCTCAGTGTTACTAGAGGAAGCAAAATGGGGCAATATGGAATGAAAATCTTCCCTTCCAATCAGTATAGTTTTCACTGGTCTACTGCACATTTTAAGTGAGAATATTTTCATTCTCTGAACCCCGAAGTTAACTTCTTCCATTATATGGGAAGAAAGGGAACCATAATGAGTCACAGCAAAGGAATATCCCCAGTACACAAGCTAGGAGCTACTTTATCCTTTGCCATCCCAGCCTAATTTTGACAGTCACTAACTGGACTTTGTGGTATATTTTCTCTAGCTGAATTAGAAGATTTGTAAGGTCTTTTTTTTTTTTGCTTTAAACCACAGTTCTGATCTGTAGACAAAGTATTGTGCAGTGTTAAAAGTAAAAAATTATCTTGGACTCCATATGATAAGAGAGGAGGGGCACGGGAAGGAGGAAGGAAAGAAGGAGAAGGCCAAGTCTGCACGCAAAAACAGTTGCCAAGGCTGGTGGGCACTTCCCCTCCCAGAATAATTTTCCCTACAGGGCACACCCTTTCATTCGGCAGTGGAGGACTAGACTCCCTTAGGGATATGGAGTGAAAGATGATTACTAGTGTGCAAATAACTGCTATCAGATTCCTTCCTAAAAGCTAGTTTTGATGGGGGTTGGAGAGAAGACTAGCTTTAAAACTAAATTTAAAGAAGATGTAGGTCAGGGGGGCATCTGGGTGGCTCAGTCAGTTAAGTATCCAACTCCTAAATCTTGGCTCACGTCATGATCTCACAGTTCGTGAGTTCAGGCCCCACATCCAGCTCTGCACTGGTGGTGCAGAGCCTGCTTGGGATTCTCTTTCTCTCCCTCTCTGTCTCTACCCCCCACCCTCTCTCAAAATAAATAAATAAACTTAAAAAAAGAAAGAAGAAGATGATGGAGGCCAAAGAGGATTGAATGTGAGGAGTTTTACGACTTTGCTTTGGTTTATGTCATGCATTTGCTATCATTCTCCCCAAATGTTAACATTCAGAAGCTTAAAAAAATCCGACATAAGG
>NW_027530632.1:3841509-3841847 GCF_008692635.1 Crocuta crocuta
TCTGTGCTGACTGCCAGCTCAGAGCCTGGAGCCTGTTTCAGTCTGTGACTCCCTCGCTCTCTTTGACCCTCCCCTGCTCACACTGTCTCTCTCTCTCTCCTAGAAATAAATAAAACATTAAAAAAAATTAAAAATCCGACATAAGAAAATGTTACTAAGCATCATGATTTGCTGCAATCGGTTCCTAAAATTAATTGAACAGGATTTCAGATTCAGTCATATTCCAAATCAAAGTTCTCAGCATTAGATTTAATTTGAGATTTTCCATGTGGCAGTCAAAAGTAGCCTTTTTCTCCATGGATGTTTTCTCCTGCCTCCTCCTCTGCCCTCCCTGCCGT
>NW_027530632.1:3842096-3842484 GCF_008692635.1 Crocuta crocuta
CACTAAACCATCTGAGCCACTCAGGCACCGATGAGCATGTGACTCTTGATCTTGGGGGTATGATTTCAAGTCCCACACTGGATATAGAGATTACTTAAAAATAAAATCTTTAAAAAAAAACGAGAGGGAGCACATGGGTGGCTCAGTCAAACATCAAACTTCGGCTCAGGTCATGATCTCACAGTTTGTGGATTCAAGCCTCATGTTGGACTCTGTGCTGACAGCTCAGCCTGAAGACTACTTCAGATCCTGTGTCTCCCTCTCCCTTTCTCTCTTGTCCCTCCCCACTCACGCTCTGTCCCTCTCTCTCAAAAATAAACATCAAAAAATAATTTTTAATAAAAAATAAATAAAAAGACAAAGTGCCTGTCCTGGGCTCTGTATTTTC
>NW_027530632.1:3842533-3844968 GCF_008692635.1 Crocuta crocuta
TTATTGTTCTGTTTTCAGTTTTCAAATGAGGGGGAAAAAAGCCCATTGCATATAAACATTTTTCCTTGTTGTTGTTTTAAACATAGGACGCGTTGGAACACCTCATTTTATGGCCCCAGAAGTTGTCAAAAGAGAGCCTTATGGAAAACCTGTAGATGTCTGGGGTTGTGGCGTGATCCTTTTTATCCTGCTAAGTGGTTGCTTGCCTTTTTATGGAACCAAGGAAAGATTGTTTGAAGGCATTATTAAAGGAAAATATAAGGTAATACATTATGAATGTTTTTTTTTCCAATTGAGATTAAATTATTCTGAAAAAATGTGAAGTTGTCTGTCTTTGGACTTCCTGATTGTCACGTAGTTACCCAGTCAGAGAAAAGTTCTTTGCTGACATCATTGATCCATTTGCCTTGTTAGATGATATAAGCCTCAAGTAAATTTCTGAATCACTATCAGCTGCACTGTCATCTAGGCGGAAGGGAGGAGACTGGCTTTAAAACAACCACGGCCTTGCCCCTCTATTCCCCTCTCCTTGGTGCTGCAGCTGAAGTGTATCCCACGTGTTTGGAACCCGACCCCATGTTTAGCCTAGAAAACAGGGACCCTAGTCCTCTTTGATACAGAATCCAGTATGTGCAAGTCAAAAGTTTAGGAGTCTTGGGCCCTCAGATTCACAAAACCAATGCTTTTCTCACAAATCCATTCTAGCAAAACTGCCCATTTAGCTAGGTCAGAGAAATCATTTGGTTAGTGTCCTACATATTTCAAATAAAATTCTAGTTTAGGGAAAGAATTTGGAATGACCCTTGAAATTTACTGGGATAGAATTTGACCATTTTATTTTACCTCAGGTGAGGTGTTTGCGACAGACGTGAGCCCAGATTTTAAAAGTATCCACTCTGCATGGTGCCCAGACCGCCTCTTCAGGCTAATCTTGGAAAATAAACTTCTTGGCCCCTTCTTTCTATAATTTGGAGAAAGGGCTTCATTTTTAAATCTTTTTGCTCAGTTTGTAAAGTGAAAATGGAAATTTCATCCCGATGATTTAGTAACTCTTTACTTTATGTTTTATATGAGCCTTTACTTGTTTTACTTTACCACACATGTTGTTCCACGTTATGTAGTCAACTAGCACACCGAAACCCTACGTCCCGGGATAAACCGCAATGCCGGTATCACGACTGCAACTCACAACATAACTTAGAGCCATTTTGGCGGGACTTAAACATTCATATTCTTCTTAGAGTGTTCTGGATTGGAAACCACATACATTGTTTGCAGAGTTCTGATTAGCGTGTTATTACTTGCATTATTAAAAAATTAAAAACTGCATCACTGACATTGTGAATGGCTCTACCAAACAGAGCTAAGGAGTGCTTGAAAGGTTATAAGCCAAAGGATGGTCTTGCTTGCTGTCCCAGCTCTTCCATCCATTTGCCCTCTCCCATCGTGTGTGGCTGACAGAGTCAGCTGCTGTGTGTGGGAAACATGGGGGAGTGTGTGTCTGGATACCAGATCAGGGCGGCTTATGTTGGGGAAGTTCTTTTTCCGCCTCATACTACTGAAACCTGTACTTTCTATTTAACAGAAGCACTGTTTCATTTTCAGCCATGCCTGGTAACGTAAAACCAAACACACGAGTTTGTATAGCGCCAGACTCCAAAACTGTGAGGCCTGTTTTCATTTCCTCAGTAATGTTAGAGTTTTATAAAGGACTTCAAGGAAGAGGGCGGGGGGAAGAAATGAAAGGTAAAGTAGCTTCAGGGTGGCAGCCTTGTCTTTTTTTAATGTTTTACTTATTTTTGAGAGAGCAAGAGAGCGCACGCAAGCAGGGGAGGGGCAGAGAGAGAGAGAGGGACGACAGGATTCGAAGCGGGCTCTGTGCTGACAGCAGCGAGCCCACAGCCTTGTCCTTTTAAACATTAAATGAAGCCTGTAGAGGTGAGAATGAGTTATGCTTTTAATTTTTAGCCTTGTGCATCATCCGCTTATAAGGGCATGCAGGTTTGCCTCTTATTTTATTTGGATTAAGGTCTATGCCAAAACTCTGTTAACAGAGAAGGATGTTTTAAGTATAGGTTTTGTTCTGCTTCTCTTAGAGTCAGTTGGCCACTGGGGAATAAAATCAATCCTTCCAAGGTAACTAAATGTCTCAGGAAGCTGCTTGTAAGTAATCATCCCCCTCCAATCCCTGGAAATTGTGAGTGGCTGTCGGGAATGCATGCCCATGGCTTTTTCACTGAATTTTGCCAAGGGAAATCACAGATACTTAACATATGAAAATAAACACAATTAGCAATGCATCAGCTTAATAATAATACTAGAAGTAACAATAGCTAACTCACACATAACACTTAGTATGTGCCTGGAACTATGCTAAGCACTCCTATTAACTCATTTTATCCTCACAGCGACTTATGACATAGATACCGTATAAT
>NW_027530632.1:3845547-3846199 GCF_008692635.1 Crocuta crocuta
CATAGATACCTTATAATAAAATCTCCCACCTGCCTTTTGGAGTTATAAACATTCACTAATAATAGAATTCTTCCTTTGTGCTAGTTTAGTTGCTAACTTCCTGGTTTCCAAGGCAATGTGCTTCATTCCAACCGACTCTGGTATTTGATTTCCTCTATTTTTAAAGCATTGAATAGGTTTTTTTTGTTTCTTTGTAAGAAATGTGGACTGTTTACACATGCCAAAAGTTAAATTATTTTAAGACCTCCATTCTTAGTATTATAGTAAGTCAGAATGGCGTGACAGCTATATCATAATTTCTGTACCTGGCGGTTTGAAGCTTTGATGTTAGTAACTTATTTACTCTTTTACTTGACTAACCTCAGCTNCCCCACATTTTCCGCAGCTTTGTTTGAAGTAGAGATCCATCTCTACCATCAATGATAAACCCGGTGGGCCTTTCATATATATGTATATGTATATTGTGCTATGATTCTGTCAGCATTTATTTTTACATTTTTTTAATTATTGAAAATTTCAAACAAAAGTAGTAGCAATAACAGTACAGTGAAACCCCAGCTCCACCACTTAGCAGCATATAGCCAATCTGGTTTTATCTGTATTCCACATACTAGCTGATTATTTTGAAGCAAACCTCAAAAAGAAAGTTTCC
>NW_027530632.1:3846293-3855734 GCF_008692635.1 Crocuta crocuta
TGGTGGCTTTTAACAAAAGAACTCTGAACAAAACCCTTGAGCTCTGGGGGTGTTTTTCAATGAAATTTTGATGGTCTCTTTTAAAAACTTTCATAGTTTATAAACTGCTACTGGCCTTCAGTGATTTTAGTTGAGCTTACTTGATCTTTTAAGGTAAATGTGTGAGAATACCACTTAACTGGGATATATGCTGACATTTAATTTCAACTAACTTTTTTATAAAAGATGAAAATATGTTTCCCTAAGTATGAAAAGATGCAGGCTGTCATTGTCTATCATCATGGATAGCCAGTGGATACTTCCACAGCCGAAGTCGAGGTGGCCATGGCTTTAGTTTTCAAATAAGCGAGACTGTTCTGTAGCCCTGTTTTGTTCCCTTTATAAACTCAACCTCCCAGATTAATTTCAGCTACTCTTCTCAGCCAAAGGAAGAGAGAAACCCTGGATTGGACTCTCTCATAAACAGGATGTGGGGGGAGGGACATCTACTTCTCAACCTCTACTCACTTGAGAAATCTTACCACCAGTTGCAGATGACTTCTCAACCCCTTTCCCCGAGGACAGATCATTCCGACCTTAAAGAGCACATCAGCCCTAGGATGGGGAAGAGGGAACAAGGCTAAGCCTCTTCCAATCCCCTACATTATTTCAAACTGACCAGTTGATGACAATTTCAGTAGGATGGCAACAAGATGGCAGTCACTTTAGTTAAAAGATCTGACAAGCAGAAGTGACAATTGGTTGGAATTCTGCCTGTTAGAAAAAGAACAAGGAACATTTTTCACTTCCCATCCACCAGTACAGAGCCTCACAGGAGCCAGAGTGAATTTCAGTGTCTAATGCTAACCCTTGGCCACACTGTAGTGATTCCTTTGAACCGTGATGCAAGTCATGATTTCATTTGGCTTTAAACTGTTAGAGACTTTATTCTCCATCTTTCTCCCTTAAAAGGTGACCTAGGTCTCCCCTTTTTCAACCCATGGCATTGCTAGTTCCTGGCACCAGGCAGCTAATGCAAACTCCTCCAGCCATTTGGCTTCTTGATATTAAATAAGCAATAAGACCCCACTGGCCTCACCCTGGCTGTCCCACTTGCCTTCCCAGTGGCAAGCCCAAAGCATCCCTTCCCTTTTTCTGCTTCCTGGTCTCAGACATATTCTTCTTCCCCGGGAGCTACCTTGCTCTTTTCCTCACAGATCCACTTTCTCCCAAGTCCTGTATCTTTTGATCAACTCATAGATTTATCCATTTGTTTGACTTTAGTCAGTTGACCTTGTGGCTGAGTTGTCTCATCTCTACAAGAGGGCCAAAAGTAACTTCACTGAGGACAGTATACAAGCGAATGGGTTATTCTGTAGGACCGATGGTAGCAGTATATGTTTTCTGAAATTCTGAAATTGCTATACAGTGACCAAAATATCCTACTAGGAACTTTGCATAACTTCACAATCTCTGTGGATTCCAGTTTTTCAAAAGAGAACGTTTTAAAATTTCTTTAAAAATTCCATTTTAGTCCTTTCTAGATGAAAGTATCTACTCTCTTTAGCTAGGGTAGAAACTGCAGCCGTGAGCATTCTGTTCTTCCACTATTAAAAATATTATAACTTATGTGACATCAAGAACATATGTAAGGAATATTTATTGATGCAAAACCTCATATGTGTGGCAACAGCCACCAAAGACTTGCCTTTGTCCTCTTCCTTAGAGAGCAAGCCCATAGAATCACATTTCTGTTCTTTGAGAATTTTATTCACATTGAAACAGTGTAGGAACATTACATCGTGGTGAATGTTACCTTCTCACTGGGCAATAACTGGAATTTTCCTTTCCTTCTCTTCAGATGAATCCAAGGCAGTGGAGCCATATCTCTGAAAGTGCCAAAGACCTAGTCCGTCGCATGTTGATGCTGGATCCAGCTGAAAGGATCACCGTGTATGAAGCACTGAATCACCCATGGCTTAAGGTACCTGAGCTCATAGGTGGCCATCTATACTTTGTGTGAACCCTTCCAGCAAAAGGGCCACTCTTTGCATGTTTTCTCTGAATGCCCCCCCCCTTTTTTTCTTTAGTTTTGTTCATCTTGTTTGCTGCTTTTACACAGCCTCTGTAAATATCTGAATAGAGGACTATACCACTGTAGTGACGTTCAGCTATCAGGGAACAGAGGCAGATTTAGACACAACGTACCATGGAGGAAGGTCTGTTGGTTCTCCACCAACACAGGTTCCAAAGATGTGCAGCACAAACGAGTGAAGTAGTATAACCAAAAGTTACAGTCTTTACTTTGGGCTGACCGTGTGGTTCATAACATTATTTTTATTTCAAGAGATGCTAGATATGGATTGACTGTTCTAGGAAAATGCGAGCTTTTTAAAAAATTTTTATTTATTTTGAGAGAGAGAATCCTCCCACTGTCAACAGAGAGCCTGATGTGGGGTTCAATCCCAGGAACAGTGAGATCACAACCTGGGTCACACGCTTAGCCAGCTGAGCCATCCAGGTGCCCTGGAAGAAGCTCAATTTTTTCAATTCTTTATCTATCCTATCTCACAGATTCATATTAAGGAAACTTGTAATTTGGGACTTCAGCGCAACAGCACTATTTAATTAAGACATTATATGGTTCAGTAATTCCAGAAAACTCTCAATGTACAGGTGAGAAAACAAAGGCTCACAGAGGTTTGAGAATCTTGACCCAAGTCACAGTTGTCAGTGGCGGAACCAGGATTTTAACTGAGCCTACCAACGACGCTTTCCTTTGTGTGCGAGGTCCTCTCTCTTTCACTTACTCAAGGACATCACTCCAGCAATCTCCCCATTCCTGCATCATTGCTTTTCTGTCTCTGTTGAACCTAATATGCTACTGTTTATTTTTATTACACACACACACCTCCTGACCCTACAGCCACCTCCAGCTTCTACTACTGCTCTTGTCAAGTCAGTAATGACCTTCACATTGCTGAAGTCAAATCTCAGGCCTTCTCCCTTTTGGCATCTCAGTACCATTTGACACCCACCCTGAAACGCTGTCCTCCGTTGGCCTCAGGCCTCCTGGCTCTCCTGGTTTCCCTTATCCCTTTCTGGCTGCGCCTTCTCAGATCGTACTGATTCCTCCTCATCTCCCCACACACACCTCTTCACGTTGGGGTGCTGCAGGCCTCCATCCTTGCTCCTCTATTTCCCTGTCTCCATTCAGGCCTTTGGAGACCTCAGCTAGTTTTAATGGCCTTAAATGCCCTTCGTACCCTGATGAGTCCAGAATTTATACCTTAAGACCAGGCCTCTCCCTGGAGGGATTCTTTCTTAATCCAGAGTGTACACTCTCGCTCCCTGACACCTCTCTTATTTCACCCCCTACTACTCTCCTCTTACTCTGTTCCCTGCATATTGGCCTCACTGCAGTGCTCAGGCAGCAGGCACATCCTGGCTTCAGTGCCTCTGTGTTAGTCCTCTTCTTTCCTCGGAGCTCTCTTCCCCAAACATAGTCATGGTTTCTTCCTTTACCACCTTCAAGTCTTGGCTTAGTAAGAGCTTTCCAGTTCACTCAGTCTAAAATTACGGGGAAGAACGCCCCCTGCCACCAGTATTCCCTGTCACCCCTTCCCTGCCTTAGTGTTCTCCATAGCATTTGTCACAATAAGACACACCTATATTGTGTTTGTAGCCTATTTACCCCCTTTAAAAAACAAGCTGCAGAAGAGTGGGAATTTGGAGTTGATAGTTCACTTCCATCCAGCACTCTACAAAGTGTGTGGCATAGACTAAGTGCTCAATAAATATTAGTTATGATTTAATGAATGAACGAAGGAATGTTCATTATATGATACCATGCTACTTCCCCAGAGATTATGCAGAAACAATAAGATATATTAAAATGTAGATTAATAATGGATCTTAGTGACAGTGACACAGAATGATGAAATTAAACAACAGTTTTGAGATTCCAGTGGATCTTGAGTCTCCATAAGAATATTATCAAATCTGCATTCAACCCTCTGATGTGCAATTCTAGTTATTCTTGACTTGAAACACTCAGTTCTAGCTATTCATGATTTCCCCCAGAAGAGAGTAGGCAAACAGTTCTTAGATATATTCTTAATAATTTCCCCCCAGAAATGACCGGTGTGGGTGGGGTCCCCTTTCTCCTTTGCCTTTCTCAGTTTCTCTGTAATGCGGATCGTTTGTTCATTAGAAGCTAGTTCAAATGCCAAAGTACAATGAAAATGGTAGTCATATTAGTCATTTTTACGATCCTTTAGAAAAGTTAGCTTTCATTATCATACTTATCTTGACTACTAACATTTATTTTTGGAAACCCTCATCCCTGCAGTGAATATACTTCTTGTTCTAAATAATCCAGGCTTAATACATAATAGATTTCTGGCACCAGAGAGACACAGACACAAAAAAGTCAGTAACTTAAATGAAAAAGTTCCAAAAGGCTGTTTGAGCTCAAAATCATGTGCCGTGTCTGAACTAGTTTACCTTGATGGCTTATGTGCCATCTGAAGATGGAAGAATTCCATGAGAAAGTTATCTAGCTGATGTGAATAGCCTTCCTAAATTTAAATACTTGTCCATGTATACTTGTAAATCATTGCTGTGGGTGTAATTGGTGTTGATTTAGTAAACACTAAATTTAAGCTATAGTTCATGTTATGAAAAACTTCTGAGTAACTGCAAATTGAAGAAATAAGATGATGAAAATGCATATAATGATGAGTGTGGCCAAAGTCAGANCCATGACTTTGTGTCAAAAAAAAAAAAAAAGAAAAGAAAAGAAAAAGATTCCTCCAGTAAAACCACAAGAAATGTCCTATTCAGTCATTTCATATCAAAAAATACTTTGAGTAAATAGTCCAAGTAACATGTGAATGTCTTATGATTGTCAAAATATAGTACGTTTAGTGCCTTCATCTAAAGTAGTGATGTTTGCTATGAATATTCATTCCCGCAAAAGACCAACTAAAATTGTATTTTCCTTATAGATGATGGAGCTCTTTCCACACCCTTTGTAGCCTTGATATGGAGACCCTAAAGTACATTGACTGTAACAAAACATGAAAACGATATTTCTAGAAGGCTAGTCCATTTGAATTTTGGAAGAACACCAGAGAGAGAAAGGCGGCAGAGTCAGGCTGCGAAAAGGATTTTCAGATGATACTAATATAACATAAACACATGGAAAGATAAGCTCAAAGAAGCCACAGGGGAGAAGCCTCACAGGAGTACAGGAGGATGGGCTCAGGGAGACCAGTGAGGTACAAGAGAGATCACTGTCTAGAGCTCCAGGGAGGATCACATGTGTTAGTGTGCCTAAAGGAAGCCCTGGCCTCCGTGTGGGAAGTCCAGGGAGCACAGGCGAAGCATCACAAAGTGTTCAGGCCATGTGGGAGTGGGAACAGGAAGCAAACTAATATAATACAAACATCAGCTATTTGAAGGACTGCACAGTAGTAGACTAGAAATTCTGGTTTGTGAGGAGAATACGTATGGTCTAGAATTTCCAAATTAAGTGCTTTGTTTTTGCTTTTGGTTTTTTATTAAAAATTTTTTTAATGTTTATTTTTGAGAGAGAGAGAGAGAGAGAGGAAGGGTCTGAGTTGGGGAAGGGCAGAGAGAGAGAGAGAGAGAGGGAGACACAGAATCCCAAGCAGGCTCCAGGCTCTAAGCTGTCAGCACAGAGCCCGATGTGGAGCTCGAACCCATGAACCATGAGATCATGACCTGAGCCAAAGTCGGATGTTTAACTGACTGAGCCACCCAGGTGCCCCTGTTTTTTATTTTTTTTAATATTTATTTATTTATTTATTTATTTATTTATGAGAGAAAGTGTGTAAGCAGCAGAGGGGCAGAGAGAGAGGAGGACAGAGGATCCAAAGCAGGCTCTGTGCTGACAGCAGAGAGCCAGACACGGGGCTAGAACCCAAGAATCGAGAGACCATGACCTGAACCAAAGTCGGACACTCAATCGACTGAGCCACCCAGGTGCCCCTTAAGTAATTTGGATATTAAGGTGTAGATGGTAAAAAGCTCCTGCAAGCTTTTGAGTGATGACACAGTGTAAGCAACATGCTCGTAGAATTCCTGTGGACACTGTATGTATGTGCGTCATCTGTCAGAATACAAGTGCTAGAGGCAAAGAGAGCCTGTAGAAGCTGTGGCGGTGACAGGGGCCTAGACCCAGGGAGTAAAGTTGGGAGTGGGAAAGAAGTACTCAAACTGAGAGATTTTAAGGAAGGAAAACTGATAAAGCTCAGTTGAGTGATTCGAGGTATTTGGAATTAGGAAGCCCACAGGAGAGTTAAACATGTAGCGTGGAAGTGACTTCTTATAAACCTTTCATTCTGAAATAATTGTAGACTCACAAAGAAGTGGCAAAAACAGGGACACCTGGCTGGCTCAGTCGGTAGATGTCCCGCNAAAATAAAATCTTAAAATATTTAAAAAAAAATTTTTTTTTAATAGAAGTGGTAAAAACAATACAGAATTCCCATGTATACTTCGCCATTCTTCCCCCAGTGATAACACCTTATATAACCAGAACTAGAAAAATGACACTGGAGCACTGAAACCGCAGGCCTTACTCAATTTTCACCAGTTTTTGTATGTATTTTGTGTGCGTGTTTCTATGAAACTTTGTCACATGGAAGTATATAAGCATGACCATAATCAGGATATAGAAGCGCTCTGTCACCCCTTAATGATCACATCCACTCCCTACCCCAAACCCCTGATCCATTTTCCATCACTATCATTTTTGTCTTTTTGATAGTATTAAATAAATGGGATTATACAATATGTAAACTATTTAAGAGAAACTCATGTTTCCTGTATGTTTCTCTCTTCCTCTCAAGCAACTACCACACTCAACAGCACTTCTGACACCAGGAGTGCCTGGGTTTTTTCCCCCACACCAAGCAGTTCTCTGACACACATTTTAATTCAGTTCTGACACTAACTGAAGTCCATGCAGACCCCACAGGTTAAGGGCTCGGTCCCATGAGACTCTCCCCCACTTCCATTGCCAATCACAAGGAGTGGGTCCCCAGGTGACCCATGAACTCTGTCAGACTTGGCTACAAGTTGGAGGAGCCCATAACCCACCCACTCCCAACTTTGGATTTGATTATTTGCTGGAACAGCTCACAGAACTGAGGGAAACACTTACATTTACCAGTTTATTATACGATAAAGAATATGGTAAAAGATACAGATGAAGAGATACATAGAGCAAGATCTGGAAGGGTCCCAAGCACAGAAGTTTCTTTTCCCACAGAAGTTTCTGTTCCCACAGAAGGTGGGGTACACCTCTCTCCTGGCATGTACATATGTTCATCAACCCAGAAGCTCTCCTAACCCCATAGTTTTGGAAATTTTCTGAAGACTTCATCATGTAGGCATGTATTGATCATTAACTCTATTTCCAGCCCCTCTCTCCTCTCAACAAAATGGGAGATGGGACTGAAAATCCCAAGCTTTTATTCATAACTTCGTCTTTCTGGTGACCATCCCCATCCAGGAGCCCACCAAGAGTCACCTCATTAAAACAATGACACTGCTGTCACCTAGGAAATGCTATAAGATTTAGGAACTCTGTCTGGAACCAGAGTCAAAGACCAAATATTAGGACAAAAAAATGCTCCCACTGCTCTTATCACTTAGAAAATTACAAGGGTTTTAGGAGTTCTACCTCAGGAACTGGGGTCAAAGACTAAATGTTAGAACAAAAGATTCTCCTGGCACCCCTACTTAGAAGGGTTTTAGGGCTCAGTGTCAGGAACTAGGGTCAGAGACCAGTGTACAGATTTCTTATTTCTTCACAGATTAGGTGTTTTTAGTCAGGATAATGCCCTTGAGGTCCTTTCAAGTTGTGCATATCAAAGGTTCATTCCTTTTATTACTGAATAATACTCTGCTGTATGGTTGTACAGCACTTCGTTTATCCATTCACCTTTTTAAAAAAATTTTTTAACGTCTATTTAATTTTTGAGAGAGAGACAGAGCACAATTAGGGGGAGGGGTAGAGAGAGAGGGAGACACAGAATCGGAAGCAGGCTCCAGGCTCCAAGCTGTCAGCACAGAGCCCAGTGCAGGAGTCAAACCCGTGAACCACAAGATCACAACCTGAGCCAAAGATTAACTGACTGAGCCACCCAGGCACCCCTGTCCATTCACCTTTTGAAGGGCATTCGGGTTGTTTCCAGTTTGGGGCTAATACAAGTGAAGCTGCTAGGAACATCTAGATACAGATTTTCATTTCTCCAAAGTAAAAACCTGTGAGTGGGGTTGCTGAGTCCTATGGCAAGTATATGTTCGACTTTGTAAAAACTGCCAAATCATTTTCCAGAATACCTGAATGGTTTTACTCTCTTACCAGCAGAATATGAGAGAACCACTTGCTCTATATCCTTGTCAGCACTTGGTAATGTCAGCATTTTTTTAACCTTTTGTAATTGCTTTTAGGAACATTTTTATCTTTTTAAAAAAATTTTTTTTGAAATTTTTATTTATTTTGAGAGAGAGAAACCATGCGCATGTGCCTATGCATGTGCAAGCAGAGGAGGGGCAGAGAGAGAATCACAAGCAGGCTCTGCACTGTTAGTGCAAAGCCAGACACAGGGCTCGATCTCACAAACCCATGAGATCATCACCTGAGCTGAGATCAAGAGTTGGATGCTTTAACCAGCTGAGCCACCCAGGTGCCCCTAGGAACATTTTTATAGCACCTGCTTTAAAATCCCAGTTGGATGATTCTAATATCTCTGCCATATCTGTGTTGGTATCTGTTGGTTGTCTTTTCTCACTTAGGTTGAGATTTTTTTCTGATTCTTGGTATGAAGAGTAATTTTAGATAGTATGCTAGACATTTTTAGTATTATGAGACTCTGACTTTTATTTAAATCTTCTATTTTAGTGGGCAGCTAACCTGATTAAATTCAGAACACACATCCTGGCCCACTTTTAGGGCTGTAGCTCAAACACCAGTTTCATTTTCAAAGCCTTTGCACTACTTGTCTGCTCTGCCCCACTTGTGCGCTGCTCATTCTAAACTGGGGTTTAGTCTCCCGTGTTTGAGACTAAACTGTGGTTTAGTTTCCAAGCTCTTTGCTGTGTTGATCCTGGTTGGTTTTATACCTGGGTTTATTAGGGATGTGCCAAGGACTTCATACATAGATTTAAAGAGCCCCTTCCCCAGCACTCTTCTCTTTGTAATCCTGCCCCTACTCTCTAGGGAGTGGGGCGCCAACTCCTTGCTGTTGTTTGGGTCTAACAGGGCTGAGAGGGTGGAAAGGGCTCTGAAGAGGGGCAGGTCAGCTTTCATGGTGTTCCCCGGGAGTAGGGTGGGTGCAGCCAAAAGGGTTCTGTCCTGCAGAGCAAAAAACCTCTTCTCAGCCCTTGGCTAAAGAGAGTGGGCTTTTCTTGGGGCTCATTTTGTCT
>NW_027530632.1:3855835-3856194 GCF_008692635.1 Crocuta crocuta
TATGTTAAGAGACCAAAAAAAAAAATCCCAGTGATCACACCAAAGGATCACCCCTCAAGTCCTGGGATCCCTCCCCAGTCAGCTTTTTCTCCAGCTTTCAGAGTCTTCTGTTAGTGATTCAAAAGGGAAAGCAAGTAATTGCCTTATTATCAAGAACTCCAAAGAATTAAACCTTGGAAAAAGAAGTGTTTATTCTTTTGTATAGGGAATGCTTTAAAAATCAGCGCCAATGCCCATTTCTTGCTCTAAAATCCAGGAATTCCATGTGTCTTTTAAGCCGCTTTCCCTGGGCCCTGTTGTCTTTCATGTTTGGCATTAGCCACAGGATCAGTTTCTGTTCTACCATCTGCAGTTGTTCT
>NW_027530632.1:3856388-3857137 GCF_008692635.1 Crocuta crocuta
TTTTTTCTGCAACATATACCTAAAAAGTTAAGCAATTTTATTTTAAGCAAAATGCAGTTCAGGGGCACCTGGGTGGCTCAGTCACGTAAGCGTCCAACTTCAGCTCAGGTCATGATCTACCGGTTCGTGGGTTTGAGCCCTGCACCAGGTTCTGCTAACAGCTCGGAGACTGGAGCCTGCTTCAGATGCTGTGTCTCCCTCTCACTCTTCTTCTACCCCCTGCTCCCACTCTGTCTGTCTGTCTGTCTGTCTCTCTCTCTCTCTCTCTCTCAAAAATAAACATTAAAAAAATTTTTTTAATACGGTTCAATTTTAGCCTCAATTCAGTAGTAGTAATAATTAGAGATCGTCTACCAGCATTGTCCAGTAAGAACTTTCTGTCATTACGGCAGTATTTTATATCTGCACTATCCAGTGCAGTAGCCACTAGCCACGTATTGGCTCCTTATCCTTGAATTATGGCTGGTACAGTCGAAGAACCAAATTTTTAATTATGTTTAATCTTAAGAATTTATTTTATTTTTTTACGTTTACTTATTTTGAGAGAATTAGCACAAGCAGGGAAGGGGGAAAGAGAGAGAGAATCTCAAGCACGCTGTGCACTATCAGTGCTGAGTCCACCCGGGGGCTCAGACTCATGAACCACGAGATCGTGACCTAAGCTGAAATCAAGAGTCAGGTGCTTAACCAACTGAGCCACCCAGGTGTCCCTAATTTTAATTAATTTAAATTTAAATAGTCTCATGTAA
>NW_027530632.1:3857162-3857722 GCF_008692635.1 Crocuta crocuta
TAACTTGGGTGTAAATTAAAAAATAATAATAAGTAATAAAAAAAGAAAAGAAAAAATTACCATTTATTCAAGATAGATATGGTGAAACAATTCTGAATTAGCTTAGTTTTAGTGTAACTTTTGAAGAAATCTTTTGCTCTGTTTTACAGTATTATAAATTTAAAACTCATTGTACCTTGAATTTTCTATTTTGTTGATATTTCATCAGATNTTACTATGTTTTATTTTTACCTTTTTCTTCTGTAGTAGGAACATATTTTCAGTTAGAAAACAACCCAGCTTGTTTAGTAAGCTGTTGATACACACATATTCTTTTACAGTGCTAAATACATAGACATACACACACACACACACACACACACACACAGCACTCCTAAATTACTTTACATTAGAGCTTTGTAAATGTTGACTAACAAAAAGGATTTTTAAAACCGATCTTGTGCCTGTACAACATCTTGTTTAATATTTGTAACAATCCTGTAAGATTAGTTTTTGAAAAGAAACAACTGAGAGAATGTAAAATCACAGAGCCAGTATGTAAATGACCCAGAATTTGAACA
>NW_027530632.1:3857769-3867865 GCF_008692635.1 Crocuta crocuta
AATTTTGTAGCATGTAGCATTATCTCAGCTACCTTATATAATCATTTTAAAGGACAGTTATAAATGGGATACTACCTGTGAAAGTCCCAAATTCAGTGCCTGGGACAGAGTTGAGTACTATCCTTAATACTTTCTAAATGTTTGCGACCCTGCAAAAATTTGTTTCCAGACCAGACTTCTCTCCTGGACTCCAGGCTTGTATGTCCAAGTTCCTACTTGAATCTCCACTTGAACTGTAGATATTTCAAGCATAACATATCCAAAACTATAGTCCTGATCTCTGCCCCATCTCTCTTGGTGTCAGACTTCCAGTTGCTCACACTGAAAACCTTGGTGAGGTCTTTGACTCCTCTCTTTCTCTCACACCCCATATCCAGTCTCTCAGAAAATCATGTTCTCTCCATTTCTAACATATATTCAGAATTAAGAACTTCTATTCTTGGGGGACACCTGGTGACTCAGTTGTTAAGTATCCAATTTTTTATTTCAGTTCAGGTCATGATCACACAGTTCATGGAATTGAGCCCCACGTTGGATTCTGTGCTGACAGCATGGAGCCTACTTGATTCTCTTTCTCCCTCTCTTTCTGTTTCTCCCATGCTCATGTTCCCTCGCTCCCCCCCCACCTCTTCCCTCCCTCCCTCCCTCAAAATAAATAAATAAACTTTAAAAAGAAAAAAGAACTTCTGTTCTTGGAAAGACACTGTCGGAGAACAAAAAGACAAGCCATGAACTGAGAGCAAATATTTGCAAATTATGTATCTGATAAAGGATTCACATATTTAGATTATGTAAAGAATTCCTTCTTTTGAACTGTAGTTGACATATATTCATTTCAGATGTACAACATAGCATTTATATACATTATGAAGTGATCACCATGATAAAATCTAGCTACCATCTATCACCATACAGAGTTGTTACAGTATTATTAACTCTGTTCCCTTTGCTGTACGCCACATCACAGTGTCTTATTTTTATTATAACTGGGAGTTTGGACCTCTTAATCCCCTTCCCCTACTTTAGGAAGAATTCTTAAAACTCAATAAGGAGAAAACACACAACCCAGTTCAAAATGGGAAAACACTTGGAACTTCAACAAAGATATATGGATGGCATATAAGCACACACAAAGTTGCTCAACATCATTTTTCATTAGGGAAATACAAATTAACACCACAATGAGATGTCTGTATGCACATGTATCAGAATGGCTAAAATCAAAAAGGCTAACCATAACAAGTATTGGTGAGGATGTAGACCAGTTGGAACTGATACACTGCTATGGAAATGTAAAATGGTGCAACCACTTAAAAAGATAAACATACTTCTATAATACAACCCAGCCATTCTACTGCTAAGTATTTACCTAAGAGAAATGAAATGTATATCCATATAAAGACTTATACATTAATGTTCATAGCAGCTTTATAGGTAATAGCCAGAACTTGGAAACAGCTCAGGGTCCATCAGCAGATGAATGGGTAAACAAATTATGGCATATCCTTACAAGGGAATGCCACTCAGCAATAAAAAGGAATGAACTACTGATACATGCAACTACGTGGATGAAGTTCAAAACCTCTATGCTGAGTGAAACAAGTTGGAAAATGAGTCTGTACTGTCTGGTTCCATTTATATAAAGTGCTAGAAAATGCAAACCAATGTTTGTAGTGACAGAAACAGTGGCTGCCTGGGGACTGGGAGGGAGATGACAAAGGGACATGAGGAAACTTTAGAGAGTGATGGGTATACTCATCATGTTGAGCGCAGCGATGCTTTTATGGTTGCATACATCAAAACTTAGCAAATTATACATTTTAAACATGCAGTTTGTTATATGTAACTACACCTCAGTAAAACTTTTTGCAGAAAACAATATATTCAGAATCTGTCTCCTCTTCATCATCTTTATTTTTTCCATCTGATTTCATCCACCGTCTTCCCCCTAAATTACTGCAATAGCCTTCTAACTGGTCTCCCTGCCTTTTTTTTTTTCTCCTTAAATCCTTGCTCCCTTTTAACCTATTCTCAACACAACAACCAGAACGTTCCTTTAAACTTGTCAGAGCATGTCACTTCAGCTCAAAATCCTCCTGCAGCTCCCTCTCCCACTCAGAATAAAAGGCTCTTATATGGGGGCATCTGGGTGGTTCAGTCTGTTGAGCGCCCAACTTCCCCTCAGGTCACAATCTTGCAGTTTATGGGTTTGAGCCCCACATGGGACTCTGTGCTGACAGCTTAGAGCCAGGAGCCTGCTTTGGATTCTGTGTCTCCCTCTCTCTCTCTGTCCCTCCCCCACTTGTGTGCACTCACTTGCTCACGCTCTCTCTCTCTCTCTCTCTCAAAAACAAACATTAAAAAAAAAAGGCTCTTAAATGGCCTACCCCAGTCATGTCGCCTCTCTGATCTGATCTACTGTTTACCCCATGACACATGGGTCTCCTTGCTAGTTCTTTCTTGAAAACTCCAGGCGCACTTCCTCCTTTGGGCCTTTGTGTTGTTCTCTCTGCCTAGACCACTGCCCTGNTTCCATAGCAATTTTATCATACTCCATAGTTTACCTTTCTGTGTTTCCTTCTTCTACTAGAATATAAGCTACACACGGGCCTGAATCTTTGTTGTTTTGTTTACTTGTGTACCCCAAGTGCATAGATCAATGCCTGGAACATAGCAGGCTCTCAAGAAATATTTCTGAAGTGAATACTTATTTAAATCTTTAAGATGCATTGACAAATTAGGGTAGAACTAAAGTGGGTAATAAGAATGACAAGAGGTTTAAGATATATACATGAGGCATGGGTGCCTGGGTGGCTCAGTCAGTTAGGCACCTAACTTTTGATTTTGGCTCAAGTCATGATCTTAAAGTTTGTGGCTTCGAGCCCTGCATTGGTACTGTGCTGACAGCGCAGAGCCTGCTTAGGATTCTCTCTCCCTTTCTCTCTGCCCCTCTCTCACTCGCTCTCTATCTCTCTCTCAAAAATAAATGAAAATGAACTTTTAAAAATATATATATACATGAGGAATAGTTGAGGCAACTGGAGACATCACAGAGAAGAATAGATTTAGTGGAAACATGATCCCCTTTTAGCTACTGAGGAGTTAACTGTATAAAAGAGGAAGGATGTTTGCTCTGTGATATCACAGAGGACAAAGCTAGCCCAAACAAGCCAGATGTAGGCCCAGACTAAGAACTTTTTTACTTTCTTAGAATTGTGGTAAGCTGCCATAAAATAATGATCACTCACCGGACAAGGTCAAACAGAATAATCATCCTTCCGGGATTGAAAAGGATCCCACATGGGGAAGTAGTTGAATTAGATGGCCTTGAAAAGTTTGTTCTAGTGAGAAGATAGTGTACTCTTTTAACATCCAGTTATTCCCAGGATGCCTGGGTGACTCAGTTGGTAAAGTGCCTGACTCTTAATCTCAGCTCAGGTCTTAATCTCAGGGTCATGAGTTCAAGCCCCACACTGGGCTCCATGCTGGGCGTGAAGCATGAATGAATGCATGCATGCATGCATGCATACATACATATATACTCACTTAAAATAAAATCCAGTTACTCCTGACAATTCTGAATGCTCAATCACTTGTGAAGTTAATTTTTCAAATGCTTGTTTTACATGACAAGGACATGTCAAAGGTAACTTCATACCTTCATAATTATGGTTAATTATCTTTGCCATCTAGCTGTATATCTAAAAATTACTTGATTCATTATTTTAACCCATTATTATTGCTGAAAATAAAATATTATGTTACTATCAGTTTTGACCTCCGTATCCCTCATTTGAGAATGTTTAACAGTATCATGGAATAAAATCTCCAGTATTCTAGAATTTAAGTTTCACATTTAAGAAGTGTAGGCTTCATTGTTTTAGATTAACTTTCTTCACTTTTTTATTTTTTATTTATTTTTTTTAATGTTTTATTTATTTCTAGGAGAGAGAGAGAGAGAGACAGCGTGAGCAGGGGAGGGTCAGAGAGAGAGGGAGTCACAGACTGAAACAGGCTCCAGGCTCTGAGCTGGCAGTCAGCACAGAGCCCAACGCGGGGCTCGAACCCGCGAACCGCGAGATCATGGCCTAAGCGAAAGTCGGACTAAGCCACCCAGGCGCTCCAACTTTCTTCACTTTTTTAAATGGCTACATATGTTCATCATCTTTCTTCTTTTATAGGAGCGGGATCGTTATGCCTACAAGATTCATCTTCCAGAAACAGTAGAGCAACTGAGGAAATTCAATGCAAGGAGGAAACTAAAGGTAATTAAATCGGCAAAAAGCTTTCCTAAAGCTAAATTCTCACTTCTAAAAATTATTTCAATAAGGTTTTGGTTTTTAAATCATTTAAGGTAATATCTAACTGTGAATCTAAACAAAATGTTATAATAAATGAAAGATTAATCACATTCTAGATTTGTATTATCCTAAAAATTCATAGCAGAGATAGGATTTTTTTTGAAATAGGAGTTTACTATTTTTTTTTTATTTATTTTCAATGTTTTTTTTTTTTTTTGAGAGACAGAGCCTGAGTGGGGGAGGGCACAGAAAGAGAGAGACACAGAATCCAAAGCAGGCTCCAGGCTCTGAGCTGCCAGCACAGAGCCTAATTCGGGGCTTGAACCCACAAACTGAGATCATGACCTGAGCCAAAGTCAGACGCTTAACTGACTGAGCCACCCAGACACCCCAGGAATTTACTATTATTATCCATTGTTGTTGAATATGAACATAGGCCACAGTTTCTCAAACTTAAATATTTTGACAAGAAGATCTAAGTTTAGTCCAGTGGAAACAACACTGGATTAGAATTAATTGGACAACCATCACAAAGCAGTAAGAATCTCCACCACCTTGGTCTACTAGAAAATATTTTCAAATTACTTTTCTCACCTTTTCTTTATTCTTCCCAGTTACCTTTCTCCTTTACTACTCTCNNAAAAAAAAAAAAATAGTAATTATCTCATAAGGGGAGCCCATTTGATTTTAAAAGGTTTTGAAAAAGACCAAATATAAAATAGTACACTATTTTCCTAGTAAAAAAAATTAATGTTTATTTATTTATTTTGAGAGAGAGTGAGTAAGGAAGGTGCAGAGAAAGGGACAGAATCCCAAGCAGGCTCTGCACCATCAGCACAGAGCCCAAACCCACAAACTGTGAGATCATGACCTGAGCCAAAATCAAGAGTCAGACGCTCTGCTGACTGAGCCACCCAGGTACCCTAACCCTAGGGAAAAATTGTACGGGACATTTCCCCCCTCTTCCCAACAGAGGAAACTCTGTTATACTGTGGTCTTAAAATTATTATTTGACTTATTTTTGATTACTGTAAAATAGTCAGCTTCAAGTCTGTCCTCTAAGTGGTTGGTTGGTTAGTAGCCCTCCTTAGCCATGTGACTCCCACCAACTATAGAACTTTGTAAATATTTTCGTATATGTCCTAGATTGCAATAATATTCATTATTATTCAACCCCTAAAGTATCTGAATAATTGTATATTTACACTAGATTTTGAGGAACGTTTATGTGGATGGGGGAAACTAGGCCATGATATTATCCTTTGAGCTGAACTATTCAGTCTAGTAGCTGCTAGCTACACATAGCTATTTAAATTAATGACAATTAAATCAAAAGTGTTCCTCAATCACACTAGCACATTTCAAGTGCTCAGTAACCAAACACAGACATAGGACATTTCCCTATCATTGTAAAAAGTCCTATTGGACTGTGCTGCTATATAACAGGGGGGATTGTAACGTGTCATTGTTGGTGATGAGGATTCTCAGTTACGCCTCTGTCCTAATTGTTTTTACAGTCAGCACTTCAAACTGGCTCTTCCCTATTTGCTTTAAAAGTCCTTAGCAAAAATAATTATTAAAAACATGCCATTATCAAGATGGCACCCAAAGAAGTTTCCCAAGACTTTGACATATGTCTGAACCACTGTAGCCTACAAAATAAAAAAAAAAAAAAAAACACCTCACTATCCAAAGTAAAAATTTGTCAGCTGTTTTTGAAGTTCATTTCCTCCCCCAAAGGAACCATTAATTACAGTTTTTTCTCAGTTCTCCCCTAGTCTGACCCTGCTTTGGCCTTTGTGACATTGCCCTGTCTGGGGCTGAACCTTTCATTGGCCAAGTCCAGGCCTTTCACCATAGGGCTCAGGTTTGCCCATCACAAGAAACCCATGCTGTAGTTCTCCCAGTGCCACAAAATCAGACTTGGGCCTAAAATAGCCAGAGTGGTGACTAAGATTCATTTGGACAGGGCAAAGCTGTTACAGCAGAGAGGGGTCATATGAACTTACCACATCCCTTTGCAGGACTATTTACAGTTTCAAGACCCACCAGACAACCTAGAATTAGGAACATCAGCAGGGTTGTCATTGAGATTTTTTTCAGCTTCTGGTAAGGCTGTATTCCTTTATGTGATTCAGCCAGCCTGGTTAAAGTGTGTTATGCCTACCATCCGCAAGAACTCATTCTCCTCTTTCTGCCTCTTCTGTGAGCTTCCAGAACACAGATTTCGGCTTCGTTAGCTTTCAGAGGCCACCACACAACTTTGTTTCACAAATGTACAGCTAGGTACCCATCCTTGTATCTAGACACTGTTTTTAAGCTCCTCAAATGTTGGGCAACACCCCAGTGTGGTTTCTTTATTTGTTTGTTTTTTACTCCCTTTGAAATGATTAAAAGGGAAGTTCACAGAAAGCAGTAGAAAATTGCTTTTGTGACTTGGAGGAAGGAAATTTTTATTGTCCGTGGCAAGAAGAACAGCATTATGGGAAAGAGTGGGCTCTGTAGCTACATTGCCTTAAGTGAATCATGGCTCTGACACTTACTGGATGTGTAACCTTGAACAAGTTATTTAAATTCTCTGTGCCTTAGTTTCCTTATCTACAAAATGTGGATAATGGCAATAGCTAACTCATATGGCTATAAGAATTCAATGAATTAGTATGTTACAGCAGTTACAAAAGTACATGCAGTCATGAGTGTTCCATGCATATTATTTGTTATTAACATTATTACTGTTGTTACTGTTTTACTGTGATTTTAATGGTAATACCTTTGACTTGATACTCTGTTTATGAATAACTAATTCCAAAATGCGCACTCCATACCATTTTAGCTTTTTTCCTAGTCATTGACATTAACATTTAGAAGTTTTTAAAAGCTTTTAAAAATGTATAAACAGGGCGCCTCAGTGGCTCAGTCGGTTAAGCATTCGACTCTTTTNGCTCTGAGCTGTCAGCACAGAGCCCGACACGGGGCTTGAACCCACGGATGCAAGATCATAACATGGGCCAGAGTCGGATGCCCAACTGACTGAGCCACCCAGGCACCCCAGTATCTGACTTTTGATTTCACCTCAGGTCTTGATCTCATGGTTCGTGAGTTCGAGCCCCATGTCAGGCTCCTCACTGCCATTGTGGAGCCTGCTTGGGATTCTCTCTCTCCCTCTCTCTCTGCCCCTCCTCTGCTTGCACTCTCTCTGTCTCTCAAAATAAATGAACATTTTTAAAAATTCATTTAAGAAAATCTACATGAAAGGAGAGACATTTAATGTTCATGGGTTAGAAGACTCAGTATTGGTAAGATGGCAGTGTTTCCCAAGTTGATCTATAGATGCAACATAGTCTCCTAAGCAGAAGTTGACAAATTGATCCTAAAATTTCATATGGAGATGCAAAGGACTTACAATTGCCAAAACAATCTTGAACAAATGACAAAGTTGGAGGACTCCTACTTTGCAATTTTGACACTTAACTATAAAGCTACAGTTATCAGGACTCTGGTACTAATATCAGATAAGGGTAGACATACAGATCAGTGGAATAGAATTGAGAGTTCTGGAATAAACTCTTATTTTGTTTGTCAGTTGATTTTCAACAAAAGTGCCAAGGCAATTCAATGCAGAAAGAAGTCTTTTCAACAAATGGTGTAGGGACAATTGGATATCCATATGCAAAAGAGACCTTTAAAAGGTCACATTTGGGGCACCGGGGTGGCTCAGTCAGTTAAGCATCCGACTTCTGCTCAGGTCATGATCTCGTGGTTCATGAGTTTGAACCCCGCATTGGGCTCTGTGCTGGCAGCTCAGAGCCTGGATCCTGCTTNCTAGAATAATTACTTATATCTGTAAATCCATAGAGACTGAAAGTAAATTGGTGATTGCCAGGTGTTGGGTAGTGACCACTTAATAGGTATAGGGATTTGGAGGGAGGGAGGTGATGGTGCTTTGGAACTAGACAGAAATGGTGGCTGCACAGTATTGTGAACGTACTGAATACTACTGCATTGTACACTTTAAAAGGGTTAATTTTATGTGAATTTTGCATACCCCACTTGTTTTTATACCATGTGACAAAAATTCTTCTTACATACTGGTTTCCTCTTCAGTACACTCTAGGGATATGACACATTTCCATAGTAACAGTGGCTCACTGTACCACTCAGCTCACCCAAGGGACCACCCCTCCCTCAGCCCCAGTTATACTAGAGGTTAGAGGGGCGTGTGTTTATTGAAACAGCCTCATGGTTGATTCTGATATGTCCACCGTATTGAGAGTCATTACTCTCATTAAGCACAAACTGTAATGGTTCTACAAAATTCGATCATATCATGCATATCATAATTAACCAGCTGTTGGACACAAAGATTGCTTCCAGTTTTCCACAGCCATAAATACTTTCGCATTGTCCACCTTTGTATACCTATGATTATATTCTTAGGGCAAGTTCTGTGCTACTGGAATTATTGGCATCAACGTATGTATGTGTATTTAAGACTTATGATCTCTCTCAATAACTTCCCTTCCAAAAAGCTATTTGAATAATTTTTATGTGTCTTTGGTGGTGAGTTTTACTTTTGAGTTAACGTTTTTCTCATTCTGAAAGTTTTGTGAAACATTTTTATGCCAGAATATAAAACAATACTCATACTTTGCTGAAATTTCAAGATTATTACTCATTCATCACAACAACATCGATACTAAACAATCAAAGTGTTTTCTTTCCATATTTATACATTCATTTTGGAATTTAACCTCTCAACAGGCTTCAGGAGACAACAAATCCCCAATGAGAAAATTATTTCGACAATTAGCATTAACATCATTTTCAGACTACCTTTCATATGTAGATTTTTAGAAAGTTAAAATTTTGAATTATCACACATTTCTTTTTATTCTCCTCTCTTGATTCATTTCATTTTTACATCTGTGAATGATGGAAATTTTTTTTTCTCACTTTGGTTACCAGATGTTTCAGATGTTGAGTTTTCCTCTCTTTTTGTTTTATACTAAGCTCTAGAATTTTAATACTTTGGTTTTTAAAAAATCCTCTAGAAACAATACTTCCTTTAATAAACTGCGTAGGCCTCAGTACAAGACTAGATACGAGAATCCTGTTTTCTCAAATCGAATATTAGGATACATAGGACAGACTGTGATCTAGGCTCTCTGGAAAAATCTGTGCTCTGTGGTATGTCTTAAGGAGACACCCATGTACGCAAGCCCTAGGTGCCATCTACTTGGAGTTTACTTAGCAAGAGGTTAGGTTGGGGGAGGTGCTAGGGAAACATCTGTTAGCATCTGAGCTTGTCTAACTAGGGAAGAGGCTAAGGAAAGGAATCTGTTCTAGAAATCATCTCCTTTGCTTGAATAATCATGAATTATTTCTACCACTACAAAGCAAATTTCCCCACAGTGAAGCATGTCAAATGTTCTTTTGTAAAAAAGAACGAAAGAAAAGAAAAGAAAAAAATAGAAGCAGTAGTCTGTATTTGGGTAATTATTGCATTCAGTAAAGTTTAGGAAATGGTGAGTTGAATCCATGTGACTCAGTTTAAAAGATAAAAACATTTATTCCTTACACTGTATATACAGAAAATGAGGAAGATTTCTGATAACTTTCTACAGTTTTCCTGTATTGATTTTGCAAATTGCGGAAGTATCTAGTCTGTATGCTGCTCTGAATTACCAGTTGGTCCCTCAAATTCCTGAACTTTGCAGAACTAGAAAAAGTTTGTTTAGTAATGCCATTTTCCAGCACTTTCCAGCGCTGTGCTCTTTCATGCAATAGCCACTGGC
>NW_027530632.1:3867899-3875120 GCF_008692635.1 Crocuta crocuta
TAGCCACTGGCCATATGTGACTGCTTACATTTTAATTTTAATTCATGAATATCAAATGAGATTTTAAGCTTGATTTCTCAGTTGCACTAGCCACATATGAAGTGTTCGGTACCACATGCGACTGACAGCTGCTATACTGAACAGTACCAGTATAGAACATTTCCGTCATCCCAGAAAGTTCTGTTGTACAGCACCATCAGGAGTCTTGGCACCTCCAAAAGTAATGCTTACCCCTAAACATCACCTGAAAGGTAGACCAAGAAGCTCTAACAGCTGCCTTTTGGCAGGCTGCTCCTTTCTGTAAATTCCAACAAAGAGCTAACTTAAGGACTTATCAGGACCTTTGTGCCCTGATGAAAGCCAGCATTTACATACAGTCCTCTCCTGTAGTAAGGGGTGGTACAGAGGCCCTAAGTCAGCACATCAGCCATGGGCTCCAGCTACTCAGAGCAGTAACCCTGGTGTCTGAAAGGCATGGCTGATTCTGAAAACTTACTCCAGTATAAACAGTTCCATAGATAATAATCGGAAGTGATTTAGATCTTTCTCCATTGACTTTACAAAGAGATTCTATTAGCTTCTGATTCTGAAATATAGGACATATTACTTCCTAAGTTAGGCTTTCTAGCTATTGTGTACATTCATAGACCATCTTTATAAAATACTTTCACACAGTCCAAAAAGATTCCTATGATATCTGTTCTGTGCAGTTGCTCTTAAATATAGTCCTATCTACTACACTTGCAAGTCTCATTGTTAACCTTCTTCAGAAGAGATAGCATAGCTAACTTTGGTCAGATGGCCCAACTTATGTGATAAAAAAAAATTCCTGTTTTTAGACCTGCATCTGATTTTGTTTGAGTATCCTACACACATAGACTGTGCTGACTCTACTGAATGATAGCATTGCTTGTGACTATATGGACAGAGCTCGGGAACTCTGATGTAATTGAGCCTCTCCCCTCATTATCTAGGGCCTATTTCTTACATGTAATCAACCCAAATCCTTTAACACTTCTACCTTGAAATGATTTTCCAGCCTTCTGGATCATCTCTGTTCAGCCTCAACCTCTCCACGTCCTTCACCCTTTTTAGGGCTTGAAGTTCAGTGCTCTGAACCCTAGTAAGATGATCCTTTCTCAAATCCTTATGTCACCTGTGGACTTGTTTAGCCCTGTGATGGGTTTTGACCCCTTAGTATATTACAATGTGACTGTGTGTTATTTTGCCACTTGGGTGCAAAGCCAGTTATTCTCTGTGTTATCTCAAACTTGTGTGTCTTGTATCTAGACTTTTTAAAATGTACCTCCCTGCTGTTGTGCCTATCAGACCCCATGGTGCTTGTTTCTGAGCTCAGGGAGCACCGAAAAAGGGAGTATTAGCCCTTAGCAGTGGCTTCAAGTCAGCAAGTCCTCCTGTGCCTTTCTTAATAACTCTGTTGCCTCCTTAGAGGCACCTGGGTATCTCAGTCGGTTAAGCATCCAACTTTGGCTCAGGTCATGACCTCACAGTTCATGAGTTCGAGCCCCGCATCAGGCTCTGTGCTGACAGCTCAGAGCCTGGAGTCTGCTTCGGATTCTCCGTCTCCCTTTCTCTCTGCCCCTCCCCCACTTGTTCTCTGTCTCTTTCTCTCTCAAAAATAAATAAACATTAAAAAATTATTTTAAATGACTCCATTGCCTCCTTAAGTGCATTCAGTAGTTCAACTTAGTGGAAGTCTGCGCCACCTGTTTTCTTGTTTTCCACTTCCTTAAATGAGACACAGAATCATCTAACGGAGCATTCCATTTTGATGTTTGACATACTAACAATAGTTAAGATTGAGTTGAGAATTAATTACTTGTAGTTCTCTTTTTGTTTGAATTTAGAATCTGCCTAACTTGCTTAGTCCAAAATTGCATCTTTAATGCTCGTTATCTTAGCAGCAGATAGTTAAGACTATCTGAATAGTCTTAACTAACAACTGTTATGTTTCACTCTCAGAACATTCTAACATTTCCCTTCTAAATTAAAGTAGGTAGAAAATTTCTTTGTCAAAGATGTAATAAACTGGGAAGCTTGAAGAACTACCTGTATAAGATCTAGACTGGTGTTGCTGTACCCACGGTCTCTTTCATAGCAATAATGTAGTACAGGAGTTGGCACACTATGGCCTGGGTGCCCAATCTGGCCCATCGCCTATGTTCACATGTAAAGTTTTATTGGAATATAGCAGTGAACATTCGTGTACACATTGCCTGTGGCTGCTTTCACGCTACAATGGCAGAAGTGAATAGTGGCAACAGCAACCATATGCCCTACACACCTAAAATATTTACCGTCTGGCCCTTTACAGAAAAAGATTTTTGACCCCTGGTAGAGTAAAAGCCCTTGCACTTGGGAGAGTAGTCAGAGGACCTCCATTCTGTCTACTCTTGATTTTATCTCTAAGTTGGCAGCGACCTTAACAGGTTGCTAAGCCTCTCTGGACCTCAGTTTCCTCATATGCAAAATGAGTCTCTTAGAATGAATTATCTCCTAAGATTATAATTCTATAAATCCATAAACTGCTTTGGAACCGTTTTTGCTGTTTTACATAATAGCTTTGCATTGAATATCCAAACCACATGCAGTCACTGAGTTGAGAGAACTAAATAAAGAAAACTGCTAACCATAAGATAAATTAGGAACTTGCTACTATTGTTTTAAAAGAATTTACCTCTCAAGGCTCTTTGAAGCAGTGCTTTCCTGGAAGAAGTTATTTCTAGATCTTTGATCACAGTAGTAACTAGACCATGCCTTGAGATATAAACCCACCATATTAAGAAACTCTGTTGAACTTCATTTGGAAATAAAAATAAAGCATCTCTAAAATTTAGTTTCAGTGTGTGGGAAACTTTTGATACATAAAAATTCCATTCCCACCCAGCTTTTTAGGGAACATGTATATATGTAAAATGAAATAAGCTTCTACTATANAATTCCGCATAAGGACCTCTCATACATTAACCCTAGACTTTCAGAAGTCTGAAAAGTTGGGGCTCCTGCCTGGCTCAGTCCGAAGAACTTGCAATTCTTGATCTCAGGGTTGTGAGTTCAAGTCCCACATTGGGTGTAGAGATTACTTAAAAATCTTTAAAACAAAAAACTAACAAGTTGCTTGGGATGATATCATCAAGAGCACTTCTCTGTTTTTTGCCCTTCCCTTTCTGAATTCAGTTCAATTCAACTTATATTTGTAGAAAGAAACCCTAACACGACCCCCCCCCAAAAATGAAACTTGTAGAAATGTGTTTCTTTTAGTGTTTTCATATATTTAATAAATGCCTAAAAAGATTTATCTTTCTGGGTCGCCTGGGTGGCTCAGTAGGTTAAACAACTGGCTCTTGATTTTGGCTCAGGTCATGATTGCCCAGTTCATGATATCAAGCCCCATGTCGGGCTCTGTGCTCCTTCTCTTCCTGCCCCTCCACCACACGTGCCCCGCTCCTTTCTTTCTCTCCCTCCCTCTCTCTCAAAATAAATAAACTTAAAAAAAAGATTTATTTTTCTTTTCAGAAAAATCCTCAAGTTCAATACTTAAAATGTAGACTGCGTAAGTGATTGAATCCTTAAACTACCTAAATGAGTAATTCCACCTCGACCAGCAAAAGGCTATGCTCACGTTCTAGCTCTATATTACTAAGCTTAGTGACAGTTTGCACTTACAAAATGCTTTACGGTTCACAAAACACTTTCATATACATTACAACTTTTGACAATCCTGTAAGGTAAGTTATGTCATTTTTAATACTGACTCAGGTAGTATCAGGCAGCTGGAAAGTGGACCAGCCAAGGAACATACCCAGATATTCTGACTCCCACCTAACAGTCGCACAATTGAACAGTTTCACAAAACAACTCATATTGTTCTAATTGTTACTGAAACAATTCCCAACATTTCTCCACCCAGCAGTCCTAAGGGATGTCACACACTCCAGATGACAGTAATTCTCAACGAGGAATCAGGGCAACCTATGCATGTTGTTTACAGAGTCACCTATAGGGGGCGCCTTGCTGGCTCAGTCAGTGGAGCGTGCAACTCTTGAGCTCAAGGTTGTGGGTTTGAGCCCCATGTTGGATAGAGAGATTACTTAAAAAATAAAATCTTTAAAAAAAATAATAAAAGGAGTTGTCTNTGGCCTGATTGATTGAGAGTAACACATAGTCACTGTTAACAAAAAGACGGGGGGCAGAGATTTTAAAAAAGGAAAAGTGACTCTTTCCTACTTCCCAGAGATAATGCTATTAACATTTTGGTATATGTTTGGTCTTTTTATCTATATTAACCTCTTTTTCCCCAAACTGAGGTCATACTACAGATTGTTTTAAAACCTTTTTTATGTAACTCACAAGCATCTTTCTGTTTTTTTAAACATCCTTCAGCATCATTTCGTAGTGTCTGCAGAATATTTCATTTTGTGGTACGTGATTGAGTTCAAGATGTAAATGGTTTCATGGACCTTCCCAATCCTCCCCGGTGTTTTCGTATATGCCCATGTGATTAATTTGAAAGAATCAAACTCATTTAAAAGCTATCCCTCTTCTAGTTGTCACCTCTTACAGGTTTGACTTTCTGAAAATCCTCATATTTGTTAATGAACTTTTTTATATGTATGTGTTTTAATATTTTTTCCCATGTTTTTGTTTTAGGGTGCAGTACTAGCAGCTGTGTCAAGTCACAAATTCAACTCGTTCTATGGTGACCCCCCCGAAGAGTTGCCAGATTTTTCCGAAGACCCTACCTCCTCAGGTAACTGGATCATTCGTTCATTAACCAGTGTGAATTATTTGGTGTCTACATCCTTTGTCTTCCACTGTAAATAAACTTTTCCTGTGAATCTAGTCAGATCTCCCAAGGAATTCTGAGGAAGTTTGTCAATAACCAAATTCCATCCATATGTGTCTGCTTCCTTTTAATTTTACTACCGAAGTTGCTTTCCCCTGCTCTTCCAAAACCACCATTTCTCTGTTTTCTTTTTACCTCAGAAATACTTCTTCCCTTTTTCCCACTCCAGACCCAACATCGCAGTTCATCCAATCCAATATTGTAGTCAGTCTTTTTGGATCTTTCTTATTACCTTACACCCCAACAAAAAACTTTATTATTTTTAACGTTTATTAATTTTGAGAGAGAGCATGCATGAGCAGGGGAGGGGCAGAGAAAGGGACAGAGAGAATCTCAAGCTCTTTCAGTGCAGAGCCCAACTCAGGGCTCAAATGCACAAACTGTGAGATCATGACCTGAACTGAAATCAAGAGTTGGGCACTTAACCAACTGAGCCACCCAGGCGCCCCCAACAAAAAAACTCCTGATACAGGATTTTCCCCTGTCAACCATGGCAGATCAGACCTTGGGACAATATTACTTTTAATTTTATCTTTCAATGTAAATGTGTCGTGTGAATAATCTCTCAAAACAACTTACAAGTTCCTCTCTTTTTTATGACGCCTATAACACATGTATACAAGCATTCATAGGAGAACACGAAAGGGTTACCTATTTGGATCAAATAGGTACTCCTGGGGGCGAAAAACCCACTGTTCAGAAAATTATTTTATAAAGTGCTCAGATTTCCATTTTATTAGTGAGGTATTCTCAAGGATCATTTATTAAAAATTTGTGGTATCCTGGGGCATCTGGGTGGCTCAGTCAGTTAAGGGTCCTACTTCAACTCAGGTCATGATCTCACAGTTCGTGGGTTTGAGCCCCACATTGGGCTTTGTGCTGACAGCTCAGAGCCTGGAGCCTGCTTCAGATTCTGTGCTTCCCTCTCTCTCTCGGCCCCTCTCCCACTCGTGCTCTCTCTGTCCCTCACAAATAAATGTTTAATAATATTTTAATAATAAAAAAATAAAAATCTGTAGCATCCATTTATACGTTTATATAAATGCACATATGTGTGTGTTATACTTTCAAAATTTCATTTATGTATGTATTTACATCTGAATCCTATGCCCTCCACCCTGAGCTTTTCTCCCTTCTCACATTAGAGTCCCTCAGTATCTGCCATGTGGTTGCCTTTGTGCTATTGGTTTGATGTTTGTACTTTTGGGCTGGCTCATTCGATGTTCGGTTTATTACCATTGGACTCAAGAAGCATTCTCACATCCATTCTCCCTTTATTGCTAGTGGTGGTCCTTCACCACTATGAGCATTCGTCAGTATTTCTGCTGCTTCCTTCCCTGTGTTTATACACGTATGTGCACAGACAAGTTCTCGTGCACACGTTTTCTTACCAGTTGGTATGTGCTTCTTACACCTGGTGGAAAAGAACGGGATTGAGTTTCCCCAGTACAGCCACTGTGTAGTTCCTCATTTTGACCTTCACCAATTGGGATGTGAATCTTCCTCTTTTGAGTGAAGGTGATTTCCAAAAACATTCAGAAATGGGAATCTCAGAAAAGATGACTCTCTGAAGAGAAAGCCTTGCTGGTTTCCTCTTGCTCTGACTTTGTGATTATCCAGAGCCCTTACCACATGAAAGGCAAGGCTGTAGTTACGTTTATAGGTACACTCCCCAGCTCCCTGTTGCTTCATATCTGTCTTTTTTTTTTTTTCCCTTCCAGTCCATTTTGTTCCCTCCACCTATAGCACTGGGGTTGGTGTTTGTTAGCTCAAAACATCTCCCTTCCCTCCACACTGTTTACATTAGACCCATCTAGTGCGAGTGGACCCAGTAATGGTGTTAAGTCATATTGTGACTACATGATGCAGCCACAAACTTGGACTATATTGAGACGTTTTCGGTCAAGATCTAATACCATTTTCATCTTAAAATCGGGTCTGGGGAGCAGTATGATACTTGAAATAGCTTCACAGACCTGACCTTTACTATTGCTCCTTAATATGTATCTCTGCCTGGTGAGAGTTTAATGAGCTTTTAAGTGTTCCTTTCTGTTAAAATGTCAGATTTTTCTTTTAGGGAAGGAATTGTCCATAGTTATAGACATGCTTAATTTTCCATCAAATACATTTTTATTGCCCAGTTTTTTGTTTTTCAGTACAGTCTGTAAGTGATATGGTCGAAATAGCTTCTGACTACAGCATTTGCTTTTTAAACAAAAATGAAATTTCCCCCACTGTCTTGCGGGTAGCCTGCTAGCTCTTGAATTAGTTGTTCACAATTTCACATTCCCTCTTGCTTCCCTTTCCTGCAGTCACACCTTTTTTTTTAAATTTCTGGATCTTAAAAATCTTGT
>NW_027530632.1:3875137-3876970 GCF_008692635.1 Crocuta crocuta
AGCAGTCTTTATCTTCATTTGACATGCAAATGTCCGTCTCAAAGACAACAGAACATTTTGAAGAAAATTCTAATATTTTCCTAATTAACACATCTGCATTTTCAGTTTCCATTTCATTTTTGTTTTTTAATATTTCCATTTTCCAGCCTAAATTCTTGTCTGTTTAACCCTAATCTTTAAATTCTGCATCATTTATTTAAGTTGCAACATTAATCTGTCCACCACCTTTCTGTTTAAGTTTGCATGGGCTTGTTACAGTCCAAGACACAAAGCACCTTTCAGCATTACCTGAAAGTTCTTGCAAGTCTGTGGCAAAAAGAGAAAAATGATTAGAAAGCATGTGCTTAGGGGCGCCTGGGGGGCTCAGTTGGTTAGGCGTCTGACTTCGGCTCAGGTCATGATCTCACGGTTCATGAGTTTTCACCCCACGTTGGGCTCTGCACTGGCAGCTTGGTGCCTGGAGCCTGCTTAGTGTTCTGTTCTCCCACTCTCTCTGCCCCTCCCCTGCTTGTGCTCTGTCTCTCCCTCTCTCTCAAAATAAAAAACATTAAAAAAATTTTTAATTAAAAAAAAGAAAGCATGTGTTTGTAGGGCGGGGATGGGGAGCTCCAGGGAAGGAGGGGTTACAGACAGTCACCAACTGCCATTTCTTGAGAATGACAGTCTGTTTTTTAATCTTTAGATAATGCCTGTTCTGTTCTTTCTATGCAATAATAATAAATAGGTTGTTTTCTTTAATGACCTTGCTTGACAAAATTAAAAGATGACTATCCTATTTTGGTTCCTCCCCCCAAATTCTATTTAAAATCACAATTTTAAAACAAATTTAAAATTCAGCCTTTTCCCCATTTGTCATCTAAAGAAGAGTCCAGCATGTTTAGGTATGCTACTACATTGTAAAACAATTTTTATGTAAGAGATTTTTTTTTCTGTCTTGATTATCAAAATCAGCCCATTATACATTCACTAGAATTTGATGAATTTAATCACATGATGAAGAGTATATCTTGCCTTTGTTACTTACTTATCCAAAGTTGAAATCTTCTTTTCTCCTATTTCAAATCAAAGAAGTGAGAATATGAACCCAGTGTGGTTTTCTTGTTTGTTTTTAAAAATTTTTTTAATGTGTATTTATTTTTGAGAGAGAGAGAAAGAGACAGAGCATGAGTGGGGGTGGTGCAGAGAGAAAGGGAGACACAGAATCCAAACCAGGCTCCAGGTTCTGAGCTGTCAGCACAGAGTCCGACAAGGAGTTCAAACCCACAAGCTGTGAGATCATGACCTGAGCCCAAGTCGGACACTCGACCAACTGAGCCACCCAGGCGCTCCTCGATTCCGGTGTTTTAATGACTGAAGTCCTTAACAGTCCCAGGGAATGCACTCATGGAACACAAGGATTCACTTTGGGCTCTGCTGGGGGACCGTGTTTCTTGTGGCTCATCTACGGGGCTCAACCGTAGCTCAATAACCTGCTTGCTCTAAAATCATACTGTTTGTTGTTTGTCCATATGCTGCCTTCCTCCTTAGGACTTCTAGCAGCAGAAAGTAGGTATCCCTTTGTTTACCTCTAAGCTTTATCTTTTGTGCAAAAGTGTTTGGCTTTGCATGGTTCATAAGCGGCTTGACTTTTTCCTTGGCTGTTTGTGTTTAGATGTTTGATTGTGAATTTTAACACTGTCTGACTGCAAAATCAAAACGTGGCTGTATTGATTTCCTGAGGCATTACCATACAAATAATACTAACTTCTCACTTTCATAAGAGGAAAACAGGCAGTGTTAAAATTTTAACTGCACTTACCTCACATCTGAATTTCAAGCACGAATACAGTCATT
>NW_027530632.1:3877071-3879166 GCF_008692635.1 Crocuta crocuta
GAAAGGGTAACTTTTTTTTATAGTTTTGCTTTCAAGAAAACTTTCAGGGTAAGTGAATTTTCCTTTGACGATCACATAAACTATAAGTAATTTTCACTACTCTCTCTTACTGACTGAATTTTTAGTTATTTAATATGGAGCTGTGAAATAAACTGAATTCATGTGTCTCAACAACTTTTACCACCAGGAAGGCCATTTACTGACTAATATAATGGCTAGATTTTAATTACAAACGGACATAATTTGATTATGTGACAATATTAAAGTAAAAAATAGGTAAGAAATTAGCACACAAATGAGTACAAGTAAGATTACGGCAATCTGAATAAGATGGGTGGATTATATCAGTGTCTATATTCTGGCTGTGATGACACGATAACTTTGTAAAATGTTGCTAACAGGGACACTGAGCAAAATATACAAAGGATCTCTGTATTTCTTATGATGGCATATGATCTACAATTATTTCAGTAATTTCCATTAAAACAGTAAAATAAGCCTTTCCCTCTAAGTTGTGCTTACTGGGGGGGAGTATATAAGAAACAAAAATAAATTAGAAAATCTGGATGCTAATAATTGCATACATTGTCATATTCTCTTGCATTTGTTACTCGTAGCTCCAGTTGCAGCTGATTTAATACAAAAATCTCACAGTGTGTAAGTTATCTGTTGCTGTGTAACAAATCCCCTCAAAGCAGGATTTATCCTTTCACACTTCCTGTGGGTCAGGAATCTGGATGTGGCACCTCTGGCTCAAGATCTCCCATGAAACTAAAGCTGAGCTGTCGTCCGGGGCTGCAGTCTCATCTGAAGGCCCAACTGCAGGGCTGGGGATGGAATCCTCTTCCAGACTCACTATCATTGTCACTGACAGGCTGCAGTTCCTTACTGGCTAATGGGCCCCTTCCTAGGGCTGCTCACGACATAGAAGTTTTTTCTCCCAGCATGAATGATCAAAAAGGGAGGGCAAAAGTAAGAGTGTCCAAGACAAAAGCCACGGTTTTTGTAACCTCATCTCAGAAGTGACATCTTATCATTTCTGCCCTATTCTCTTCATTACAGGTGAGTTAATAAGTCCAGCCCACACTCCAGGGGAGCGATTTGATTATACAGGGGTGTGAATAGCAGGAGGCAGGGATCTTGGAGGCCATTTTAGAGGCTGCCCACATTTTAATGACTGTAAGACACTTCCCATTTGTAACTGCTTTTGTTTCTCCGGATTTAGCACGTCTCTCCTTTTTTTTTTGCTGCTTTTTTTAATCAGTAGACCTATCATGTCATTTGGAAATGAAAGCATCTTGGGAGTATCAAGTAGTGTTTTTCCATAGTTGTAAAGTTTTATATGAATAGGGACTTAACCAATGAAATATTATTTAAAGTGTTTTGACAAATCTGTGCCCAACAGTGGTGCTATTTGAAAACAGACTATTTTAACAAGCATAATGGCATTAGAGTTATAGCATCTGTGCTCTAACAGAATCCATTTACAGAGTGTACTTATTTTAACTAATACTCAATTTTGAGGTGTCTGCCCTATATACATAAAGAATCTAAAGGATTTATCACCATGTGTAAGTTTTCATAGCTTGAATTGGATATAGTTCAGATGCTTAAGTCCAAAATACAGTTTCCATTACAAGATTCACTATTGTTTATAACTTGATTGATAACCAGAATTTTCTTTGTACAGTGGGAATTAAAGCTGTCATCCAAGGGAGAGGGAAAGCTTTTGACTGCAAAGAGACAAGAGAGAACTTTTTTTGAAAGATGAAATAGACCCTTATATTGGTGAATTTGAAACGTAATAAATTATACTTTAGTATGCAGATTTTTTAAAAATGCTCTTGTGCTTACAGGTAGGGGCTTTGAGTAGGTGATATGAATGTGTGTGTGTGTGTGTGTTTGTGTGTGTGTGTGGTGAATTCCGTGTTCTATCAATGGGATTGCTAATACAACAGGAAAGAGGTAATTGGTAACTCCAGAAAAAGCTAGACTAGGTACAGATAGTGAATTTGCTCAGTGATACTGGGCTTTATAGCTATCCATATAACTTTTTAAATATACACATACAAATATTTTATTACTGAACTAACTT
>NW_027530632.1:3879189-3879347 GCF_008692635.1 Crocuta crocuta
ATGGATGGTATATAAATTTGTCAAAACTCATTGGAACAGTACACTTAAGATTTGTTTATTTCACTCTGTGTAAATGTTACCTGAGAGAGATAGTACTAAAATCTATGCGGAAGTGTTTAGGGGTGCAGGTGTCCACGCTGCCACTTGTTTCTACATGA
>NW_027530632.1:3879556-3880696 GCF_008692635.1 Crocuta crocuta
AAACAGAATTTTAAGCTTAAACATTCTGTTTATTTTTCTGTCTTCCTTTCAAATGATTTCTACTCAGTCAACTTTTTCATGAGACTTTTCCACTCTTGTGATGCAGTTGTTCTGGATTCAAGAGTTTTTATTTACCTTAAAAGCATATTCCTCTTTAAAGAAATAGACTCTGAAAACATTTTTTTATTAAAAAATATTTTTTTTTGAGACAGAGAGAGAGCACGAGCAGGGGAGGGGCAGAGAGAGAGGGAGACACAGAATCCAAAGCAGGCTCCAGGCTCCGGGCTATCAGCACAGAGCCTGACACAGGGATTGAACCCACAAATCGTGAGATCATGGCCTGAGCCAAAGTCAGACACTTAATCCACTGAGCCATCCAGGTGCCCTGACCCTGAAAACATTTTTAAAACAGTTGACATGTTTATGCTTTTTGATTATTATTTCATAATAGTAGCAGAAACCTTTGCAAAACTTGTTTTTATAGTATGACTCAGAAAAAGCAGAAAGGTTCAAAGTTAAAGTGTATAAGTATCAGCCTAAATTTTTTTAATGTTTATTTATTTTGAGAGAGAAAGAGAGAGAGAGCACACGCACCTGCAAGCAGGGGAGGGACAGAGAGAGGGAGAGAAAGAATCCCAAGCAGGCTCTGTGCTGTCAGTTCAGAGTCCAACACGGGGCTTAATCCCATAAACTGTGAAATCATGACCTGAGCCCAAATCAAGAGTCAGAGACTCACTGACAGAGCCACCAGGGACCCGTATCAAACTAATTTTTAGATACAAACTTGATTACCAAATGAATTGGGCATAAATTAAGATATTAGCCTGAAGGCAGGGCTTGGTTACCTTCTAATTTATCATCGTGAAATTTTTAGACTAAGGCCTACAAAAATAAGCCTTATACGGGAAATAAATTGAGATTAAAGAGAGAATAGAAATTGGATGTCCTCTTATGACCAAGTGCAAATCATTCAGACATGTTGCTGAGAGTGAAACATGATTTCAGGTGGAGCCAGTCTATAGTAGACTGACTGTCACAGACCTGACTTTTGGGACTTGCTCTTCTGCTCGCTGCTGTGGCCTGAGCATTTGACCCTGTTGAGCCTCCAATTTTCCAAGTATAAAAAACACTTGCCTAGAG
>NW_027530632.1:3881259-3881552 GCF_008692635.1 Crocuta crocuta
TGGCTCAGTCTGTGAAGCATCCGACTTCAGCTCAGGTCATGATCTCATGGTTTGTGGGTTCGAGCCCCATGTCAGGCCTCTGTGCTGATAGCTGGGAGCCTGGAGCCTACTTTGGATTCTGTGTCTCCCTCCCTCTCTGCCCCTCCCGATTCATGCTCTGTCTCTCTGTGTCTCTCAAAAATAAATAAACATTAAAAATTTTTACAATAAAAATAAATAAAAAGCACTTTGAAAATTATAAACTATTACACAAATACAAGTAGCAAAATAATTTTATTATGACTTTAAAGAAA
>NW_027530632.1:3882117-3882310 GCF_008692635.1 Crocuta crocuta
CACTTTGAAAATTATAAACTATTACACAAATACAAGTAGCAAAATTATTTTCTTATGACTCTAAGGAAACTGTGCTGTAAAATAAGCTGTTTTCTGTGGCTAGGTATTGTATTATAATACTTGATTTTCAAATCTCCAGAATTTACTCAGAAAAATATAAATTTTAATCAAACACCCTTGACTGTGTCTTTTT
>NW_027530632.1:3882565-3885598 GCF_008692635.1 Crocuta crocuta
TCCTATAACAAAGCACAGCCTAGAATGCAAAAGTGAATAGTCCTGCCATTAAATAAATTGCTCCCTGAGGTGAACTCATGTGCTATTTACTGACTGAATTTTTACAAGGCCATTACTATTCAAAGGTTTTATAGGGAAAAAAGTCTTTTTCAGTGTTTGAGAATAGTGAATAGTTCTTTCAGATATGACAGGATTAATCCACAAAATAAATACCAATAGCAGTTAAGAGCCTGTGTGTGTGTGTGTGTGTGTGTGTGTATGTGTGTGCTGTGTTATGTTATGTTGTATTGTCTTAATTATTACTACTGCCTCAGTATTTAAAACAAATAGCCGTGGAAGAGCCCAGAAGTGTCTTTGTGTGTATATACATCTTATAATGAATTGAAAAATTATGAGACAAACGTTTAGATAGCCTTGGTGTTGAACTACAGATACCAGTTGTACATATATATCCAACAAAGAACATGTTTCTGTGGTTCTGCCGGTCATACCCAAAGAAAGAAAGAACTAGGAGAGATATCAGTGGAAAGTGTTACAGTGATCAAGGTTAAAGAAAAATTTTGAGGTTAGACCAAAACTATGCATTTATTCAATGTGAGAAAATAAAGGAGAAATGGAATAACAAGTGTAAGTTTCCTACCTAATTTCAGAAACTTAAAATTTGGGGCACTTTACAGAAACTGCAATAGGCAGCTTGAGTACAGCTATGGAAATGCTTCTTTTCGTGATTGAAAAGCCACAAAGTGAACCGCATTTGGTACAGGGCAAGACTATATAAATTAGTTCAGAAGAGGTGACAAGATCCAAGGAGGTTAAATAGACCATTGACCCGGTGGGTCTTGCCTACTGGAAACACAGGCTAACAAGTACTTTCATGCTTTTGTGCTTCCCAGCAAAGCATCCTCTGCGTCCATCAGAGCACATTAGACCCCAGGTGGATGTGTTGAATTCCTGCTCATTCGCCTCCTCTCTAAGTCTGTCCCTGCGTCTTGCTAGGCAGCCTATTTCTGTGATGTTTTGTTTTTTCCTCTTGTAGATCATTTATGTCAGGGTATAGTATGCCTGCTTAACACACTAGCCTGAGAGCCCCTTCCTCAAGGCCAGGAATCATACCTGTTTTCTTAGAAGTCCCCGCCTAGCACCTGGCAAAAAGCAGGAATGTCCAGTAAGGGTTTGGTTATTGTCCGACCCAATAGGGTTCAGGTTCTTTTCTAGCCTCCGTATCCATGCATAAACCACATGTAGCTTGTTGACATTTATCCTATGTCTCCTCGTACAGCCAATTCATGTAGTAAGTCAGGCAGAGCATAGACTTAGGAGCCAGATATACTGGGGTTGAATCTTGGTTCTACCACTTCCTCGACTTCTCTGAACCTCCATTCCCCATCTAGAAAGGTCAGGTAATATATCTACCTTACTGCCTTGTCCTGAAGATGTGCCCGGCACAGAATAAACACTCAAGAATTGGGGACCACTGTTATCATTATGTTTCTTTAGAATGTAATTCAGTGCATACTTTGGGGGTGTTCCAAAATGAATCAAATGTAGACCTGCCTTAAGGACATGACAGCACAAGAGAGTGAACAAGTGCACACGTGGGGTAACGCATGGAGTGTGCTAGTGGAGCAGATATTGCTTGGAAGCCTGAAGTTCACAGACCAACAAGTGATACAGCCCTGGTCCAGTACAGCCAGATTTACTTCCCAGGGGTTAGACTGGTCATCTTGGTATTCACTAGATACAAAGGTTGTTTTATTTTTTTTAATTTTTTAAGTTTATTTTTGAGAGAGAACATGAGGAGGGAAGGGGCAGAGAGAGAGAGACACACACACACACAGAATCCAAAGCAGGCTCCAGGTTCTGAGCTGTCAGCACAGAGCCTGATGTGGGGCTTGAACTCGTGAACCGTGAGATCATGACCTGAACCTAAGTCCGACGCTTAACCAGCTGAGCCACCCAGGTACCCCATGTATTCCAAATATTTCTTTAATGTTTATTCATTTTATAGAGGCAGAGACTGTACACAAGGCGGGGGGGAGGGGCAGAGAGAGAAGGAGACACACAATCCGAAGCAGGCTCCAGGATCTGAGCTGTCAGCATAGAGCCTGATGTGGGGCTTGAACCCACAAACTGTGAGATCATGACCTGAGGTGCAGTTGGATTCCTAACTGACTCAGCCCACACAGGCACCCCCAAGGTTGTTTTATTTTAACCTTAGAGTATTAATAAACTGCCACCTAGATTATGTATCTGCATAAGTGATGCTGGTAGAAACAATAGAAACTAAGATTCCACTAAGATAACTGAATTAAAGTGATAATTAGGTTTCTGTGGTATCCATTGAATTTTTTTAGTATACAAACATTTCGTTGGTATTTTTGTTATTGCAGTTCAGTAAGTCCAGAAGTTAAGAATTGGCTTTAGTAACTTCATAAACTTGGTATTGTTGAACTCTGCTATTGACAATATGCAGGGGTCAGGGGCTCAGTGGGACATTTGGAACTAAGTCCTTCATATCATCTCTTGTTTTACAAGGGTTTCAGTAAGGGATGATGAGAGAGCTACCTTTGAACTAATTTCCAGAGTTTTGTTCTCTACTCAGAACAAAGTAACAGTCATGAGAAGAGCAGGTAGAAGGAAATGGATTTGGTTAAGGCCTTTTCAGGAACAGCAAAGGGAAATGAGGACTGATTTGTGCCTTGCGCCTTTTCTTATCCTACTTGATACCCACTAACATTTTCAGGGAAAGAATACCAAGAACCTGGTAGCCATAATCATTCAAAATTTAAAAGTATCCACAGTCTCGTCAGTAGACGAATGGTCAAACTGTGGTACATCCATGCAATGGAATACTGCCCAACAATAAAAAGAATTAAACTATTGATACAGCAATGCCGATGAATCTCCAGAGAGCCTGTGCTGGGTCAAGAAAAGTCAGTCTCAAAAGATTGTATACCGTATGGTTCCATTTCTATAGCATCCTCAACCTGACAAAATTACAGAAATGGGGAACGGGTTAGTTAGTCGCCAGGG
>NW_027530632.1:3885864-3889876 GCF_008692635.1 Crocuta crocuta
CCCCAAATCTTTACCATAATTAAATCATACTGAGAAAAGCAGTTGCTTAGATAGCAACTTTTTTTCCCATTGTAGAACACTTGGAACATATGGACAAGAACAGAATGAAGTATAAATAGGAAAGTAAAGATCACTGCTGTTACACTTCTGGTGTATTTCATTCCATTTTTTTTCCTGAGCTTGTATATGTATTTTTTTCATGTGGATGGATACTTTAATCATTCCCTAACTATTTGATATTTTCCCCATTTTCTATGATAAATATCCTCATACATAAATCTTTTTTGCATTTTCCTATTTTTTTCCTTAAGGCAGTTCTTTTTGGAAATGGAATTACTGAGTCCAAGTACAAGAGCATTTTGTAAGGCTCTTTGATATATGTTACCAGATTGCTTTCTGAGAAAGTGATACTAATTTACATTCTCACCAATAAGTGCATGCAATTGGATGCAGCCCAAGCCCAGAAGTAATTAGAAATAGCATGGAATTCCAGAACAGAAAGATTCAAGATTTTTTATCATTATCTAAAGCAGAATTTCTCAACCTCAGCACTATTGACATTTTGAGCTGCGTAATTCTTTCTCATGAAGGGCTGTCCTGAGTATTGTAGGATGTTTAATAGCATCCCAGGCCTCTACACACTAGATGATAATAGCACAAACTGTCCCCTCACCCTCACCATAGTTGTGACAACAGAAATGTCTCCAGACTGCCAGATGTCCCCATGGGGGGCAAAATCACCACTGCTTGAAAACTGATCCAAGATTTTCGTATGCAATGAGGCACTTACTGTTAGAATTTCTCAAACACTGTATACACTAATGTTGGGAAGCTAGCCTCTTAGGGCTCTTTCTCTGGAGTATGTATGTGCACACTGTCTGCAGAGTAAAATAATCATTTCTTTAAAGCTGTGTAAGTGACTTTATTACTCCCCAGTATATATCTTTCCCTACTGAAGCCTCTCTGGATTCCTGGTTATAAGAAGGAATTTTAAAGAACGTGATCACACTACCATTTCCTTTGCCCTGCGGAAATGATTGACCCTAATATTTAATACGGTATTTGGAAGTGTCGGTCAATATGCTCAGCCTTTGTCTTTGTCTTTTGAACTAAAAGGGCCTAACAGATTAAGAACAACTTGATTCTCTTCACTTTGTACATAAAGGAAGGAGAAAGAATGCATTAGGATTTTTACTAACTTAAGTTTCACCCTTAAAAATCCTAATAAGCTTATTTTACTCAGCAAGAGCACCCACTCGAGGCTTGTCCCTCAAATTTACAAAGCTAGCTTTGCCTTATTCCTGTAAGGCTCACCTGTGTTATTTCTGTAATATTTTAAAACATTATATGGTTATGGAAAGGAAACCCTCTTCCTAATGTATAGTTTGCTGCACCCAGATCTTCCAGTAACTCAGTTATAGTGAATTTCCTTAATGCAAGTAGGACCAAAGTCTATTGAGTACAGACATGAACCTTTGAAGTTCTGTTTGTTGGTCCATTGTTCTGAAGTGCAAGATCTGGGTTACAAAGGTTGGTTTGACATTGACTTTCTGTACTGGCTGTTTCTTTTCTGTTTGTCTCTCTTAGGAGCAGTCTCACAGGTGCTGGACAGCCTGGAAGAAATTCACGCACTTACAGACTGCAGTGAAAAGGACTTAGATTTTCTACACAGTGTTTTCCAGGATCAGCATCTTCACACACTACTAGATGTAAGTCTGTCTGGTTTTTTTTTAACTGATTTATTTTTAGTATACTTTTTTCCTCTACATGAATTTACAGGTGTCCATCCTAAGTAACAGTCCATTTTCAGTTGCTTTAATGTGTGAGAAACGTGGGAAATCATCCATTATAGATTCATAACTGAAAGTATATATAGTACAAAAGCAATATAGCCTAGCAAGTCACCATGAATAGACTTATATATGTCTGTGTGTGTGTGTGTGTGTGTGTGTGTGTGTGTGTGTACACTAGACGGATCCACTGATCTTAGCTGTGATTACTTTTTGTTGCTCTAAACATGTTTTAAAACCTTATACCTGAAGCATGAATATAAGAGAGAGAAAAGTGAACAAGATACTGTGTAATGGACTGTATTCACACACATACACACACACATTTCATATTTAACATTGCTGCTTTTTATGGACTCCGTCTTCTTAAAGCATAGGAATATATGCCATCATTAAATATGACAGGCTCCACTGACAGCAGATTAAGATACAAAGAAAAATCAGAAGCTGGGAGTTCACATCTGCCTTTATTTTGGTCACATTTTAAGTAACATGCCTTTCTTAGATAACTTGGTTGACTTCAGCAGTGCAAACTTTCTCAGTACATATTAGTCTCCTAGTACGCGTTAGTCTTTTTTACAAGAAAAACCTTCCTTAGTAAGAGAACGATGCCTGCTTTGCAGTGCCTAACACTTCTTGGTGCTAACTCTGATTAATCCACCATAGGACACAAATTTCACTAAAGCAACATTCCCCAGGACGTATTCTACAGCACGTTGCTCTGGGAGATAGTAATTGGCTTTGCCATGGAGGAGGAAAGGTGCAGATCTTAAATGTACTGGTTAAATTATTTATTGACTAAACAAGTTAGGGAAATGCTACATTCTTTACTTTTATACATGTTCATAGTGGATATTAGTACTATTTTAATGTTTTTATTATTTTTTGAGAGACAGAGACAGCAGGGGAGGGGCAGAGAGAGAGGGGAGACAGAGGATCCAAAGCAGGCTCTGCACTGATGGCAGAGAGCCCAAAACTGGGCTGGAACTCACAAACTGTGAGATCAGGACCTGAGCTGAAGTTGAACACTTAACGACTGAGCCACCCAGATGCCCTGGATATTAGTATATTAACAGCTCTGAGATGCCCTATAGCAAAGAAATCTGAGGGACTCTAACAGCATTGCTGAAACTAATTTTGGCACAGGACTTGTACTCACAGCCCTGTCAAGTTGACAAGGACCAGTTGGGGAACAGCTTTAAGCCTGTGAGTGTTGCATACGTCCCAAGTTCACACTGAGTGCAGTCGTAGGTAACCTACAGTTGCTTCTCTGCATAAATGCAGTCAAATCAAATTAATTATCAAATTTTAAAAATTAGTTTGGCTTTTTTACATAGTGTCTGTCTGAATCAGGCCTAACTAACTGCCATAGCACGCAGTCCTAAAATTTGAGTGGCTTAATAGGATAAGAGTTTCTCGCTCACATCACAGTCCAGCACAGGTGGATTGGGGAGGGGGAAGGGAGGTCTCTTCCATACAGTCATTCAGGATCCAGGCCTCTTCCACAGTGTGGTTCTTCTCTCTCCCAGGGTTTTGGAACCTTCCACCGCATCATTTGCATCCAGCAGCAGATAAACGAAAATAGAAAATTTTGCAGGGTCATGGGTGGAAATGGGCTGTATCACTTTTGCCCACATTTCAATGGCAAGTACTTGTTACATGCCTACCTATCTATAAGAGAGCCGGGAAACATAGTTTTTAAATGCGCCACATGAAATAAGCCAGACAGGGAAATGTAAATACTGCATGGTATCACTTATACGTGGAATCTTTAAAATAAAAAAGTCAAACTCCTGGAAACACAGCAGAAGGTCAGTTGCTCCATGCAGGAGCTTGGGAAATGGGGGAGAGGTTGGTAAAAGGGTATATGATGAATAAGGTGTGATGGTCAAATGCATAACATGGTGACTATAGTTGATAGACTGTATTACATAATGAAATTTACTAAAAGAGTAGAACTTAAGTGTTCTCACAAGAAAAAAAAAAGTTAGGGGCACCTGGGTGGCTCAGCTGGTTAAGTGTCTGACTCTTGGTTTCAGCTCAGGTCATGATCTCACAGTTCATGAGATTGAGTCCCATGTTGGGTGGGCTCTGTGCTGATAGTGCAGAGCCTGATGGGGATTGCCTGCCTGCCTGCCTGCCTCTCTCTTAAATAAGTGAACATTTTTAAGTTAAATATGTGAAGTGAAGAATGTAGAATGTGTTGATTAACTTGATTGTGG
>NW_027530632.1:3894562-3901774 GCF_008692635.1 Crocuta crocuta
GTTTATTCATTTTATAGAGGCAGAGACTGTACACAAGGCGGGGGGGAGGGGCAGAGAGAGAAGGAGACACACAATCCGAAGCAGGCTCCAGGATCTGAGCTGTCAGCATAGAGCCTGATGTGGGGCTTGAACCCACAAACTGTGAGATCATGACCTGAGGTGCAGTTGGATTCCTAACTGACTCAGCCCACACAGGCACCCCCAAGGTTGTTTTATTTTAACCTTAGAGTATTAATAAACTGCCACCTAGATTATGTATCTGCATAAGTGATGCTGGTAGAAACAATAGAAACTAAGATTCCACTAAGATAACTGAATTAAAGTGATAATTAGGTTTCTGTGGTATCCATTGAATTTTTTTAGTATACAAACATTTCGTTGGTATTTTTGTTATTGCAGTTCAGTAAGTCCAGAAGTTAAGAATTGGCTTTAGTAACTTCATAAACTTGGTATTGTTGAACTCTGCTATTGACAATATGCAGGGGTCAGGGGCTCAGTGGGACATTTGGAACTAAGTCCTTCATATCATCTCTTGTTTTCCAAGGGTTTCAGTAAGGGATGATGAGAGAGCTACCTTTGAACTAATTTCCAGAGTTTTGTTCTCTACTCAGAACAAAGTAACAGTCATGAGAAGAGCAGGTAGAAGGAAATGGATTTGGTTAAGGCCTTTTCAGGAACAGCAAAGGGAAATGAGGACTGATTTGTGCCTTGCGCCTTTTCTTATCCTACTTGATACCCACTAACATTTTCAGGGAAAGAATACCAAGAACCTGGTAGCCATAATCATTCAAAATTTAAAAGTATCCACAGTCTCGTCAGTAGACGAATGGTCAAACTGTGGTACATCCATGCAATGGAATACTGCCCAACAATAAAAAGAATTAAACTATTGATACAGCAATGCCGATGAATCTCCAGAGAGCCTGTGCTGGGTCAAGAAAAGTCAGTCTCAAAAGATTGTATACCGTATGGTTCCATTTCTATAGCATCCTCAACCTGACAAAATTACAGAAATGGGGAACGGGTTAGTTAGTNGTTGAGAAGGGATAGGAGGAAATGAGAGTGGCTGTAGAAGGGCAAAATGAAGGGTCTCTTTGGTGATGAAAATACACTGTAGCTTGACTGCCAGTGTCAGTGTCGCAGTTATGACGTTGCATGGCAGTTTTGCAAGATGTTCCCATTGGGGGAGCTGGGTAAAAGATACACGAGATCTCTCTGTATTATTTTTTACAACTGCACATGTATCTACAGTTATCTCCAAAAGTCAAATTTGTTAAAAAAAAAAAAAAAAAATTACCTGCAGAAAAGAAAGGAAAGTCCTAGAAAGCTGAAGGAAGGCTAAAGACAACCAAGACCGTCACCGGCCCCTGCTACCACCCTCGGCCTCTTCACAGAAAGGAAACCTGGAAGTCGGATTGTGTCACTCATCCACCTCCACCAGTGATGGCCCATTTCACCGGTAAACTCGTCTTTCCCATGAGCTACCAGCGTATGTGGTGTGTGCACTGGACACGGCCTCCGTGTCACAGCCCCTCCAGGCCCAGAGCCCCATTCATGGCCTCGCTCACTGGTCTCTTGTGCCCGCTCCTCTCCAGGCAGCCTCCAGCCTCAGGGGCTTCCCACTTGACCTTTTCTCTGCCTGCAGTACTTCTCACTCAGATGTTTGCATGTTTCCTTCTTCACTCTGGATAATCAGATCTGTGAGGCCTCCCCCCACCCCCTGATNCCAAATCTTTACCATAATTAAATCATACTGAGAAAAGCAGTTGCTTAGATAGCAACTTTTTTTCCCATTGTAGAACACTTGGAACATATGGACAAGAACAGAATGAAGTATAAATAGGAAAGTAAAGATCACTGCTGTTACACTTCTGGTGTATTTCATTCCATTTTTTTTCCTGAGCTTGTATATGTATTTTTTTCATGTGGATGGATACTTTAATCATTCCCTAACTATTTGATATTTTCCCCATTTTCTATGATAAATATCCTCATACATAAATCTTTTTTGCATTTTCCTATTTTTTTCCTTAAGGCAGTTCTTTTTGGAAATGGAATTACTGAGTCCAAGTACAAGAGCATTTTGTAAGGCTCTTTGATATATGTTACCAGATTGCTTTCTGAGAAAGTGATACTAATTTACATTCTCACCAATAAGTGCATGCAATTGGATGCAGCCCAAGCCCAGAAGTAATTAGAAATAGCATGGAATTCCAGAACAGAAAGATTCAAGATTTTTTATCATTATCTAAAGCAGAATTTCTCAACCTCAGCACTATTGACATTTTGAGCTGCGTAATTCTTTCTCATGAAGGGCTGTCCTGAGTATTGTAGGATGTTTAATAGCATCCCAGGCCTCTACACACTAGATGATAATAGCACAAACTGTCCCCTCACCCTCACCATAGTTGTGACAACAGAAATGTCTCCAGACTGCCAGATGTCCCCATGGGGGGCAAAATCACCACTGCTTGAAAACTGATCCAAGATTTTCGTATGCAATGAGGCACTTACTGTTAGAATTTCTCAAACACTGTATACACTAATGTTGGGAAGCTAGCCTCTTAGGGCTCTTTCTCTGGAGTATGTATGTGCACACTGTCTGCAGAGTAAAATAATCATTTCTTTAAAGCTGTGTAAGTGACTTTATTACTCCCCAGTATATATCTTTCCCTACTGAAGCCTCTCTGGATTCCTGGTTATAAGAAGGAATTTTAAAGAACGTGATCACACTACCATTTCCTTTGCCCTGCGGAAATGATTGACCCTAATATTTAATACGGTATTTGGAAGTGTCGGTCAATATGCTCAGCCTTTGTCTTTGTCTTTTGAACTAAAAGGGCCTAACAGATTAAGAACAACTTGATTCTCTTCACTTTGTACATAAAGGAAGGAGAAAGAATGCATTAGGATTTTTACTAACTTAAGTTTCACCCTTAAAAATCCTAATAAGCTTATTTTACTCAGCAAGAGCACCCACTCGAGGCTTGTCCCTCAAATTTACAAAGCTAGCTTTGCCTTATTCCTGTAAGGCTCACCTGTGTTATTTCTGTAATATTTTAAAACATTATATGGTTATGGAAAGGAAACCCTCTTCCTAATGTATAGTTTGCTGCACCCAGATCTTCCAGTAACTCAGTTATAGTGAATTTCCTTAATGCAAGTAGGACCAAAGTCTATTGAGTACAGACATGAACCTTTGAAGTTCTGTTTGTTGGTCCATTGTTCTGAAGTGCAAGATCTGGGTTACAAAGGTTGGTTTGACATTGACTTTCTGTACTGGCTGTTTCTTTTCTGTTTGTCTCTCTTAGGAGCAGTCTCACAGGTGCTGGACAGCCTGGAAGAAATTCACGCACTTACAGACTGCAGTGAAAAGGACTTAGATTTTCTACACAGTGTTTTCCAGGATCAGCATCTTCACACACTACTAGATGTAAGTCTGTCTGGTTTTTTTTTAACTGATTTATTTTTAGTATACTTTTTTCCTCTACATGAATTTACAGGTGTCCATCCTAAGTAACAGTCCATTTTCAGTTGCTTTAATGTGTGAGAAACGTGGGAAATCATCCATTATAGATTCATAACTGAAAGTATATATAGTACAAAAGCAATATAGCCTAGCAAGTCACCATGAATAGACTTATATATGTCTGTGTGTGTGTGTGTGTGTGTGTGTGTGTGTGTGTACACTAGACGGATCCACTGATCTTAGCTGTGATTACTTTTTGTTGCTCTAAACATGTTTTAAAACCTTATACCTGAAGCATGAATATAAGAGAGAGAAAAGTGAACAAGATACTGTGTAATGGACTGTATTCACACACATACACACACACATTTCATATTTAACATTGCTGCTTTTTATGGACTCCGTCTTCTTAAAGCATAGGAATATATGCCATCATTAAATATGACAGGCTCCACTGACAGCAGATTAAGATACAAAGAAAAATCAGAAGCTGGGAGTTCACATCTGCCTTTATTTTGGTCACATTTTAAGTAACATGCCTTTCTTAGATAACTTGGTTGACTTCAGCAGTGCAAACTTTCTCAGTACATATTAGTCTCCTAGTACGCGTTAGTCTTTTTTACAAGAAAAACCTTCCTTAGTAAGAGAACGATGCCTGCTTTGCAGTGCCTAACACTTCTTGGTGCTAACTCTGATTAATCCACCATAGGACACAAATTTCACTAAAGCAACATTCCCCAGGACGTATTCTACAGCACGTTGCTCTGGGAGATAGTAATTGGCTTTGCCATGGAGGAGGAAAGGTGCAGATCTTAAATGTACTGGTTAAATTATTTATTGACTAAACAAGTTAGGGAAATGCTACATTCTTTACTTTTATACATGTTCATAGTGGATATTAGTACTATTTTAATGTTTTTATTATTTTTTGAGAGACAGAGACAGCAGGGGAGGGGCAGAGAGAGAGGGGAGACAGAGGATCCAAAGCAGGCTCTGCACTGATGGCAGAGAGCCCAAAACTGGGCTGGAACTCACAAACTGTGAGATCAGGACCTGAGCTGAAGTTGAACACTTAACGACTGAGCCACCCAGATGCCCTGGATATTAGTATATTAACAGCTCTGAGATGCCCTATAGCAAAGAAATCTGAGGGACTCTAACAGCATTGCTGAAACTAATTTTGGCACAGGACTTGTACTCACAGCCCTGTCAAGTTGACAAGGACCAGTTGGGGAACAGCTTTAAGCCTGTGAGTGTTGCATACGTCCCAAGTTCACACTGAGTGCAGTCGTAGGTAACCTACAGTTGCTTCTCTGCATAAATGCAGTCAAATCAAATTAATTATCAAATTTTAAAAATTAGTTTGGCTTTTTTACATAGTGTCTGTCTGAATCAGGCCTAACTAACTGCCATAGCACGCAGTCCTAAAATTTGAGTGGCTTAATAGGATAAGAGTTTCTCGCTCACATCACAGTCCAGCACAGGTGGATTGGGGAGGGGGAAGGGAGGTCTCTTCCATACAGTCATTCAGGATCCAGGCCTCTTCCACAGTGTGGTTCTTCTCTCTCCCAGGGTTTTGGAACCTTCCACCGCATCATTTGCATCCAGCAGCAGATAAACGAAAATAGAAAATTTTGCAGGGTCATGGGTGGAAATGGGCTGTATCACTTTTGCCCACATTTCAATGGCAAGTACTTGTTACATGCCTACCTATCTATAAGAGAGCCGGGAAACATAGTTTTTAAATGCGCCACATGAAATAAGCCAGACAGGGAAATGTAAATACTGCATGGTATCACTTATACGTGGAATCTTTAAAATAAAAAAGTCAAACTCCTGGAAACACAGCAGAAGGTCAGTTGCTCCATGCAGGAGCTTGGGAAATGGGGGAGAGGTTGGTAAAAGGGTATATGATGAATAAGGTGTGATGGTCAAATGCATAACATGGTGACTATAGTTGATAGACTGTATTACATAATGAAATTTACTAAAAGAGTAGAACTTAAGTGTTCTCACAAGAAAAAAAAAAGTTAGGGGCACCTGGGTGGCTCAGCTGGTTAAGTGTCTGACTCTTGGTTTCAGCTCAGGTCATGATCTCACAGTTCATGAGATTGAGTCCCATGTTGGGTGGGCTCTGTGCTGATAGTGCAGAGCCTGATGGGGATTGCCTGCCTGCCTGCCTGCCTCTCTCTTAAATAAGTGAACATTTTTAAGTTAAATATGTGAAGTGAAGAATGTAGAATGTGTTGATTAACTTGATTGTGGGAATCATTTTACAGTGTACACATTTATCAAGTCCTCANGGTGTTGTATATTTGAAAGTTGCTCAGAGTACATCATACGTATTCTAACCGCACATGCAAAAAAGGCCTAGCTATGTCAAGTGAAGGATGTGTTCATTATCTTGAAACTGGTACTCATTTCACAATGTATATCAAGTCCTCACATTGTACACTTTAAATATGTTACTGTGATGTTTGTCGATTGTACTCCAATAAAGCTAAGAAATGCACTTAGGAGGATAAGGAAATGGGTCTTTAGTGTAGTTTATCTTAGGTAATTTGAGGACACATCAGATTAAGTTTAATTTCAAATAACTGTCACTTTCCTCAGGCACCAGAAAGCCTTTGAAATGCATTCTGTTTTGTGGAGAGCTCTTGCCATTGTTGCTGCTGCTTAGCATTCCATTTTCTTCTTCATCGTTACCATCATCATAGTTGTCATTATTGTTTTGTATCACACAAGTTCCATCCTTTACTAGATCTAGGAAGTGGGATTTTTTTCTTTTTTTTTTTTTATTTACATCCAAGCTAGTTAGCCTCTAGTGCAACAATGATTTTAGCAGTAGATTCCTTAATGCCCCTTACCCGTTTAGCCCATCCCCCCTCCCACAACCCCTTCAAGTAACCCTGTTTGTTCTCCATATTTAAGAGTCTCTCAGGTTATTGTCCCCCTCCCTGTTTTAATATTATTTTTGCTTCCTTTCCCTTATGTTCATCTGTTTTGTATCTTAAAGTCCTCATATGAGTGAAGTCATATGATATTTGTCTTTCTCTGACTAATTTCGCTTGGCATGATACCCTCTAGTTCTATCCACGTAGTTGCAGATGGCAAGATTTCATTCTTTTTGGTTGCCAAGTAATACTCCATTGTATATATATGCCACATCTTCTTTATCCCTCTGTCAATGGACGTTTGGCCTCTTTCCATACTTTGGCTATTGTTGATAGTGCTGCTATAAACATTGACACAGCACACCTGTATCCCTTGGATAAATACCTAGTAGTGCAATTGCTAGGTTTTAGGGGAGTTCTATTTTTAATTATTTGATGAATCTCCATACTGTTTTCCAGAGTGGCTGTACCAGTTTGCATTCACAACTGGGATTTTTTTTAATGTTTATTTTTGAGAGACCGTGCCGCATGCAAGCAGGGAAGGGGCAGAGAGAAAGAGGGAGACAGAGAACCCAAAGTAAGTTCCAGGTTCTGAGCTGTCAGCACAGAGCCCAGTGTGGGGCTCAAACCCATGAACCATGAGATCATGACCTGAGCTAAAGTTGGACACTTTAACCAACTGAGCCACCAAGGCACCCCACAAGTGGGATATTTGAAAGAAGCTGCAGCAAGGTGTAGGGATTTGGTTTATTTCAATGTAGTCAGTGGTTAGGTCATTGCTAAGATCTAATGACCTTTTAGATCAAGGCCTTTTTGTCATTTAAAGGCTCAGAGAAGCCCAAACTGGTT
>NW_027530632.1:3901822-3913332 GCF_008692635.1 Crocuta crocuta
TAACAAGGCATCTGAGCACACCCAGCTTGAGACTGCAGGGGAAATACAGGAACATCACTAGCTTCTACAACGAGGGGCAGATATTCAGGCACAAAGTGGACTTTGGAACTGAACCAGGCCACCACTTATCGCTCAATGCTAAGCTTTTCAGACCTCACTGAAAACATGCCTTTTGAACAACTGCTGCATTCCTGGGTAGGCATTGTGACAACTTCAGAAGAGATCCCTAGATTTTCATGAAGAAAAACACACTTAAAGTTCCTTTGGATTCTTATGAATTCTAAAGTTAAGAAAGCGTCTACAGTATCAGCACCTGCCCTGTCAGTGCATCTCAATTTGAAAATGAGCAAGTGGACCAAAAAGGAGCTGTGCCCAGTAAAAAGACACCATGTCTGCAGGATTTTGCAGACAAGTGCTACACACGAATCCCAAAACCCGCCTGAAATGATTTCCCTTAAGGTCATTCACTGGGCAGTGCTGGGTTCTGAAGGTCCACACTGACCCCTCCTTCAATGAAAAGCTTAATCGTCATGAATGACCTAAGCCATCATTAGAATGTGCCCTCATGATCTGCAGCCCATAAATACTGTTCATTAAACCCTGGTCTCAGACTGTGTTTCAGTAATATAATCAGTTGACGTTTTCAAGTAGCTGCCATATAGAGAAATCTAATCATTGAAACAATTTTTTTTTTATTTCTGAGAGAGAGAGAGAGAGAGAGAGACACAGTCACAGTATGAGCAGGGGAGGGTCAGAGAGAGGGGGAGACACAGAATCCGAAACAGGCTCCAGGCTCTGAGCTGTCAGCACCGAGCCCAACGCGGGGTTCGAACCCACAAACCATGAGATCATAACCTGAGCCGAAGTTGGACGCTAAACCGACTGAGCCACCCGGGCGCCCCTGAAACCACTTTTAACACTTAAGTGCTTATGTAAAAAGGAACGTGATATGACCAACTCTTGAGAAAAAGCTTTTCAGACATTCACCATTCATTTCTCTTCCTTCTAATGTTCCATAGCCTGTGCTTGGATTGGAATTGTTGTTTTACAGAATCAACACTGATTCCTTTTTTAAGGATTCCAAGTAGTGACACCTAGTGGCTTAGTTTTGTGGACCATGGATTGTCACTTAATCCCACTGAGCCATTTTATGAGAAATCTTTATTATATTTAAATAATTTCTGTTAACTGAACAACACACTCTAAACAGCTAAGTTTGAGGTCATAGTTTTTAAGCTGACAGAAAGAAACAGGATTAAATTCCTACAACAGACTAAAGATCATCTAGGACTTCATTTTTTCTAGTCATGCCTTTTTTTTTAAGTTTGCTTTTATTTGAGAGAAAGCTAGAGAGCAAGCAGGGGAGGGGCAGGGAGAGGGAGACAGAATCCCAGGCAGGCTCTGCACTGCCAGCACAGAGCCCGATGTGGGGCTCGAACTCATGAACCATAAATCATGAACTAAACTGAAGTCAAGAGTTGGACACTTAACCGACTGAGCCACCCAGATTCCCCTTAGTCATGCCTTTAAAATAATAAGCTGAAAATGCAAAGAAATATTATTAGAATTTGGAGGAAACAAAACATCTGTTTTGTTGAATTTACGTTAAAACAAAAGGAGAAATACTATGGTTTCACTAAAAGGGGAAATGCTCTATGATTTTAATTCTAGTAAAACACTTCTAATTTAATCTGTAGTGCNAGAAAAAGAAACAGACCCAGAAATTTCTAAATGTTTGCTCCCCAACCAGTCCTACCTGACACACACAGGCTGCTCCTCACTTTGCAGGGAGAACCAAAGAGGTGTGAAGAGGAACGGTGTCGGGTCCAGTTTGGACCATATGTCTACTTTCCCAAATTAAAAGCACCGGTACAGAGATGCTCTGTGTATAAAATATGCAGATCAATTTCAGTAAAATGCATTTTGGCACATGTATGAGCTTGCCAAGGCTGCCTCAACAAAATGTCATGACCTGGGTAGCTTCAAATAACAATTTATTCTCTCACAGCCTAGAAGGCCAGAAGTCCTAAATCAAGGCATCAGTAGGGCCATGCTCCCTTCAAAAGCTCCAAGGAAGACTCCTTCCATGCCTCTTTGAGCTTCTGGTAGTTGTCTACAATCCCTGGGGTTCCTTGGCTTGTAGATGCACCCCGCCAGTTCCAGCCTCTGACTTCCCATGGCATTTTCCCCTGTGAGTGTGTGACTCTGTGTCTTTACACAGCCTTCTGATAAAGACACCAGTCATTGAATGTAGGGCCTGTCCTAATCCTGTATGACCCCATCTTAATTACATCTTCAAAGACCCTATTTCCAAAATAAGTTCACATTCTGAGGCTCCAGGTGGACATGTAGTCTGCCCAGTACCACCTGGAAAACTGATTTTGCCCTGAATGGATTCTTCAGGCATGAATGTAAGCTACACAGATTTAATGCAGAATACTGAAATGTCACCCCATCATTCATTCAGTAAGCTTGCCTGGGAATTGGTGTTAGGGTGTACTTCTGTCTTTTAATGGTATTTTGAGTTAGTTTTGGCTTGCAACTTGTATGTGATACGTTGGATTGTCAGATGACAGATGCATTTTTGGACCGAAAAATCAAGGTTTTTTTTTTTTTCCAGTTAAAAAGCCTTTTGCAAATGTTATTTGTTGGTGATACTCAGTCTTCTCAATTTCTTTCAGAAATTTTGCTATTACAGAATAAATGTTTACTTTGTAAGTCAACAATGTCACAAAACATTGTTAAATGACACATTTATCTCTCTCTGCCAAACTTTGACAACTAGTTTTAAACATTCACCCACCATCTGTCATACCTCTGAACAGCTGTTAGCATTCATTACAGACTGCTGTTTCCATAGTAAATGTGATGCCCCACCTAATTAAGATTATTTTTGTGGGAGGTCCTAAATTTATGTTCAATTTGTGATTAGATTAATAAAATTCATTGCAGTAGCAGCTTAATTTAGCACTTTTTATATTGATTTATGTTAGACTTTTATTATAGATTAACTGATATTTTAAGATACTGCATTAGAAATAAATCCGTGTCTCAAATCCTCCATATTTTGTATTACTGACATCTTTACTATAGTTTTTTACTGTTTAGGGAGCGTTAGAGAGCGTTTTTTATCCAGCATTGGAAAACTACAACTCTTGATTTATTTACTATTTTGCTTTTTTGAGATGATATTAAATTAGTAGTCCTATTTGGGAACAGCATATTTTTAGAACTCTGAAGTTTCCTAAAGGGGAAAAAAATGGAACTTCTGCAGTGATTTGATTTTCTCCAGCAACTTGCAGTTTGAGAAGTAAGTTGATACACTGTTAAGTTTGGATGTTTAAGCAGATTACCAGTCAGGAAATGCCAAAGCTAAGTTTCCCATGAATTTGTAGTCCAGTCGAATTAGACTTAAGCATCTAGAATATTCTGAACACCTTCAGAAGAACTACTGGGACCTTCTCAGGGTCCTTTCTAGTCTTCAGCATGAGCCTCAGCATTAAATATGAGAGCACAGGTGGTGGGTCACTGGTGTGACCTTCGTGCTACTTTGCCTCCTGGGACCTGGAGACTGAGGTGCACTGCTGCTCACTTGGGGCATGGCGGTCTCTCATCCCACTCTTTCTCACTGGATGGGCAAAACTCCTGTGACTATTTCTTTCAGCATACCCACATATTAGTGTCAGTAGAAAATCAGCCCATGAAACAAAATCCCTGGGATAGAGAGAGCTAGAAATAGCATATATCCTGAATATTTTCAAAGTAGTTTTTCTTCATTCTTAATGAAGATATCCATAAACTTAGCAAAAAAAAAAAAAAAAGCTACTAAATATATGGTCATTCATTAAGCAGCAGTAGAAAACGAATACAAGCAGAAACAAAACATGGATTGTCTGCTCTTACCATGTCTATTCAACATAGTACTGGAGGTCCTGGCCAGTGCAGTAAAGCAAGAAAAAAAATTCAAGGCATGCAGATAAGAAAAGAAAAAGTAAAACCATCTTCTCACAGAGATATATCCTTGCATGTAGAAAATCCTAAGGAATCCACACAAAAAATCCACTAGAACCAATAGGCAAGTTTAGCAGGATGTAAGATCAATATACAAAAATGAACTGCATTTCTACATACAAGCAGCAAATCATGTGAAAATAAAATCAAAGAAGTACAATGCCATCAAAAAGAATAAAATACTTAGTGAATTGAACAAAAGTATAGCACTCATACACTGAAAACTACAAATGTTGCTGAAAGAAAGTAAAGAAGGTCTCAATAAATGGAGAGAGATTGATTGTGGGATTGGAAGACAGTATTGTTAAAGGTGGCAATTTTCCCTATATCGATCTATAGATTCAAGACAATCCTTACCAGCATCTCAGTAGAATTTTTTTTACTTTTGGTAGAAGTTGACAGACTGATTCTAAAATTTATATGGAAATGCCAAAACAGTTTTGAAAAAAGAAGCTCAAAGTTGGGGGACTGATTTCAGGGCTTACTACAAAGCTACTGTAATGCAAATAGTACAGTATTGCTGTAAAGGATAGACCTATAGATCAGTTGAACAGAGCACAGTTCAGAAATAAACCTTCCCATTCATGGTCAGTTGATTCTTCAGCAAAGATGCCCAGGCAATTTAGAGGGCAATGGATAATGATTTGTTGTTTATGGGATTTTTTTGGGTTTTTTTTAATGTTTATCTTTGAGGGGGCAGGGGCAGGGTGAGACACAGAATCCAAAGCAGCCTTCAGGCTTTGAGCTGTCAGCACAGAGTGCAACACAGGGCTCGAACTCACAAACCGTGAGATCGTGGCCTGAGCCAAAGTAAGACACTTAACTAACTGAGCCACCCAGGTGCCCCTCTTTTGTTTTAACAAGGTGCTATAGCAGTGGGATATCCGTATGCAAAGAAATGAACTTAGACCCTTACCTCACACCCCACACAAAAAAATTACCACAAGATGAATCATAGATTCATTTTAAGCTTAAAATTTTTTAAAAAAATTTTTTAAGAAAATGTAGGAGTACATCTTCATTACTTTGGGTTAGGCAAAGAGTTCTTAGATATAGCACAGAGGAACTCTTGGGGATGATGGAAGTGTTCTANTAAATGAAAAAGCTTTTCTTTTAAGTTTATTTTGAGAAAAAGAGAGCACGTGTACGTGAGCAGGGGAGGGGGGGGAGAGAGAGAGAGAATGAATCCTAAGCAGGCTCTGCACTGTCAGCACAGAGCCTGATGTGGGGCTCCAGCCCATGAACCGTGAGATTATGACGTGAGCCAAGATCAAGAGTCAGACATTTAACTGACTGAGCTACCCAGCCCCCGCCCCTGATAAAGCTTTTAAAAGTAGAAAAAGTGAGAAGGAATTCCCTTTTATTTAAAAAAAATCTATTTTACTGTTTTTATATTTTATTTTAAGGTTAGGCACTGTTGGAAGTTCCCTCCGTGTGCTGTGGGTTACAGTGTACCATGAATGCCACAGTGTCCTTTGTAATCCATTGCTCCCACAGTGACACCACTTTCCAGTATCTCCTGGATTTGTCCCTGTGTCCTGGCACCAGTCCAGCAAAGTCAGACTGCCTGCCCTCAGCAGTGCCCAAAGCTCACTAAAGNCTTTCAGCATTTCATTGTTTTTTAATGGTTTTTATTTATTTCTGAGAGAAAGAGAGATAGTGTGAACAGGGGAGGGTCAGAAAGAGAGGGAGACACAGAATCCTAAACAGAGCCTGATGTGGGGCTCGAACCCACGAACCATGAGATCATGACCTGAGCTGAAGTAGGATGCTTAACCGACTGAGCCACCCAGGTGCCCCTCAACATTTCACTTTATGGCTAAGAACTTACCGCTCACTGACTTAAAAATGCTAAATTTGTTTTCCATTCCAAGAACTGTCTTATTAACCAATGTGTAGTTGTGGCTNNATGAATCACATGATTTTATATATTTTTCAATAATAGGGGGGTTACCTTCTCAGAGCAACATGTTTTATTTCTTCTACATGCAGATACATATTCGTCATTTCCCAATTTCACAGCCTTTTAACAGATTTGACATAATGCAATCTTTTTGTCCTTTTACTATGGTAAAATATAACATGAAATTTATCATTTTAACCATTTTTTTTAAATGTTTGTTTATTTTGAGAGAGAGAGAGTGTATGAGCAGAGGAGGGGCATAGAGAGAGGGAGAGAATTGTAAGCAGGCTCCACAGTTCTAAGCAGGCTCCACACTGATAGTGGGACTGGAATCCATGAACCGTGAGATCATGACCTGAACCGAAATCAGGAGTTGAACACTTAACTGACTGAGCCATGCAAGCACCCCCATTTTAACCATTTTTAAGGGCACAGCTCAGTGACATTAAGTACATTCACACTGTTGTACAGCCATCCCCACTGTCCATCTCCAGAACTCTTTTCATCTTCCGTAGCTGAAACTCAGTACCATTTCCTTCTCCCCCAGACCCTGGTAGCTGCCATTCTACTTTCTGTGTCAGTGAATATGACTAGCAGATACCTCATGTAAGTGGAATCATATCATATCTGTTCTATCACAGTCTCCTCCCTTTTAAAGGCAGAAATAAGGGCGCCTGGGTGGCTCAGTCGGTTAAGCATCCGACTTCAGCTCAGGTCATGATCTCACGGTTCATGGGTTCGAGCCCCACGTCAGGCTATGTGCTGACAGCTAGCTCAGAGCCTGGAGCCTGTTTCTGATTCTGGGTCTCCCTCTCTCTCTCTGACCCTCCCCTGTTCATGCTCTCGCTCTCTCTCTCTCTCTCTCTCTCGCTCTCTCTCTCAAAAATAAATGAAACATTAAAAATAAATGAATGAATGAATGCAGAAATAGTCAACCCTCTTCCCCCAACTCTAGTCCCTGGCAGCCACTAATCTGATTTCTGTTCCAATAGTTTTAATTTTTCCAAAATGTGGTATAAATGGAATCAAACACTGTAGCCCTTTGAATCAGTCTTTTTTCACTTAACATTATGCCTTGAGATTCATTTACTTTGTTGCAAGGATAATCATTTCCTTTTGATGAAGATGTTTTGAGAGTCTCTGAGCAAGAGAAAAGAAAGTGAGAGGAGGAAGAGAAATAGAACAGTGGTTTTGAGGAATACTGTGATGTTGATCAAGAATCAGGCATTTGAGGGGCACCTGGGTGGCTCAGTTGGTTAAGCTCCAACTTTTGATTTTAGCTCAGGTCATGATCTCACAGTTGGTGAGATCAAGTGCCGTGTTGGGCTCTGCACTGACATTGTGGAACCTGCTTGGGATTCTCTCTCTCTCCTCCTCTCTGCTCCTCTCCCGCTAGAGTACANTCTATGCAGGCTCCAAGTTAGCTCCTGTGTGCTACATCTTTGTGTAGAGTAATGTGTGATTTTCACTGAAAGCATGATTAACTACAGGAGTCTCTCTAGTTTCCTTATTTGTTCAGATGAATTACTTCTTAAAACAGAGACTGGAATTTACTCTGAAATTCCAAGAATAATGAATCAGCTTGTCCCGGGTCCCAGTGTTTCCCATTCTCTTTTTATGGCACCACAGTCAACTTTACCAGAAGGCAAAGGAATGTTCCAAAAGCCATCAAAATACAACAAGCACCGATTCTTCTTCATGCTTTCCTCAAGGAAAGGAGGAGTTTTCCCCCCAGAAAGGAATGTGATATGCTCACTTGAAGAATATTCGATGGGGTTGGCTAGCAGCCTTCATCATCCAAGAACATAGCTGCTTTCTTCTCTTTGTGACCCTTCACACATTATCTCACTAAAACCTCTTCTGCCAAATCATTTTGTTCTTTTTTTTTTATTTTTTAAGTATTTATTTTTGAGAGAGAGAGACAGAGCGCAAGTGGGGGAGGGGCAGAGAGAGAGGGAGACACAGAATCCGAAGCAGGCTCCAGGCTCTGAGCTGTCAGCATGGAGCCTGTCGAGGAGCTCAAACTCCCAAACCGTGACATCATGACCTGAGCCGAATTGGGACACTTAACGAGTTGAGACAGCCAAGCACCCCCATTTGTTCTCTTTTAACTTGCCACAACAGAAATTCATTTTTGCTACAGCTACTTGTACAAACGCTTAGGGCACCTGGGTGGCTCAGTCGGTTAACCATCTGACTTCGGCTCAGGTCATGATCTCACAGTTTATGGGTTCGAGCCCCATGTTGGGCTCTGTACTGATGGTGTGGAGCCTGACTGGGATTCTGTCTCTCCCACTCTCTCTGCCTCTCCTCTACTCATGCACACGCGCTCACGCTCTCTCTCTCTCTCTCTCTCTCTCACTCACTCACAAAAGTAAATAAATAATAAAAAGTTTAAAAAAACACACAAATGCCTAGTGCTCACCTATACAAAGTAAAAGTCACATCTTAAGTCAAAAGTTATTGTTTTGCCTTGGTAATTCAATACTATAGGACACACTTGATGTAAATGCTTTCTTGTAAAACTGCAAATCAATAAGATATACATTTAGTTTAAATATCGTTTAACTATTATCGTAGATGCTTCAGAACAGCACATTAGGAAATGAAGTTTCAACACTCTTTTAATGTTGTTGGTAATTTTTTTTTAATAGAAGTGAAATTCATATCCTAGTAAAATTTCTCACAGGTGGGCAGACTTTGGATCTGGAATTAAAAAGTGCCCTGTTTCAGAAGGCTTGATGAAAAGCAAAATAAAGTAACTGGTTGTTTTTCCTTATGCTTTCTTTTGCTTACTCAAGAATAGGCATTATGATTTATTTCTTACAAGCTTAATTTGAGAGTCCTTTGCCAACTGAAAAAGGCCAACAGAGCAGTCATGTCAGGTCATCTGAGGCCACTGCTGGAGTTTCTCAGAAAGGGCTGTCAGCTGCCCAAATCTGCCACAGTGGCTTATATTGTTAGGCCACCAAAGGGACAGTCTCTTGAGACTGAACTAGGAGATCAAGCAAGTCTTAATTTTCTGGTCTCAAAAATAAATCCCTGTAAGTGCAATGTTCTAACGGGCTTGAATCCAAAGCAGCTCTAAACACAGACAACTATAACCTAAACCAAACGAGGGCGGGCCTCCTTTGGGGGAACTTTCAGTGTCAGAATCCAAAGTATTCTGCACCCCTCTCAAGAACTCTTGAATTGGCCCAGACGAACTGATTGCTTAGTTTTCTATTTGCTGTCAGAAGAAAAACTTTGGTAATTGATTGAGTTACAGTAGCTGGGCCCCTTCTTAAGACTTCAGGTAAGGATATGTACCCCATCATGATTCTCTGAAGCTCGATTTAAGCTAACATTTCACTGCTCTACCATTAGGCCAAAGCTTTCCTGGGGCATCTAACTCAATGGCTTCCAGAAACATTGACCTAAGTTTATGTATGTACTTGAGCAGGAAAACTAGATTTAGGGATCTCATAAGATTGTTCTTCAATCTCTAACTTTGTAAAACCGGCTCCAGTGCTGTGGCTGAATAGCAGTTCCTTATATTTTAGTAGTAAACCACCTTTCCCTAGCAATAGGCCAGATTTCACATGTATTTTTTAAGAATACCATTGGCTATCAATAGCTGACCTGCTGGGTTCACAGAAAAGGTATGACGTTGCAGCTTGTTTCTGATCGCTCAGCTTCTTGACAGACAGTTCACAGAAACGGTAACGAAAGTCCTTAATAAGATAGTCTGTTTCCAGAGCAAGTCGTTTCACTTCCCATTATCGTTGTGCAGTGTGAAATTGTGGACACTCTGGTTACCTGTTTTACTAGGATCGCAGGCACATTTCATTACACGCCTTGTGGCTAAATAAATATTTGACGCTTGAAAACGTGAATTCCTTTCCAGCAGGGGTCTTCTTTGGTCCGTCTGAAGTTAGTTGGTCCGAGGGGGCTTGCTAATGAATGTCAGCAGAGTTCCCTGAAGCTCCCCAAACCCATTTGTTATTTGGCTCACATCTCCAGTCTAATTGCAAAAGTTATAATCTTATCTCCACCACTACACATTCTGGTCCTGAGATTGGCTTTTCTCTGTGTTCAAAAGTTTGTGGGACATATAACCCAGCGATAGTGGTTCTCTGCCAACCATTCCTTTTTTTAAACGTTGAGCTTGCTAAATGCTGCACATAAAGTAGGAGCAAAACAAAGGCTTCTATTTGAGGACTAGAAACCAGAAGAGAGTGAGACTGATTGAGTACCGTCTTAAAAATAAATAAATAAATAAAAGGAAACTTGATTCAGTGTGTTGAACATAAATAAAAAGTGGTATCTTAACTGATTTCGCCTTTATGTTCAGAAGTACAGTCTCAGGAGAGTTGAATTGAATATTACCACCAACTTTAGACTCCTCTGTTTAAAATGGCCCATCTCAAATAGAGAATTGTGGCCTCCTAAGAGAACTGTGCTTCTACTTTCTTAAGACAGAAAGATGAAGCGCGTCCACATAGCTGTGTGTGGTCATATCTGACCCAGTGCCAGAGACCAGCAGAGAGTGGCCTGTCTGAGACAGTGTGAAACAATCTGTTCCCCTGCCAGCTGTTCACGTTTCCTCATTTTGCTGTGTGTGTGTGTAATAAAAAGTGCTAAAGTTGAGTAACCTTAACTTCATTGGAAAGAGAAAACAACAGATTCGCTCTTGTTTTCTCTCTAGGGATAATTTATGAACATTCTTCCCTCCCTCTGCCTCGTCCTCTGTACCTCAGCTTTACAAACACACGCGATATCTTCAAAGTCATGGTTGTCAGAGGGGAGGGGGTGTGGAATGGGTGAAATATAGTGACAAGGGTCAAGGAGTGCACTTGTGATGAGCCCCTGGTAATGTTCAGTCACTGTATTGTACACCTGAAACTAATATAACACTATGTTCACTGGCATTTTTTTTTTTTTATAAGGGAGGGAAAGGAAAAAGAGTTCAAAAACAGTATTCTTGGTGTCTTCAAATTTCAGGAAAGCAAATAGCAAAAGGAAATACGTTTTGTCATTTCAGTCCACTGCGAACTTAAGCTTCTTGAGCAGATCTTGGCAAACGACAGCACTCCCGCCAAATCTAGCCAGCCAATGCTGTAAATAAAGTTTTATTGGAACACAGCCATGCCCATTCACTTATGGATTGTTAATGGCTGTCTTTGCATACACAGCCGAGGCTGAGTGGTTGACAGAGCCCTTACTGCCACAAAGCATGAAATATTTACCATCTGGCCAGGAAATGTTTAGAATTCTAGCATTCTTTAACAGGGCAAGGCTTGCAATTGATTGGCTAATATCTTTCAAATCCTATTTCGTATATTTTTTCCTACAACCTGCAAATAGCATTTTCTACAGCTCTTTCCCCAAATATTTGCTGACGGTGTCTCCCTGGCGTAAGACTTTGTGTGCTACTGAATTCTGACACAAGCCAAGGGAATCTGATATGAGAGGACGATGCCTCGGGAGTTCATGGTCCAGTCCCTGCTGCTTTGGATGCAGAATCCTGAGCATGACACTTCACCTCACTAGACCTTGGCTTGCTCCTTAAAATGGAGAAGCTGAAGAAGCAGATTAAATGGAAAAAAAAAATTGG
>NW_027530632.1:3913444-3914602 GCF_008692635.1 Crocuta crocuta
CAGCCTTGAAACACACACACACACACACACACACACACACACAGAAATTGGTCAAAATATATTTAACTTTGAGGGAAAGTTTTTAACTATGCAAGAAGGACCAAAGATAAGTCATCTGGTTCCTAAAGAAACAAACTAAGAAATAAGTATTCCCAGTCTATTTATTTTTTTGTTACTCTGAATTTTTTAAAAATATCTATTTACAGTTCCTATGTACCAGCTCATATACGCCTTTGTTTTTTAAAGAAACATGTATTAAACATCTCCTGTGTACTCAGCCCCATGTGAGGTGCTATTACTGAATGTCAAAGACCTCAAGAGTCTGGTCATGGAAAAGAGAAAGCAGCCCTTAAACAGCATGTTCCAGAATCCTGTCCCTCAGGCAGCCAGGGCCCTCTTGGCCATCGATACCCTTGGTGTGGCAGGCGTCCAGATATTGGCTCTGTTCTGGGCTCTGCATCTTCTGTACTCTGCAGCTGGCCTCAGCACTAACTTCTCAGCTCCTGCCCCAACGTGCTGCCTGACAGCTACTTACTTCCGGATCCCTTTGCTCCACGCAGGCAGCCCTCTTGGACAGGGCTCCATTAAGATGGCCGCAGCCAGATCATACTCTGAGGCAGTTCCTTGACTCCTGGGAAACACACGCATACACTACAAGTGTGGGCTGCCCTGCCACTGGCCTCACCCTGCTGGCTGGGACGGCTCCAGGTGGCCTCCAGCCAGGAGAGAGGCAGGCGGCCGGNTCAGTATCTTTTCACTTGGGACCACAAACACCAGCCATCAAGCTGCCCCAAGGACTCTCTCTCACAAAGAGCTCCTACCCGGTGCGCCAAGACGGGCCTCCTAAGTTGCTATGACTCAGCAAGCATCCCTCCAGAAAGTGAGAGAGTGAGCTCTCATTATTGGAACCTCCAGTTTCTGCGTGTGGTTCCTTTGGAGCATCTGCCATCTTCCACTTGGCATGAGGAAGAAGGCAGCTCCCTCTGCCTTCCTCCCCAACAAGAAGGGAAGGGAGATCAAACACTTGCTCTCCCCACCCTGTGACTCCTATAGATTCCAGGCTTGTGCCTCTATAGGCAGAGTAGAGCATTAGGGTGAGTTAGGGAAGGACCATTTTGGCTGGCTTTCAGCAAGCCCTAGAGGGATGGTCTGGGGGCT
>NW_027530632.1:3914897-3921160 GCF_008692635.1 Crocuta crocuta
GGCGGCTTTCTAGTAGACTTGGTACCACTTACTTCCTATTGGCCTTAGCTCTGGGCTCCAGCTGAAAGTCCAAGACAACAGGGGAAGTCCCAGATTACATCATTCTAGATATTATTTATACTAGCTGCAGCCTTTGTTCCCAAAACCCAGCCACCTCTTGCTTGCCCCCACACCTTCATAAAACCCCACCTAGACTTGAACTTTGAATCTATAAGAATGAGAAGTTGAAAAGCTGCATATTTTTGATTACCATTTTAAAACACTAATGTNCTCAGGTCATGATCCCAGGTTCATGGGATCAAGCCCCGCATCAGGCTGAGGTTCACTGAACGTGGAGCCTGCGTGGAGCCTGCTTGAGATTCTCTCTCTCTCCCTCTCCCTCTCCGTCTCCCTCTCCATCTCCCTCTCCCTCCTTCCCTCTCCCTCCCTCCCCCTTCCCCCNTTGTGTTTGTTTTGTGTATCCCTAAAATTTTGAGTCTTTAAGGCAAAAACCCACTCACAGAAATTGAGGAGGGCAATGAAGATTGGCATGTCATGCATGCACATTCAGATAGTCCCCACCTTGGGGCTCACTCACTAAGTGAGTTGATACCACCTTCCGGTTGATACACTGGGGACCAGACTACTCTCAGGTACTCAATGGGATCAAGCAAGCATAGGTTTCTGGGCCTTTGGTTTTATGTGTCTTTAAAATTCATGAGTTCTTTGAGGACAAAAACTGTCATCTTTTTCATTTTCATAACCCCAGTAAATAGAACTGCACTGTCTGGTACACAGTAGGACCTCAATTTGTAGATGGATGGCTGAGTCCACAAGGGATTACCTCTTCCCACTGATGGTGACAAAATGAGCCCCTTCCTGCCTCGGTTCTAACTTGNGGGCAGAGAGAGGGAGACACAATCCGAAGCAGGCTCCAGGCTCTGCACTGTCAGCACAAAGCCCGATGCAGGCTCAAACCCACAGACCATGAGACCATGACCTGAACCAAAGTTAGACACTTAACTGACTGAGCCACCCAGGTGCCCCAAATATTTACCATTTATTCTTAGTTGTCCATTGGGTCCAGTGCCTACCTGGACTCCTCCGTTCCTGGGCTCTCCTAGGATCTGGGAGGAGCAGAGCCCCATGCCCCCTCCTCAGGCAGAAGACCCCTTCTTTTCATTCCTTCCTACTATTTCTGCCTTGTAGGAAACACCCAACCTCTCCCTCATCCCACCACTAGTTCCACCAAACTTTGGGTGAATATGTGAGGAACTGAATCAGACCAGACCAAAGGAGCAGGGAAAATTTGGTCTGAGCACTTTTTGGGGAGCAGAGCCCTGAAAATGTTGACCCTCCAAGCATCTGTATACCACCTGTGCAGTTGCTGTAAGGCTGGAACTGTGGTTCTCACTTTATCACTCTGTGCCTCATTTTCCTCATCTGTAAAGTGGGAATAAGAAGGGTATCAATCTTATAGGGTTGTTTGAGATTAAACAAGGGATTGTAAAGAGTTTTGACAAATAACTGGTGTCTAGTAAGTGCTCAGTAAAAGTAGCAATTCAGGTTTTTTTTAGTTATATATTTTGAGAGACAGCGGGGGAGGGTCAGCGAGAGAGGGAGAGAAAAATAGCAATTCTTATTGTTGGTGCTACCACTCAGAAGTTAGCACTTGGGCATAAGATTTCCAAATACCTAAAGAGTTCAATAAAATATAGATTTCTGGGGTGCCTGAGTGGCTGTCAGTTGAGCGTCCGACTCTTGGCTTTGGCTCAAGTCATAATCTCACAGTTTCGTGGGTTCAAGCCCCACATCTGGCTCTGTGCTGACAGCGTGGGATTCTCTCCTCTCTCTCTGTCCCTCCCCTGCTCGTACTCTTTCTGTCCCTATCAAAATAAATAAACTTAAGATGAATAGATTTCTGGACCCCCTTTTCAAATCCTGATGCAGGAGATCTGGAGTGGACCCCAGCTGATGCTGCTACAAGTCCTCAAGAAACCACATGACATAAGACCTAGGGAATTTTTTAAAACTTCCGGTTCCTTACTTTAGAGGGGTTGTTTTTTTCTTCTATTTTATATTGCGTGTGTGTGTGTGTGTGTGTGTATGTTATCTCTAGGCTAGCCTGGGAACCTAATGCTATGTATAACATTATTGCTATGGGAAAATACATTATTGAGTTCCAAATTTCAAAATTTACAGCCTTTAGAGACAGAAACCATTCCAAGGATGAAGACTCCACATGTACATTCTACAGAGATTTGGGCTAACTTTTGTGAACCAGCCATATATCGCTAGTTCCCTAAATGTTAGTATGGTTGACCTCTAAACAGCACAGGGGTTAGAGGACCTGACCCCTACACAATCAGAAGCCCACATGTAACTTTGGCTCTCCAAATACTTAACTACTAATACATTAGTGTTGACCAAAAGCCTTAACAATAACATAAACTGTTAACAAATATTTTGTATGTTACATGTATTATAAATTATGTTCTTCCCATTAACTAAGGTAGAGAAAAGAAAATGTTATTAAGAAAATCATAAGAAGGGGAGCACCTAGGTGGCTCAGTCGACTCTTGATTTTGGTTCACATCATGATCCCAGGGCCATGGAATTGAGCCCTGCATCAGGCTCTCCACTGAGTGTGTAGACTGCTTGAAATTCTCTCTCTCCCTCTGCCCCCTCTCCTGCTTATGTGTGCGCTCTCTCTCATGCATACTCACTCTCTCACTTTCTCTCTCTCTCTCTAAAAAAAAAATAATAATATGGGGCACCTGGGTGGCTCAGTTGGTTAAGCATCCAACTTTGGCTCAGGTCATGATCTCAGTTCGTGGGCTCAAGCCCCGCGTCGGGCTCTGTGCTGACAGCTAGCATGGAGCCTGCTTCTGATTCTGTGTCTCTCTCTCTGACCTTCCCCTGCTCACACTGTCTCTCTCTCTCTCTCTCAGAAATAAATAAAACATTAAGTAATAATAATCCTTTAAAAAAATCATAACANGGCATAGAGATTAATTAATTAAAAAGATCCCTTCTCATTTCTAGAGAGTGAGCGTGGGGGAATAGAAAACTTGTCAAGAGACTCCCTGCACCCAACACACTGGCAAATAGATACATAGATTTATATAAAATTGTAATACAAGCTCCTGATCTGATGAGGGTACAGGGAGATAGGTACTCAGTGCTGGTGAGATTGTAATTGCAACAAACATTTTAAAAAATTATAAGAGAAATACATTTAGAGCACTGTACTGTATTTATTGGGGGGGGAACCCCCACAATAAGGAAACCCATACAGTTCAAACCCATGTTATTCAAGGATCAGCTGTATAATATTTTAAATAGAGCATTTTATTAGACTACTTATACTATGCATTTAACCTCTGAGTTAGTATCACTTGATGCCATCATTTAAAACTGGTCGCTGCTTTATCTTCACATTTCTCATTACGCATCTTTGTAATTAATGTACGTATTTACCATAAGGCATTTTTATGTATGGTGTGGCCTGAACACTTAGAAGTCATAAGGCTTTGTCTTCTATCAGTATAAGCAAATCTAACCGTAACCTGAAGGATGTGTACAGGCAGTATTTGACCTGCACACTAGCATTGTGATGCATAATAGGAAGGAGGAAAAAAAGAACTAAACCAAAACCAACCCCAAAAAATCCCCACCTGTTTTAGAGAAGTTAGGAAATAGACATGGCATGCTAGCCATGATCATTTTTAACTTTTCACCTTTCAAAGCAGACTGTTGAATGAGCCATTTCGTTTGAGGTAGAAATTAACATTTTCATTGTATTTCTACTCTACCAAGATTACTCCTTAAAGAATGAAATCATTTGTCGTCAGAAAGGCAGATTTTGGATCAGTTAGACTTGTGTTTCAGAATATATTTAGATTCTTTTCAGTGTTTTCTCATGCTCTGTGAATTTGCACATTCGAAAGGAAAAAGTCCGTGTCCTTGATTTCCTGCTGAAGGATGCCAGCACTGATACTGTTAATAAACAGCCCTAGTAAAACAAGCATAAACCTTTTGTGAGAACATTCCTTCCTAAAAGGAGTTGGGTTTGCCCTTTCCCAAGATTTAGATTTCTGTGAAAATTCTTTTAGACGTGTCTTGGCCAGAAAGCATTCTCTCATTTTGCTCTCTATCCATGCTACTGAATGTTGCTTCTGTCAGAGGCAAAAAAATACTGCAATTCTTAAATAGTAATCAGTTTTAAATAAGAACAGAAATTGCCACATTGGCAGAATTCGAGCCATCTATTTAAAGATGATTTTCTAAAAAGTTACACGTAAGACTCCTATTGCAATGAGTTTCCTTGAATGAGTAAGAGATTATTAATGAGAAGATCTCACCGAAAACCATCAGCCAGCATTCGTAAGAAGAAGATATTGTGTAGTGAAGTAATAAATAACATGAAGCTCTGAGTTTTTGCAAAGAATTACGAGTATTGATTGGATTTTCTTCTTTGCTTTTAGCTGTATGACAAAATTAACACAAAGTCTTCACCACAAATCAGGAATCCTCCGAGTGATGCAGTACAGAGAGCCAAAGAGGTAAGTGATATATCTTGTAAATGTGTCTGGGTGTCCTATTTGCTACCTTTATTGAGAACATTTCTGCTGCACTGTAAGAGGTGGTTTCCTTGGAGTCATAGCTGGACCCTGATACTCAGATTTAAGTATTTCTAACTTTATCACTGAGCGTTTTACATACAGGAAAGAAAGGAAAGCCTCAGTGGCAGCATTGCCTTGATTTCCAGTTCTGGTTCTGCTATGTAAAGTTGAACATGTTAATATGTCAATGGTACTTCTCTCTTTTTTTTAAATAAGTAAGTCATTTTACTACACTTGGTAGAAATAGACTGAAAATTAGAGTTGTTTTTTTAAGGTGGTAATGTTTGGAGGTTAATTAAATATCTATAACAATTAAGTATATTCAGTTTAGAGAGAAATCATTTCTGTAAGTTGCCAGTTGGTGTACATGGCTGTATCCATCACAGACTTTTTTTTAACTTTTTGTGAAATTCATTTTTACTTATTTTAAGTTATCTCCACACCAGTGTGTGGCTTGATCTCACAACCCCAAGATCAAGAATCACACTCTGTACTGACTGAGCTGGCCAGGTGCCCCAACTTTTTATTATAGAAACATGATACTGCAGAAAGTTTGGATAAATAAAAATCCATCCATAATCCCGTCACCTTAACACAGTACTTTTCATTTTTGCGTGTGCACTTCCAATCACTACCATTTACATATACATTTTATATACTTGTAATCAAAATGTATCTTTTCTTACCTGACATTATACTATCATTTTTCCAATGTTTATATTTGGTCTTCACAAATACAAATTCTAACAATGGCATAAATCTTCTTTGCTGTTACTAAATTATAATGAATTTGCAATTCCCCCATTGTTAGACATCTGGGTTTTTTTCTTCCACTTTTTGATGTTCTAAAAATCTTTATGCAAATTAGCATTTCCCCTTAAGAAGTATTCTTATAAAGTGAGACTACTAAATGAAAGGCACGAAAGACATAATCCCTTCCGGAAGGGATTAAACACAACACCGATGCTGGCAGGGATGGCATAGCCACTGAGAAGACCAAGGGGGCGCTACTGGGCCTGCGCTTGTGGTCCAGGGCACCAGCCGGGAGAGCTTCTCTGACTTAGGAGACCACACCTCGCTGTTGAAAATGATAGACTTCGTGAGAGTAGCAGGGGACCGGAGAGAACACACAGTTTCATCCTCAAAGCCTACAATACACCAAGGAGAATCTGCTTATCTTCATTAAACAATACGAAGGAACAGCATAACCAGTACTTGTCAAGGGTTCCTTTAGATAAGAAAGGAGAACACTGTAGTGTTTGTTTGGTCTTTTTTGTTCTTCCCTGAGGAGGTGATGGAGTGGCACTTAGGTATGCTAGTGAAATCTAAGCCTTAGGTTAAGTGACCTCTGAACATTCCTTCCTGCCCCAGTATTAGATTCTCCAAGGTGAGGTGAGAGATTCTTCTGGGCCGATGACGTGCCCCCTGATACCCAGTCCTGCTGAAGCAGTCCTTGATTGGCTCAGCTTTGGGAATTGTTCACAGTGTGTATAAGTACTCTGTGAGGGGCGTCTGGGTGGCTCAGTCAGTTAGCGCCTGACTCTTGGTTTCGGCTCAGGTCATGATCTCACGGTTCGTGGGTTGGAGCCCCACATTGGGCTCCATGCTGACAGTGCAGACCCTGCTTGGGATATTCTCTCTCTCTCTCTCTCTCTCTCC
>NW_027530632.1:3921218-3921448 GCF_008692635.1 Crocuta crocuta
CTACAGTTAGAACCACAACATGGTTACTCTGGGAGGTGGAAAAAAAGAGGCCCCTGGTCTCACATCACATAGTCAAACTGTACATGGATAAACTCCATCGTGGAGGTAATGGATAACTTTCTGAATGAAAGGAGAAGTTTTGTGTTGTTCTCATGTTGTGTTGTGTTCTTGTTCTTGTTATAACTGTGCTCTTGGATTCCCTGGCAGTGAATCCCAGCAACTGTTGGTAA
>NW_027530632.1:3921622-3922923 GCF_008692635.1 Crocuta crocuta
TTTGGAAAAAGATTTGTAGACATATTTTCCCATTAAGTTAATTAAGTTACTGACACCTGGAGTAAATCTGTATTGCAGACACATCATTTTGTTTTTGTGTTTTTGGGGTTATGGTTAGGTAATGTAGTCAGAGAAATTATAGCAATATGCTTTATTTTTTATTACCATCAGTAGAGTCCTTTTATATTAATAATCTTTATTAATACAGCAATGAGTTTTTTCCAAACTAATTGTTTTTCTTGCCATAATAATCTATTAATAATTTTTAATTTAAAAGAATTCTCTATTTTCTAAAGCCGGCATCCTGTTTATAATCTTATCCATCTTGCTTATTTTTTAGGTATTGGAAGAAATTTCATGTTACCCCGAGAATAATGACGCAAAGGAACTAAAGCGTATTTTAACACAACCTCATTTCATGGTGAGTGACAAACTTCTGTACAACAAAAACCTCACTTTCAGAAGAAGTTTTAATCATCCTCCTAAAATCATCAGATACGTCGTTACACATATACTATCAGACTGTTAGGACTACAGTACCATATAATATGAAACACATTAAGATCCTTTTTGTTTACTTTGTGTCCCAGTCCTAAAGATGCCATTCCTGAGGTCGCTTCTCAACAACTGTGCAGTCATCACACAAGGGGTTTGCTTCCTGCCGGACAGTTCTTAAGTCACCAGAACTGTTTTTGTTAACTTAAACCACAGAGAACTCAAATTGGAGACAGTTTTCACTAATAAAGAACTCTCTGAACCTAGGTGATTTATTGGAAGGATTCCATCTCTGGACAATGCAGAACTCTTACACTTTCTTCAGGCGTTTCTGCCGTATGGGAAGTGGAGACAGCACATGCAGTTAGCCAGTCGTTATAACACTTAACAGTTAAACAGGACTGTTTACCTTTCTGTGGAAGGTACCTTTCTGTGAAAGAAAGTCCGGAGTTGTCTACTTAACTGCAGTTCAAAAGCATGATGACAAATAGAAATTCATGTTGAGTATAACATTTTTAATACATTATCCACATCAGGGGCACCAGGCTGGCTCAGTCAGTCGAGCGTGTGACTCTTGATCTCGGGGTTGTGAGCTTGAGCCCTACGCTGGTGGTGGGGATCACTTAAATAAATAACTAAAACTTAAAGAAATTTTTTTAAAAAACCATAAGCCACATCAGTATAGGTAGAATATATGCAAAGAGTGGAAAATCTAAGTGATTGCCCTTTGGGAGAAAATATGGCTTAATAGCTATGTTCTTTAAAAAGAAAAAAAAAAGCTATGTTCTTATTACTACTATTTATGT
>NW_027530632.1:3922936-3923416 GCF_008692635.1 Crocuta crocuta
GATCGCAAGTGGGTGAGGGGCAGAGAGAAGGAGAGAAAATCCCAAGCAGGCTCCACACTCAGCATGGAACCCAACACAGAGCTTGATCTCGTGAACTGTGAGATCATGACCTGAGCCGAAATCAAGAGTTACATACTTAACCAACTGAGCCACCCAGGGGCCCCTAAGGTGATACTTCTAAAGTAACATTAGCAATATAACAGGTATATCCTATCAATTGTGCTGAGTTTTGCTATACGTGGTACTTTATGATACAGTGTTTTTAAAACTTTAGCACAGCCATTGAAATAGAATTTTCTCTCAAAGTGACCACTTAGAAAGAAGTAATTACCGTATCCATGCTAAGTCTCCCACTCGCGCATTGAAGGCTGAAGTCAAGTATAATCCTTGAGAATGTTTCACCTGATTCGCCTATGACAGCAGCTCTCTCCAGTGAGTGACAGGAAATCAGGTTCTGCACCTGCGGGTAAATGCATTCTT
>NW_027530632.1:3923534-3926655 GCF_008692635.1 Crocuta crocuta
CGGCTCAAATCCCGCCTCTGCCATCAAAATCTCTCCTATCACCTCTGCAGGCCACAGACCTTTCTCTTCTGTGGTTCCTTCAGCGCTTGCTAGTGTTTGCCCACAGAACACTGTAATATGTGCCGGCCTGCCAAAGCAGGTCCCTTCACCAATGAATGGGCACAGCTCAGCTCAACTTTGTTGTCCTCCTTAAACTTGTGATCTCGTTTGATGGTTATTATTAACCGTTTTATATAGACCAGGAAAATGAAGAGACTGCATGCTTTAGTAGTATCCTCAAGCTTGAGAGATCACAAATATCAGAACTTAAGTACCCTTAATAGTGTTCCTCTGATGGTTTCATATATGTAGCCCATGCTTCCCCAGATTGTAATTCATTCTCCTTGTGTGACAGCATGTCTTATGTCGTGTAAAAGTGGCGAGAGCTCTGGGTTCAGCCTTGCCGCCATAGCTCTGAGAATTCTGACTCCCTGAGCCGAACTCACGGAGTTGGAATATTACACAGATGTACATTACCATGCTTAGCACAGTGCCTGATGTATGCTTTATGCCCAATAAATGCTAGCTAATGAATATTCCTCGTTTACTCCCTGGTGTCTTATCATGTATAGGGTACACAGTAAGTCCTCAGCTAAACATTGACTAGATTAGGAACTTGCCCATTTGCAGACTGGTTAGCCTCGCCTCCACGGACAGTCCTGTGCTGTTCAGTGTGCTTCTCAGAGGTGGAAACCTGTACGTTTTGAACAGACATGTCTGTTTATAAGTTGCTAAGTAACCCCAGTTCAACTCATAGAACGAGAGTACCTGGGTGGCACAGTCAGTTAAGTGACTGACTCTTGATTTCAGCTCAGGTCATGATCTCACAGTTTGTGAGTTCGAGCCCCACATCAGGCTCCACGCTGACAGTGCAGAGCCTGCTTGGGATTCTTCCTCTCTCCCATCTCTCTCTGCCCCTCCCATGCTCGCTCTCACTTGCTCTCTCTCTCTCTCTCTCTCTCTCTCAATAAATAAAATTTTAAAAATTAATAGAATGACATAGAACCATTTGAGACCAGTAGATCTTTCAGATTTGACATAAGCCAAATAAAGAAATTAACATATGCCCAAATAAGAGTCTTTTTTAAGGTTGTTTTTTTTCCAAAGTCATTAAAGCTCAGATTAACCCCATGTCTCACAACTTCCCCACCTTTGAAGCCTTGATTTCTTTTGCTTTTTGAAGTCAGAGAGAAGTCAATATATGCATTGCTATTACCAAACATTTTCAAAAATAATAAATAATTCTTTTAATTTCTGAAAACCTAGCTAGATCCTGAGAAAACATTTTCATTCATTCATCAAATATGTAAATGCCTACTCTGTGTATTAAGGACAGTGGTGAATAGGACAAACAAGGCCCCTGCCCTCACGGAATGTCCATTGTAGTGGGGATGGGGTGCAGGATGGATAAGTGGGCTAGAGACACAAGATAAACAAGTCAACTAACAAGATAATTTCATATCATGGTAATAACTATGAAGAAAAAGAAAGGATGGTGGGGCAGACGTGATAGTGAGGTGGGAGCTACTTCAGGCAGTCAGGGGAACGCCCCTCTGAGGACTTAAGAATTGCTATCTGAAAGAACCGACCTTCTGAACATCCAAGCATGGGGAAGAGTAAATGCAAAGGCCTAGAGGCAGGAAGGAGCTTTGCAAGATCAAAGTATAGAAGGAAGGCTATTGTGGCTCTGATACAGCAAACAAGGAAGAGAGTGGTATGAGAAGAGCTAGGAGACGTTGGCAGAGGCCAGACGAAGTAGGGTCTTCCAGGCCGTGGTAAGGAGTCTGGATTTTCTCCTGATTGCGGTTGGGCGGTGCTGAGTGACTGCATGCAGGAAAATGTGATCAGATCCACGCTTGAAAGATCCTGTGGCTGATGTGCAGAGAATGGATTCTGGTGGGGAGAAGTGCTAAAAGAGGGAAGGCCAGTTGGGAGGCTGTTGTGAGTGGTGGTAGGGGCTTGGAGAAGGATGGGGCTGGTGGAAAATGGGCAGACTGGGATTCAGCAGTGGAGATGGTTAGACACAACAGGACTTGCTGATGGCTGGGATGTGAAGGAGTGTGGCTAACCCCATTTTACAGTTCAGAGAGGAAACCGCACCCTAGAAAGGTAACGAGGCTTGCTTGAGGTCACTCACCTAGTAAGCGGCCTCACTGAGGTTCAAAACCCAGATCTTGCTGACTCCAGAGCCCATGCTCTCAAAAGTTGTTTGACCTGGAATGAGGACTCACTTTCCTATAAACTTAACTTGAGCTCGCTGGTCATTCCCAAATAAGCATATGTTTAGATAATATCCCATGTGGGAAATAGAGTTCTGAGCTATATATACTATGTTAAATAAACTTGTACTGCTGGAGCTTTTCTCTTCTAAGCATTTTATTTTTTTTTTTAATGTTTTATTTATTTCTAGGAGAGAGAGAGAGAGAGACAGCGTGAGCAGGGGAGGGNTCTGAGCTGGCAGTCAGCACAGAGCCCGACGCGGGGCTCGAACCCACGGACCGCGAGATCATGACCTAAGCGAAAGTCGGACGCCCAACCGACTAAGCCACCCAGGCGCCCCTCCTCTAAGCATTTTAAAGTCATGGTTTCAAAATCTTGTTTGTTTTTTTTAGTTTTTTTTTTAACATTTATTTTTGAGAGACAGAGACAGCACGTGAGTGGGGGAGGGGCAGAGAGAGAGGGAGACACAGATCCAAAGCAGGCCCCAGGCTCTGAGCTGTCAGCACAGAGCCCAACATGGGGCTTGAACCCACAAACCACAAGATCATAACCTGCGCCAAAGTCAGACACTAAACAGACTAAGCTACCCAGGGTCCCCAAAATCTTGGCATTTTTAAGGAAATATTAATAGCTTAAAGGGAAATACTTTAATACTTATAATGTTTTCATTATACCAAGGTTTGGGGGTTNGTTAGCATAGTTCTAATTTCACACTTATTCAGTTATCTGGCTTTTCTTTGCTTTCTGATCATTAAAATATGAGGGTTTAAATTACCTGACACTTAAAAATACAGATACTTGTGGGGCGCCTGGGCGGCTCGGTCGGTTGAGCGTCTGACTTCAGCTCAGGTCATGATCTCAT
>NW_027530632.1:3926670-3927083 GCF_008692635.1 Crocuta crocuta
AAATATTAATAGACTGGAAAGTTAATGAAGTAAATGCTTTTTTTTAAGAAATAGGATCTAGAGGGGCGCCTGGGTGGCTTAGTCGGTTGGGCGTCCGACTTTCGCTTAGGTCATGATCTCGCGGTTTGTGGGTTCGAGCCCCGCGTCGGGCTCTGTGCTGACTGCCAGNACCAAGATGGTTAAAATCACCTTAGGTGGTGGGGTGCCTGTGTGGCTCAGTCAGTTAAGCAAACTTAAAAACAATCACCTTAGGTTATCATGACATTTTTATTACTAAGTGGTCCATTGTATGATTTGTAATTAACAAGCCAGAGGAACCACTTTTCAAACATAAACTCCCTATTTTTCCTATGCATTTTAAAGTAGACTTTTGTTCATGTAGTCTGCAGCTGTTTGCTGGCTGCTCTGTGACC
>NW_027530632.1:3927208-3935978 GCF_008692635.1 Crocuta crocuta
GTGACCTTACAACAGTAAGAAAAGTGAAGAGATTTCTTTCCTATTACATGATTCTTGAGTAATTAAAAATAACAGCTATTTCAGCCCAGTAACAATTGCTCAATTATACCACATATTTGAAGAAAAATATTCAAACTCAGACTGCCCTATTATTTTATTTTGCGTATTCTTTTCTTTATGGCTTTTTCAATGGCAATCGATACGGGGGCCCTTTTTCTCTGTTTGCATATTCATTAGAACTTTAGGGTGAGTTTTATTTTGTGGTAGCAGTCTTTAGGTGGCAAATCGTCGTTTATAGCAAATATGACCTTATTTGGTGACATAATTTGAGTATTCTTCAGTTAAAGTTCCATTTGGATGTTATTTTGTGACTGTGGGACTTCTCCTTCCTTATAAATAACACACTAAATGCAAGTGTTTGCTTGTGTGATTTAAAAGGTTGAATGGAAATCATTTGCAAAGAGCAGCATAAACACTTTCTCTAACCCATGTAGCACATTATCCTAATGAACGCTTTGCTCTTTATTTACCAGGCCGTATATCCTGCAGTCAGTCATACACAGCGTGATTTTTTAAATTCACTAATTATGGAAGATACACCTATAGTTGATATGATGAACCTGATATTAGCAGATGACATTTTTCAGCTTGTCTATTAGGGATTTTTGCTTTCTGCCCTATTAGTCTCTTAAGTGGCCACAATTAACCCAGGAAAGAGAGATTTGCCCACATAGCACAACAACCACACTTGGGCCTGGGGTACCAGTCCCGGGTGTCGTCAGGTCAGGAAGCCAAGGTCAGGCTATGCACTGTTTTTTTGTTTTTTTTTTAAAGTTTTTTTTTTAATGTTTTATTTATTTCTAGGAGAGAGAGAGAGAGACAGCGTGAGCAGGGCAGGGTCAGAGAGAGAGGGAGTCACAGACTGAANAAAAATAAACATTTGGGGCACCTGGGTAGTTTAATCAGTTGAGCGTCCAACTTCAGCTCAAGTCGTGATCTCATGGTTCATGAGTTCAAGCCCCACATCGGGCTCTGTGCTGACAGCTAAGAGCCTAGAGCCTGCTTCAGCTTCTGTGTCTCCCTTTCTCTCTGCCCCTGCCCTGCTAGTGCTCTGTCTCTCTCTCGCAAAAATAAACAAACATTTTAAAAAATTAAAATTAAATTAAAAAAATAAACATTGTTTTAAATTTTAAAAAGAACCCAAATGCATTCNACTTTTAAAGCCATTATGATTGCATTTCATTATCTCTGGATATTTCATTACCACACAGATCACAGATTAGAATAGAACCGAGTTTATAGTTAGCACACAAGAAAATAAAATCTGTGTAAAGATCCAAACATACTGATATTCAGCCATAAAATTCTCTTTGAAGTGGAAATGTTCAAATATTCATGGCCATTAAAAATTTTTTTATGATGACACAAAAAATACAGAAAGTGGAAGATTATCCTTTTCCAGGGGGGAAAAGGGGATTTTTATTATCCAGTTTCACGGAGATGACATATGCAGATACCAATACAAGGAAATCACTTTTTCTTTGTTAACAGGCTTTGCAAAAACATTCATAATAATAACTGTCAACTTATTTTTCATTGGGCAAGTGCTCCAGAAAATCAAAATAACAAAAACATTACATAGATTTAGACTTTGAGCTCTATGTCGTATGTGTTATTTGGAAAATTACATTTTTTCAGGTACACTTGCGTGTGTTTTCATTTCTTTTACTAAGCCACGCGTTATAAATCATCTTTATCCTTTGGGTTATATAAAGGAGTTATTGGATAATACTATCCAGAAAGACATTTGCTCAGTACACCAATTATTGCTTTGTGTCTTTATAAATTTGTTTCCATTTTAAGCCCTAGCCCAAATTTGCCACCTCTGTTAACAGATGATTCTACTCAGTTGTTTGGAATTGTGTCACATCAGCCTTTATGTGAAATAACACATTTCTGCTGGACTAGGACTGTTACTAATATTTTACGTTCTTCACCAAATACCAGGCCTTACTTCAGACTCACGACGTAGTGGCACATGAAGTTTACAGCGATGAGGCGTTGAGGGTCACACCTCCTCCCACCTCTCCCTATTTAAATGGTGATTCTCCAGAAAGCGCGAACGGAGATATGGATATGGAGAATGTGACCAGAGTCCGCCTGGTCCAGTTCCAGAAGAACACAGATGAGCCCATGGTAAGTAGGAAAAGAAAGTCTTCTAGACTTTAAAATCCCAGCCCGAGTTAGGGTACCCCACCTTAATCTATACACTACCAAGAGGTGGGGAGGGAAGGAGGGCAGTAGCATCTCTGGGATGCCTTGGGCAAATCACTTCCAGTTTGTCATAGTTTGCTTAGCAATTATTGCCAGAAGCATACTTGGCCAAATGACCCCCAGATCCCACCCAGCTCCAGAAGTCTAATATCCATTTATTCGTTTTATATAGTCATTCACCCATTTAGCAAATGTTTGTTAAGTGCCTACTATGTGCAGGTCAGTGTATTGGATGCCAGTGATGTGGTGGCAGATAAGACACAGCCCCTTCCCAGAACTTGCTTTCCACAGAACCACTGATGTTACACAAGTAAATATGCAGTTGAGCACAGTTTGTTGAACAAGGACTGTTAGGACAGAGCTATAGAGGAGCAAAGGCTGTGACAGAGAGGCAGGATGAAGGGGTGATGTTCAGCCAAGCAAAGCAGAAAGGAAGAGGGAAGGGACCAGAAGAAGGAGTCCTAGAGGTCCTGTGATCATCATTTTCCAAAGCAGCACAATGACATCTGTTTGATCTTTTGTATGGAGGCTACCTGAAAACATAGGCTGAATAAAAAGTATATCCTTGAGTTAGTTTTTTCAGAAAGCATAAAATGGCCTTGAGTCGGGACGCCTGAATGGCTCAGTTGATTAAGTCTCCGACTTCAGCTCAGGTCATGATCTCATGGTTCGTGGGTTCAAGCCCCACATCGGGCTCTGTGCTGACAGCTCAGAGCCTGGAGCCTGCTTCGGATTCTGTGTCTCCCTCTCTTTCTGCCCCCTCACCCCCACTTTTGTGCTCTCTCTCCCTCTCTCAAAAATAAATAACCATAAAAATTTTTTAAAAATGGCTTTGAGTCTCCCCAAAAGTCCTTTAAAGAAGACCACCTCTGCTCTTTCTTTGATCCTACTGAAGGTGTGTATTCTCCTTTTGACTGGTTGCCATAAAAATGGGAATTATTTGATGTAAAATAGATACTCTCAACAGTGGAGTACAGTTCTGTAAAACTTAATACAGCTTCATTTGCTTGCTTAGTTGTCTTATCAAAAGCATTATATCACTGTACAGCATATACCTGTGTGATCTTTTTCACTTCTTGGACCTTCTATAATGTGTCCAGCTATGCTAGATCCACCCTGCAAGGGCGATACACTCCCATTACGCCCTTCTTTTCCCATTTGCAGCTCACCTTGAAATTACTTTTCAGTCGATTGAGACTCCCTTAGTTGCAAGTGATAAAGACCAAACTTGAACTAGCTTAGACAACAGGGGAAAGGCTTATGTAAACAAGGAAAGGCCAGGAGTCTACCCCAAGCTGGGGTAGGTTCGTGAGTAGGCACCCAGCCCAAGCTAGACCAATCCCTTCCCTGGAATTTAGAAACTTGCAAATAGAGAGAAGATGAGTCAGTTCCTCTCTGCAAAGAAAGGTTTGGGTCAGACAAAATAATAAATGTTGTTAACTCTAATTGGGCCCCCAATCATGAGAGACCCTGTCTGTCTTGTCACTATTGTATATTCTCTATATTGTATATTCTCTACAATGTACTATTGTATATTGAATAGTCTCATTCATTTGTGCTAGCAGAGTGCCTGCTACATAACAGAATCACAGTAGTGTTGGTTGAAAGAATACATTAATTTATTCATTTTAAGGATGGAACCCCCATCATACTATCATTTCCCTTATGAAATTAGATTTGAGTTACATATTAACTTACAGCATTCTTCCAGGAACACCTCTCTTGGTAACCACACATGCTGATTGAATATACAAGTTGGAAATGAAACTTGAACATTACAGTTGAATGTTGGGACTGGAAACATTTGATATACCAGTTCTTCACATTGCTTGCCCACCACTTCTAAGAACTGCAAAATAGGAACCAGGCAAAGTTATATTCTGTGGAACTGTACAAATTCTGAGTCTAAATTATAAAGGTTCAAATATTTTCTTAAAGTTTTCCAACAGAGTGTTATTCTCCAATGAAGAAGATAAGATAGTCCCCCTACTGTTAATAATCTTAAATTCAAGACCAGTTTTCACCAAGGGTGCTTGTTAAAAATATAGATTTCTGGGCTCCATTCCAGACTTCCTGAATCTGAATCCAAAGAGTGAATTTAAAAGACAGTATTATTTAAAAGTTCCCCATGTGNTTAAATGCTTATGAAAGTTTATCTTATAACAGAGAATAATGGGAAAACAAAAAGTAATCTCCATAGACTAGTAGTCCAGCACTAAAGATGTAGAGCTTCTGCTTCTGGCCAAGATGGAATAACAAGGACCAAATTTACCCTCTCACCTGAAATAACCAAAAAAAAAATTTTAGCAGACAAAAATTACATGAAAGAACAGTTTTCAAGACATGGGACATCAGACAACAAAGGATAATGAACCCTAAGAGACAGGAAGCAAACAGGGTGAGCCTTACGATTTCCCAGCCTCACTGACTTGAGAGAGTTTCCAGGCCACAGCACAGAAAGGGAGAACTGAGGCAGAGCAGGCAGACACCCTGAATTGAGGAGACAGAGCTGAGAATCGAGGAGACCTAGGCACCTAAAGTTTATAGGACCAGAGGACTGAAGAGGAGAGAGCTGCACAGAGAGAGAACTCCAGAGATCCATAGATGGTCCCCCTGAAGTAGTCATCTGAGTTATGATCAGTGCATTTATGAGAAGAAACTACCCAGAGCCAAGGAAAAACCATTCATGAGGATTAGAGGGAACAGTACCCAATATTCACTGCCTGTTAACCACCAGCCAGACTGGAAAAACGAATTCATGGAGCATTGTATAGAGTGCTCAGGACGATCTTGTCTCAGTAATGAGGAATAATTAGCCCTAGGTTCAGAATTGCTCAAGACCTGCCTAACAAATCATGAAAGCAAGATGCAAAGGACTTGACACAAAGGTCAAACTAATTGACCCAAGTAACTGAACTATATCCCAGAACAAAGCCTAAAAATATTTATAGGAATAAAAAACCTCTAACATGCAGCAAGATAAAATTCATAATGTCTGGCATTGAATCAAAGATTACTAAGCACGTAAAGAAGGGGGGAAATGTGACCTATAATATGGAGAATAATCAAGACAGAAAACTGACAAAGATATTAGAATTAGTAGAAAAATACATATAAATATAAAATATAAATAATAAAAAATAATGGCAGATTAGACACTTGAGAAGAAAAGACTAGTGAACTCAAAGACATAGCAATAGAAACTATCCAAAATGAAACACAGAAAAAGAATTTTTAAAAATGAAAAATGCATTGCTGAGCTCTGGGACAACTTCAGGCAGCCTAACATATGGCCAATTTGACTCTATGAAGGAAGAGAGAGTGAAGAAAAGAGAGGAGATGTTTGAAAAAATAATGGATGAAAACATTCCAAGCTTGATGAAAACTATAAATCTTCAGGTATAAGACCACAATGAACCCCAAACCCAAGAAACATGAAGAAAACCACACCAAGGTACATCTTAATCAGATGAGTTAGAAACCGTGATAAATAGAAGATCTTGAAAACAGAGATAAAAAAGAAATGTTACATACAGAGGAACAAGGATAAGAATGGCATCAGACCTCTTATCAGAAACAACACAATTGAGAAGACCAGTGCCTTTAAAGTCCGGAAGGAAAAAACAAAATTGCTTAACTGAGGATTCTAAACCCAGCAAAGGTGTGTTTCAGAAACTAAGGGCAAAATGAAAACATTTTCAGAGATACCACAACTGAAAGAATTCAGTAGACCTACAATGTAAGAAATGTCAAAGAACATCCTTATTGTTTAAATCTTTTTAAACGATAGCAGTTTAAACAGAAATAACAGCACCATGTTTGGGGGGTTATTACATGTAAAAGTAAAATGTATAACAGTAGCACAAAGGTCAAGAGAAAGGAAGTGGAAATATACTGTTAAAAAGTTCTTATACTGGCGCGCCCGGGTGGCTCAGTTGGTTGGGCATCCAACTTCGGCTCAGGTCATGATCGCACAGTTCGTGGGTTCAAGCCCCGCGTCAGCCTCTGTGCTGACAGCTCAGAGCTTGGAGCCTGCTTCGAATTCTGTCTCCCTCTCTCTCTGCCCCTCCTCTGCTCACTCTGTCTCTCTCTGTCTTTCAGAAATAAATTAAAAAATATTTTTTAAAAAGTTCTTAAATTACATATGATATTGTGTAATATGACTTGAAGGTGGACTGATAAGTTAAAGACGTACACAATAAACCCTAAAGCAACCACTAAAACAACAAAACTGAATTATAGCTACTCAGATAACACAGGAGAGAAAAATAGAATAAAAATAAGCTAATCCAAAAGAAGACAGAAAAAGAGGAAAAAGGGAACATGGAACAGATGGAACAAATAGAAATTAAATATCAAGGAGATATATGTATACCTTACTGTATCAATAATCCTGTGAAATGCAGATAGTCTGAATTGCCCAAATTAAGAAGCAGAGATTGTCAGATGGGGTAGGAAGCAGGGTAGACCCAATTATATATTGCCTGCAAGAAATGCTTTATACATAAAGACAAATAGTTTCAAAGCAAAAGGATTGAAAAAGTTCTATTATGTCATTAATCAAAAGGAAGCTGGAGTGGCTATATTAATATCAGAGCATAATTCTCAGACCACATTGTGATTAAATTGAAAATGAATAACAGACCTCTGGAAAACTCCCCAAGCATTTGAAAACTAAATAACACAATTCTAAATGACCCATGGATCAAAGGAAAAATCAAAAGGGAAATTAAAAAGCATTTTGAAGTGAATGAAAATGAAACAACATACCATAATTTCTGGGATGCTGCTAACACAGTACTTAGGGAGAAATGTGTAGCACTAAACACCTATATTAGAAAATAAATAAATGACCTTAGCTTCTACCTCAAGAAACTAGAACAAAAAAGAGCAAATGAGGGGCATCTGGGTGGCTTAGTTGGTTAAGTGACAGGCTCTTGGTTTCAGCTCAGGTCATGATCTCACAGTTCATGAGTTTGAGCCCGACATCGGGCTCTGTGCTGGCAGTACAGAGCCTGCTTGGGATTTCTCTCTCCCCCTCTCTCTCTCTGCCCCTTCCCTCCCACCCTCCCTCCCTCCCTCTCTCTCTCTCTCAAAAATAAACATTAAAANTTGAAAAAGAACAAACTAAACTCAAAGTGGGTGAAAGAAAAGAAATAGTAAAGATCAAAGTGGATATTAAATAGAAAACAGAATAGAGGAAAATCAATAAAACAAGCTATTTCCTTGAGAAGATCAGACCCATCAGGAAAAAGAAGACACTAATTGCCAACATAATGCATTTTAAAAAATGACAGTACTACAGAATCTACAGACATAAAAAGTATAAGGTATCTTATAAACAACTTTATGACAAGAAATTCAACAACTTAGATGAAATGGACCAATTCCATGGAGGACAGAAATACCCCAAAGCTCACTTAAGAAGGAATACACTGGATTGCCCTACTTTATTTAAAAATTGAATCTGTACTTAAAAACCATTCCTTGAAGGAAACTCCAAGATGACATTATTGGTGAAATCTACCAAACATATAAAGAAGTAATACCAATTCTACATAAATTTTTCTCAAAATATTGAAAAGGAAGGCATTCTCCCCAATATCATCATCGTCATCATCATTATTATTAGGTGGCTAGCATTTTTACCCTGATACCAAAACCAGATAAAGACATTACAAGAAAACTACAGACTGGTAACCCTTACGAATATAGATGCAAAGATTCTAAACAAATTCATATCTTAACAAAAGGAGAATACATCATGACAAACTGGAGACTAACCCAGGGATACAGCTCACTTCTAATAGCCAAAATCTAGGGAAAAAATTAAGTCCATGAATGGATAAACAAAATGATATATCCATAAATGGAATATTCAAAGACAAAGAATGAACTCTTGACACATACAACAATGTGATTGAATCTCACATTGTGAATTTTTAAAAAGCAACAAAAAAGAGTGCATGCTGTATGAGGGACCATAGAGTAGGGACAGGGAGTACAGGAATGGGAGTAGATTACCAGTGGACACGAGGAAACTTTTAGGGGGGATGGATGGATGGACGGACAGATAGATAGATATGTGTATATATGTAGATATATAGGCACAAAGAAACTTTTAGGGGTGATGGATATATATATAGGTATATCTGTGTATCTATATGTGTATACATAGAACTATATGGGCACAAGGAAACTTTTAGGGGGGATGGAGAGATATCTATATAGATATATCTATATGTATATATAGAGATATGAGCACAAGGAAGCTTTTAGGGATGATGGATATATATATATATATATACACACATACACACACTCAGTATAGTAATGGTTTCACACGTGTATACGTATGTCAAACTTCTCAAATTGTACACCTTGTATGTCAATTATATATCAGTAAAAGCTTTTTAAAAAGATTAGCAACATGGAAAATAATTATAATTAGAAGATTAAAATCACAAAATAAAATATATATATTACTATTATTACA
>NW_027530632.1:3935998-3947767 GCF_008692635.1 Crocuta crocuta
ATCAAAATACCATGGAATAATAAACAGGTGATTTTCTACTTCATTTTCCATATTTTCTTGTATGTTTTCCTAACTTTTGTAAATAAAGTTATCTACAGTGAAATCACATAAAAAGGAATAGTAATTTTCTGTTATTTAACTTTTNTATTTAATCTGTCCCCATAAATGATCTATTTAAGTTATCTGTCTTTGGTTTTAATCGCCATTGGCCTCCATTTGTTCATATTCATCTGTACATGGTCCAGCCTGTGGATAAGGCAGAGAGGACATATTATAGTTCTCTTGCTGGAACATGTCTGAATCACTGTTTGGATCCTGGCTTAGGAAAGACCCTGGGGGATAAAGCAAAGTATCATACCTGGCCCCAGGATATATGGAAGGCATCTATCTATTCTGGGACATACATACATACCTTCATTCATTCATTCATTCATTCATTCATATTTATTTGTGTATTAAAAATGGCAATTCAAGAATTGTTCTCTCAAATTTACTCAGGAATGATATCTACAATTTCTAAATTGGGCAATTAGAGGTTGATAAATAATAATATAAAAATTCAGTTGCAAAATAAGAAATATCAAATCTGGATTAAGTTTTTAATACCTGCTACAGTAATTGCAGTCATTCTGAGAAAGGAATTCACTGAGGCCTGAAGTAAAGAAGGAGTTTTTGAGAAAGGGGAACTTCCACTAACCATCGGGTGGGTGAGATTTAGACATACAGCCTTACCCTCCTCTCTGAAAGCACTGAGTTATATGTGCTAGTACTTAGAGGCTGATCCAAAAATTATTCTCCTGTGCAAAAAATTAGGCTTCCTTTCTTTAAGATCAGGTTATTTTTGTCCTTAGCGCCTCTTTGCTTTTTCCTTAACCCCAGAGAGCAAGAAGTAACACCATAAGCATTTTAGTGCCTTCCCATCCTCTTTAGTAATGACCACTGTGTACGCAGATGATACCTGGTACAACTGCTGCCTTCAGGGGAATCTTTATAGGCTACGTGAGTAGACAGTGCTCACACAGGAGAATTGGTTTTAGACTCCAGGGTGGATTTTCTGCTTATTATTTTTAATAATTTGCTATAAATTCAGTACNTTCTGTGTCTCCCTCTCTCCCTGCCCCTCCCATGTTTGTGCGCTGTTTCTGTCTCTCAAAAGTAAATAAATGTTTAAAAAAAAATTTTTTTTTAATTAAAAAAAAAAAGTGGTGTGGTGGACAGACTTGTCCTATTCTTATTTTTGAAAGGTAGCTTTCCAGTNTGAAGAATAACATTTACTGTAGATTTTTGTAGATGCCTTTTATTAGGGCTGAGGAAGTTCTCTTATATTCTTAGTTGCTGAGCCATTTATGATTGGGTTTGAATTTTATCAAATGCACTTCATCTGCTGAGATGATCATTTGTTTTTTTTTTCTTTTGTCTATTAATGTAGTAAATGACTTTTAAAGATTTTCTTATGTTAAAGTCCTTTTGCACTTCTAGATAAACCCAGCTTAATCATTGTGTATTATTTTTTTCTTTGGTATGTGCTGCTGGATCCTGTATGCCAATGTTTTGTTTAGGATATTTGTATTTGCAATTATGAATGAGACTGGCCTGTAGTTAGTCTTCCTTTCTGGCTTTTCTCTATATGGTTTTAATTTTAAAGCTTCATTACTTCATTAAATTACTTGGAGAGCCTTCTCCCTTGATGAGTTCTCTGAAAGACTTTGTATAATTTTGGAATGATTTGTACCTTTAAAGTTTGGTAGAACTTANCTTATTCACTCCTAAAAGTGTTTCTTTGTGCCTTGTCTTTTTTCTCTTAATCAACTTTGCCAGGGGTTTGTTCAAAAACCCACTTTGGGTTCTGTTAATTCTCTCCATTATATGTTTATTTCCTATTTCATTGTTTTATGATCTGATTTCTAGTTCTCTCTTTCATTCTACTTCGTATTAGTTTTATCTAACTTTCCTAATTAGATGCTTAGTTCATTTATCCCAGTCTTTATTTGTAATGTATGCATTTGAGTCTAAACTCTACCCTTAAGTACTCATTTATCTGTATCCCACCAGTTCTGATATGAAGCATTTTTAGTGTAATTCAGTTTTAAGTACTCTTAAATTCCTATTACGGTATCTTTCATTGACCCACCGTCATTTAGAAGGTTTTTTTACATACCACATCTAAGAAGATTTTCTATGTGTCTTTTTATAATTTACCTCTAACTTAATTGCACTGTGGTCAGAGAGTGTGGTCTGTATGACACCATTTCTTTGAGGTTTCTTGAGACTTGCTTTATGGCATAGCACATTAATCAGTTTTGTAAAGGTCCATGTGTACTTAAGAAGAAGGTTTGTTCTTTAACTGTTGCATGGAAAGGTCTCTCTATGATAATTGGCTTGGGGTTATTAATTTTTTTTCTTCACATCTTCTGTTTCTTGACTAGGTTTTTTGTGCATCTGACCTATCAGTAATTGCTGACATATCTCACTATCATAGTAGAGTTTTTCCATTTCTACCCATAGATCTCTCAATTTTGGCTTTATATATTTGAAGCTGTCTTATTAGGTGCATNGATTTCTTCGGCTCGGGTCACGATCTCACGGTCCCAGCCCCATGTCGGGTTCCACGCTGAGTGAGGAGCCTGTTGGGGATACTCTCTTTCCCTCTCTCTCTGCCCTCCCCTACTCTCACTCCCTCTTTCCAAATAAGTAAACATTAAAACTGCTAAAATCTATTTATCTAATATTAATATACTTTTTCCAGTTTTATTTTAGTATTTGCATGTCTTCTTCTATCCTTTTATTCCCAACCATTCTCTGCTTGTATGCCTCAGTGTGTCTCTTGCAAACTTTATAAGCTGGGTTTTTTATTTTTTAATGTACTCTGATGATCACTATCTTTTAATGGGCATTAGTCCATTGATATTTATTGTGATTCTATCATCTTGCTTTTTTATTTATATTTATTCCATTTTGTAATTGATTATTTGTTCATTTTTTGTTCCATTTTTTCCCTCTGGCAGTTTAGAATTTTAGAATTNAGAATTTTAGCACTCTATTTCTGTGTTTTAGGTAGTTACCTTGGAATTTTATCATTCATATTTAACATTACATATACTAAAGTGAAACAGTATCCTAATCCCACTCACAAAGAATACAAAGATATTCGAACACTAAATTTGACTGCACTCCTGATTTGCATATTATTCTTTCCTGGTATTTTAGTTCTGTCCTGTTTTAAATTCACAAATTTGAAATTACTATTAAAATATGACTATTTTGGTTTGTATTTACATAAATGTTTATAATTTTATTTTCTCACCATTCCTTCTATTTCTTTTTATTTTGTTTCCAGCATACTTAACATGCAGTGTTATATTAGTTTCAGGTGTAAACTCACCATTCCTTCTTAAACCTCAGAGCATCTTTGGGGGGTATTTTCCTTCTTCCTAAAGTACATCCTTAGAGGAAGGGAAGCAAAAATATTATAAAAACAGGGAGAGGGACAAAACATGAGAGACTCTTAAATATGGAGAACAAACAGAGGGTTGCTGGAGGGGATGGGGGGGGTGCTAAATGGGTGAGGGGCATTAAGGAATCTACTCCTGAAATCACTGTTGCACCGTATGCTAACTAACCTAGATGTAAATTAAAAATAAATAAACTACTAATTTTTTTAAAAAGATTTACAAAAGAATTTTTTAAAATATATCCTTAGAAGTCCCTTTACTGCCAGTCTTCTGTTGATAAACTCCCTCAGGTGGTATTTATCTGTAAATATTTTATTTCAGCCTCAATTTTGAAAATTACTTCTGTTGAGAGCACAATTTTAGGTTGATGGTTACCATTCTGTTGTATTTTGGCATCCATTGTTTGACACCGGAAAGTCTGATGTCACTAGGATTGTCCTTGCTTTCTCTCTGGTGTTTTAAGGTCTTTGTCTTGAGATGTTCTATAGTTTCACTCCCATCAGCATGGATTTCTTTTACTTATCTTGTTTGGCATACATTATTCTTCCCAGATCTGTCTAATCATATTTTCATCAGTTCAGGAAAGTTTGCAGCCATTATTTCTTCAAATATTGCCTTTTCTACATTCTCCATATTCTCTCCTTCTGAACTCCACTGGACATGTGTTAGACATTCCCTCCATATTTTTTAATCTCTTTTCCTATATTCTTCATTTCTTCTTTCCTATTTTCTGTATCTCCTTATTTCTCTGACTTGCATTTTTGGTACCTTATTTGGTTATTTCTTCCAGTTCACTGAAACTCTCTGCAGCCATGTCTGAATTCCTGCTCAACTCATCCATTCATTGGTTTATATCACCAGTTATATTTTTCTTTTCTAGAAGTACTAGTCATTTGTTCCTAGTTTTATTAACGTATAGCCATTTTACATTCTGTATCTGATCATTCCAGTATCTGCTCTCCTTGATGATTTAAATCTCTTTTCTCTGGGGACATCTGGGTGGCTTAGTTAAGTGTCCGACTCTTGATTTCAGCTCAGGCCATGATCTTACAGTTCATGGGTTCAAGCCCCACATCAGACTCTGTGCTGACAGAGTGGAGCTGCTTGGAATTCTGTCTCCTCTCTCTGCCCCTCCCCTGCTTACTCTTTATATCTTTCTCAAAAATAAATTTTTTTTTAAACTGTAATAAATCTGTTTTTTCTGTTTCTGATAACTCACATAGTAGTTTGCCTTATTGTCTGTTTGGTGATCTTGGATTGTGAGCTCATTGTTTGTTCCAATTAGTGGATGTCCTGTGGGCCTAAACTGGGAACACTTTCTTCCAGAGAGAGTCTGTTCCCTCTTCTACAAGTTACCATGGAGTGCCACTGACCTGAGTCTTGCCTCCCAACAGATTCCTAGGCTCAGCCTCTCTAACTTGCTGTTGGTCCAAGTCTCAGAATCCAGCTAGCAGGCATTGCTACTGTGGCATTCACCCTTTCAGCTATTTCATTCCACCCTTAGTTTGCCACCACTCTGATCCAGCTCACAGGTTTCTGTGCAGAGCTGATGGTGGGGATGGAAGTAGGAAGTGCTCTTGGGAATGTGTACTCCTGTTGTGAGACCAGTAGCACTTGAAGAGGTGTACCCTAGGTGAGGTATAATTGTGAGCAATTCTTCGTGTGCCATCTTGGAAACAAAAGTCCCCAAATTTTTGTTTTATTATGTTAATTTTCAAACATGATTAGCGAGAATAGTGCAGTGAGTTCAGGTAGAGAAAAGCAGAAAGTATAGTGCAGCGATCACCCGTGTGCCCATAACCCACTGGAATTACTGGTAATTCGTGGCCACACTGGTTTCATCCATACTTGCCCTACTGTCTGCTCTCCTGGAGTATTTTGAAGCAAATAAAGGCATCTTATTTTCTTTCTGGACATATTAGTATGTACCTCTAAAAGACACTGTGAGCTTTTTGTCACGAAGTCAGGTCAGCATGTAAACATGTGCACAATTTATAAATAAGGAAGTAAAATTTTCCATAACTCTCTAAGCATTGGTTCTTGGTCACTTTTTCCAATTTAAGACAGGCCCCTGAAATGCCTACCAAATTATTATAAAAGGACTATGTTTTGTCTACCGTAAATTTAGCATTATACAGGTATTATCACAATTCTCTGTATCATATTTGGTAGATAAAATAATGGTAGAAAATAATAACAGACACTTAAATGGTACTTACCATGTGCCAAGAACATTTCTATTCCTTCTACATATATTAAACTAATTTAATCCTCAAAGAATCATATGAAATAGGTACTATTTTCATCTCCATTTTGTAAATGTGAAAACCAAGACATGGAAAGTTTTGATGACCTACCCAAGGTCCTAAATCTAGTAAGTGATATAGCTGGGATTTGCACCCTGACAGGCTACATCTAGAAGCTGTCATTTTAACTGACTGTACACAGTGCCTCTCTCAGACAAATGAGCAGGTTTCCACTGCCGTCTTTCAAAAGTATGTCCTCTGTAAGTAAATGTACCTGTCTTGGTGAGTTCACTACATGAGGCACAGTTGTACCTGTTTCTGAATGTTGGCCTTCAATATTTAGCTTAATTTTTTATATTACAAACATTGCTACCTTTGGGTTTTGTTGTTAATATAATATATATTATAAATAAAATATATAAGGTGTGTGTGTGTGTTATATATATATAATTTCATGTCTCGTGTCCTCTCTTTAGGTACACTTCATGTTGGTGATGAAATTCGAGAGATTAATGGCATCAGTGTGGCTAACCAAACAGTCGAACAGCTGCAAAAAATGCTTGTGAGTAAATGAAAGTTTCTTTGTCTTTTTCCAAGCTTGACTTTCAGTTTGTTGGCTTGTTTTTTAACGCACAGATAAGGAGTATTCTTTTGTAATCAGAGTATTTTTGATACTATCGCTTGTGTGATTTGAATTTCTACAACATTCGTAAGAATTGGCAACAGCGCAGGGGCAGGAGGGGGGCACCTGGGTGGCTCAGTCAGTTGAGCGTTCGACTCTTGATCTCACCTCAGGTCTTGATCTCAGGGTCATGAGCTCAGGCCCTGCATTGGGCTCCACACTGGGCGTGGAGCCTACTTTTAAAAAAAAGAAAAGAAAAGAAATAGACAACTGGGGAAATGTTTGCATGCCCCAGAGTTTGGAAACATCTTGCCCGCCTGGCAACGTGGGCTGCAACACTCTCCTTTCATCCTTGATCTCCTGTTTCTTATGTAGCAGATGCATAAAGATAACCTTGCCAGTTTCCTGGCATGAAGGGGATCATCCTTGGGTCGTTACACACGCAGCTAGAGTATTATTTTTTGAAGCGTGTTCTCCCGTGTGCATCTTCCAAGCAGGTGTGCGTCCATATGCAGTACATGTTTCCCACAGTGAATTTTTTAGGACTGACAAGTAACTTGTGCATATCTGTGAACTAGTTTCTCACTGACCTCAATCCTGCTGACATTAGCAATGTCAGAAACCTTGTTCCTGTTTAGCTGAGTCATAGCCAGCTGTATTAGATTTCTCTACGGCACAGAGGGAAGGAAAGACCTAGTAGACCAGGCTCTTTTTGACCATACATATCCAAAAGCAGAATGACAGTCCCTGGCCTACATTCATTGTCCTGCTGAGCGGAGGCGGATGTCCTGGACCATCCTCCTACCCCAATTGTAGCAGCCCCCCATGCTATGAATATCTATTAGAAGCACCCTGACTCACCCTAGTAGAAACAATAAGGCCAAATATTTAAAAGAAGCAGCAAGCTTAATGGAGCACCATCATAATGTAGCAGACCAAATACCATTTTCATGTAGTTACTTATTCTCTTGACTGGCTCGATTGATGTTCACTTTTGAAAGGCTCTTAGAGGTTTCTCATCTTTGCGACTATAATAAGGTAACTACCCGAGGTCTGTTTCCACCACTCCTGCATGAACAAGGCAGCCAGCCTTGACTTTGCAGGGGTGTCTCCCAAGAACAATTTCTATTCCTGTGAGCGGTCCCTACCTTATAACTCGATTTCGATTTCATGCTAGGCCCATGCGTGTTCAGCTGACTTGCGTTAATTACCCCCACACAAGTCGAGTGGTTTCTCACTTGTCTTTATGTGCGACATTTGTTTGTTAAGAGAGCTCTCCTTTATTCTTCCTCCAGCGGGAAATGCGGGGGAGTATCACCTTCAAGATCGTGCCAAGTTACCGCACTCAGTCATCGTCCTGTGAGGTAATGGCTCTGGCGCAACCCCACCCCACACACACACACCCCTGTCTCCTCTGGGTTCTTAACTAACTGTCTGCTGATGGCTGAATGTTTTGGCTTTCTGGGAAATTGTTTCTGCCTGTGCTGTTGATCACTGCACACCAATTTTACAACAAAGATAACGGAACAGAGTAGGTTCCATTCACCTACTCAGCCCTGCTTCCACGGGGAACTCCTCAGCAGGCTGGAACTTTCTGCAGGCTGGAACCGGAGCAAAATAGAGAGGAGCCACAAATAATGCCATGAGGCTTCATAAGAACAAATGGAGTCTCTGAGGAAAAAAAATAAATAGAGATAATTGTGATAATATTTCCAGGAAGTACATTCACTTCCCTTATTAAGAAATCACACAGATAGTTCTTCTTTCAAAGAATCTGAGAAGTGATCTATTTCTGTTAAGATCAAGGTGCTCAAAAATTGTGACAAGTCCCTAGATGGGTGTTAGGTCCGTGACGAATTGATAACTGGCTTTATTAGAGGGAATATAGGCTTTTGCAACCTTCTGTGCAATCGTTTAAACGTGGAATATTGTGCAATGCACAAGCAAGTAAGTTTTATAGAGTAATACAGCCCCCCGGTTTCTTTCTCACAGTAGGTGTATCCTATAGAAACTGTAGCTTTTCCAAGCTGTGTTATTCAGTTTTCTGTTGCTTATTACATGAGATTCCAAAAGCGATCTTTTTCATAATTGGAAACACAAATTGACATGAAGGGGATCATCCTTCGGTCATTACACACAGCCTAGAGTATTATTTTCTTAAGTTTGTTCTTCCGTGTGCATCTTCCAAGCAGGTGTGCATCAATGTGTGTACACATTTCCCACAGTGAATTTTTTAGGACTGACAAGTAACTTACTGGAACTCCTCTAGAAAATTGAATTTGACCTCAGGAGAAGCTGAGGAAGGAATTATAAGACTTCTTCCAGGCTCTGAGCAATGCTGTAAATTTCACAAGCAAACGCAGAGGCTTCATGTTTTTTCTCTCAACCTATTGAAGATATGTCTAAGAATTTGTAGTTTGGCCTATATTTTAGTGAGCCATGACAGTCGGGGTTTCTGTTACATCAGGTTTTGAGCTCCTCTCGGTGGCTTTTTATGGAACTTCAATTAACACTATACCTCAAAAGAAAATACAGAACTTCTGCTCCAGGATTCGTGGTTTTGAAATTGGTTACCTAGAATACAAAACTTGCTGGGAAGGAGAGAATGTCACACACATTTTTCATGTGCAGCTTTTAATATTCTAAAACTCGCAGGTGGTCTTCATACCGTTTCTCGTCATTGAAGAAATTTAGTAAATAAGATTGATTTTTTTTTTTTTTTGGTGGTTGAACTGGTTTTAGGATGAGACCAGTATTACATGTGTAAATTCTACGCTTGAGTAAGAAGAGCGCCCCCTCCTCTTTATCTTCTTTACCTCTGAATAGTAGAAAAAATGATATTCCCCTCCTAGCCCTACCCCCAACCTGTTTGACCCTCCTGTGCTCTGGCAGAACTCAAACCTGTGGCTGGACTCTTCCCAGCTAGGACAGTACTTCCCAAAGAAGGGCTCTCTGGCCCCCTGCGTCATCATACCCTCCTTGGCAAAAGAGGAGACCCCTGCCCTCACCCTGGTCCTACTGACTTAAGTCTCTGGGGGTGGCACCTAGAAATCAGTCTGCTCATGAACATTTGAGAATCCTCATCTAAGGGAGCCCAGTATTCAAACAAGTTCCAGAAATTTTCCTTATATCTTCAAGAAAAAACAAATGTCTTTTCAGCAGACGCTTCCCTCTCAGAGTTTTCAAAGAAGTCTACTAAAGCAAAAATGTTAAAATACATAATTCCTTCCTCTCCTCGTTATCCTTAAAGCTGATTTGGAAAATACGGGAATGGAGCCCAGAAAGGATTGTGAGTGTGCCACAGAGTATAGAGATTGTGACTGAGGACGATGGGGCTAGGGAGAGTGGCTGTGCCTCCTGGGACCTTTGCCAGACATGTAATATTATAGAGGCTCAAGGTTTTAATCAATCTGCTAAAATAATCTAAAGAATAAAGGTTTCTTCTCTGGTGTATGTCTATCTTTTACCCTTATTAGTAATATCTGTCCTAGAAAGACTCCAAGGTGATTATGACATGAGAAGTCTTTTCGTTTTTGGGTTTTTTTTTCTTTTTTTAGATTTGTTTCACTTCAAATGAGTCATTCGGTAAATTTTGACACCAAGGTACCTAAGAACTACTAAATACTTTCCAAGCCTAATTTTCAACAAAAATTAGGCAGTTGGGATCTTGAGCACAATAAGTTTCTAGTGATATTTGTCACGTTCCAGTACCTGATAGGATGTTAATATCAATTCACTCTTCTGGGTCTCACTTTAAAGTAAGCCAAGGTTGTGTAGAATGTTGGAGACAGGAAAGAAATTCTTAATAAAGGACGTGGCCGTCACTTACAATATGTGAATCTTCAGACTACAAAACTTTTGTCATACTTCCGTGAAACGATGCACGTAAGTCAGCATAGCACCTTTGCAGCTAAAACCTCAGAGGAAACGGTTGTCAGACTGTGGTTGTAACTGTTGATGTGAATATCTCTGTTTCTGTGCTGGTGTTCTGTGTTAATGAACCTTGTGTCTTATTTCAGAGAGATTCCCCCTCCACTTCCAGACAGTCCCCAGCTAATGGTCATAGCAGCACTAACAATTCTGTTTCGGTAAGAACTCTAGCTCCACACAGCAAAGTGTGACAATTTTGTTGGTGCCACCTGCCTTGAGTGTTCTAGCTACATGTGTTCAGTGGAAATACTGTCTTCTGCCAATATACAAGGCTACTACAGCTACAATGCAGTTTACCCTTGGAAAGCCTTTTCCACATTTTCTTCTCGTGGAAAAAAAATCCCTTTCACTAGTTAAATTTGAAGAACTGGAGCTCAAGACTGCCTTGGTCATTCTCAAAATATTTCTGTGCCCCCTCCACCCCCCAGCATTTATGACTTTGCTCGGACTTACGCAAAGGATACAAGTGGCAATTTGTTGAAATTTCTAAATGTTTTTTTTTAATTGGAGAAAGATGAAGAAATGTTAAGGATTTTGCAGAGTAGGCTTGTGGGTATTCTCGGGCTTTGTAGTTGTCTATTCTGAGTGATATCAGCAACATGTTTTAGTTTCCGCTATCTACGTTATGAATTGGTGTGCCCTCTGTTATTGTGGTACGTGCACATATTTTTGTGAATTATAAGCCTTGCCTGGATATGAAAAGCAAAAGGAACTGGCTTCAAACTGCACTTAAGCCACGCTGTTATCACATCTTTAACACAAAGTACTTGATCTTTTGACTTGAACTTGGAATTTTACCATTTTTTCAGACCGATTCATTTTGGAATATGAAAAGAATGGTTTTTCATTTACTTAAACGGAAGCACTTCAGGTGCAAGTATGTGATATTTCGGGGTAACAAAATCTTTAAGTTGCTGATATTGCTGTTGAAATTTATGGAGAGTTTTACAAATGCAGCAATATCGCCTCTTTCCTATTAACGTGCCCTTTAAAAACACATCAACTGTTTTTAATCAGATAAAATTTTAAATGACTTAGAGATCTTCTTAAATGGAATGATGTCAGTAAGAGAAATTATGGGAGAAAATTTCCTATGACCTTTATTTTTAACTTCAAAATAGGCTACCAAAGGAATTCATTTATAAGTTTACATGTAATACTTTTAAGATGGTGAAAATCCATATAGCCATTGAATTTTTCAAAATCTTACTGATTGCAGTGACTAAGTAAAAAAGGGCATCAGCTCTTTTTTAGTTTGGGGTTTTGTTTTTGTTTTTAATAGGGCTATTTCACTCGCAGTGGCTTTTGTGTTGAAGATGCTGAGTTGTTTCTTAAGAACACATTTTCTCTCTTGCTTAAACTTACCTGCTTTCTTCAGCTTGCTGCTAAATGGCCTGGGTTTGATTTTTTTGATAACTCAACATTTCTGAGAAATGGAATAATGTATATGATCTCTTGACAACTGAAATCTAGCTCATTTTTTTTAACCATATTGTAGCAGAACACACAAACTACCTTG
>NW_027530632.1:3947811-3948361 GCF_008692635.1 Crocuta crocuta
CCCAACCAAAAGGACGACAGGTGAATAGATATCCTCTATAGAAATTTCTCTAAACCAAGCTGCTAATAGCCAATCCTTTATTAACCCTTTCCATCCCATAATGTCTGCATTTTGGACCATAACATTTAAGCATTGAGAGCTTGTACCATTTCATTTTAACACATTACATATGACTAATTTTCTATAAAGATTTTTTCCTCACCTCTTTGTAGCTGTGACAGTTATTGTAATTTCAACCTGATAAATTTGTGTCAGTGGCTAAGAATTCAGCCTTGGGGGGTCTTTTGGACCTGCCTCTGGAGTGGGGGGAAAAAAAAGACTTAAAGGTCGCCAAACTCGTAGAATTCTGAGAGTAACTGATGCATACCTGCTGAAAAACATGCTCAAGCGGGAATTCTCTGAAATTCCCAGAAACCTTTTCTAAATCTGTATTTGCATGTGTATTTCTAAAAGCCACATACAATGCAAAACGAGGACGTAAGCGTCCTGGCTTTCCATCCCAATATGCCTCTGTTGGTCCACATGGGGAAGTGCTACGTAAGCGAGCCGG
>NW_027530632.1:3948415-3950212 GCF_008692635.1 Crocuta crocuta
GAGCCGGCAGCTCGGTTTGCCAGCCCTTCAGGAATACAGCTCTCGGGTGCCAGTGCAGAGACCGGGCAATTTAATAGGCCTGCTTTCTGAAAAGAAAACTTGAGCAACAGTAATCACACAACAGTTCCAAAGCCTTCAGGTTGGTTTTACAGTGACTTAAACATGAATATTCAAATTTAATTTCGAGAGAGAATTTTTCTGGAAATCTTCTTGGAATTTGGTTTTAAAAAAAAATAACCTGATTGGGCGTTAAATTCTGCATAAAATTAGCACTTGCTAGAATTCCCCCCCAGTTTATTCCGAAGACCGCATTAGATACGTAGCACCATATTTTAAAGCATTTTAGAAATACCGATAATTCATAAAACGCTGCCATGTAACCCCTCATGTGCTAATCTGTTTCCTTGTATAATATTTACTAGTTATATTTACACATCCTGAAACCAGAGCCTTGAACTATGCAGAGTGTGCAGCTCTGCTGACTTCAAGCGGCAAAGCCAGGATTCAAAGTCCTTTTTCTTCTCTAAGACGAGTAAAATACAAAGCCCCAATCCTTCTGAAAAAGTTAATAACACTGTGTTTTAAGTGCTTTAAAAATTGTTTCAATTACACTTAAGTCTGTCAGCAGTGTGTGGACACGCCCCCAGTTGTCACACCGCTCGGCATGTTGCTAGCTTTGTATCACGTGCTGCTTCCAGGTTAGAACCCACCCTGAATGCTTGTGTATGTGGCATGTGGCGTAAAGGCTGCCACGTGATCATGACAACTTGCCCCCCACATGAGCTAAATATATGCAGATTTAAAAATGGTAAGCGTACTTGTCTATAATTATAGGCCTATTCTGTTACAGTAGACACAGAAATTAAGTCTTCATTTTTATTAAAAAAGTATCTTAAGTGCTCCCTCCAAACAAATAAGCACCAAGACTTGAACCTGCACACATCCAAGGTAGTACATTGTCTCTAGTGGTAGCAGTTCTGTGTCCTATTTTCCATGCATCATTTGGCTTCACCATCTAATGTCCTGTTTGTATTGTAAGTGTTGGTGTGTGGTTATTAGGTTAGAGCTGTTTGCTCCCATGTCACCATGGCAGCCTCTCTTACAAACTCCTGTTTTATAGATCTATGTAAGAGCACAATTTGAATATGATCCAGCCAAGGATGACCTCATCCCCTGCAAAGAAGCTGGCATTCGATTCAGAGTTGGCGACATTATCCAGATTATTAGTAAGGATGATCACAACTGGTGGCAGGGTAAACTGGAAAACTCCAAAAATGGAACCGCAGGTCTCATTCCTTCTCCTGAACTTCAGGAATGGTATGTTTTTGTGGTTTGGTTTGGTTTGGTTTGGTTTGGTTTGGTTTGGTTTGGTTGTATAATAAAAACAGAGCCCCGACGTCCACTTTTCAACTTTACAGTGTTTTATCAGGTCAAACCTGTTTGCTCTGCTAGCCAAACAGAACTCAGGTTACTCATCCAATAATTCTATACATTTTTTAATGTTTATTTATTTTTGAGAAAGAGAGCATGCTCAGGGGAGGGGAGAGAGAGAGGGAGACACAGAATCCAAAACGGGCTCCAGGCTCTACACTGTCAGCACAGAGCCTGACGTGGGGCTTGAACTCCCCAGCTGTAAGATCATGATCTGAGCCGAAGTCAGACGCCCAATGCCACCCAGATGCCCCAGTCATCCAAGAATTCTAAGTCCTCAGCATCTAGTCAGTTCCTACTTACAGAGCCAGGTCTTTGTTTTACACAAAAGGAGAGGCAGGTCTAGAAGGAGGTTGGGACAGCTGG